>NC_039484.1:14840662-15168942 GCF_003590095.1 Trichoplusia ni
GAAACCTTGGATTAGACTTTGTTTTGATTATCGGTAAAATTTAAAAAAAAACTCCATTCTCAACAAACAACTGCGTATGTTTGAAAATCGGTATCATAATAAATGAGTCATACAAAGTTTCAATCAGTTAAAAACATCTACGACACATTTAATTACAATTCTTGACAAGTCAAAACATTTACACAAGAGTCGTATGGTTTTACCAATTCTCAATCTAAAAATGTGCGCTAGTTATTGTTCCACACCCGACGAATTACTTGGAAGTACAAAAAACCGTAATTATCGAACATTCTGTTCAATAAAGACATAATGACGGTCATGTCTAGCCCCGGGGT
Organism: Trichoplusia ni; assembly: GCF_003590095.1. Taxonomy (NCBI): domain Eukaryota; kingdom Metazoa; phylum Arthropoda; class Insecta; order Lepidoptera; family Noctuidae; genus Trichoplusia; species Trichoplusia ni. The sequence goes on from NC_039484.1 coordinate 14,840,998, forward strand.
GAAAACTCAACAATTGTACGCCTATAGCTGTTACAGATATGAATATTGATCGCGTTAACTTGAATACGTTTATACGAAGGTAAACAACCAGGAGGAAATGTTGCTCTTTGTTTATGCTTCCAGAATTGTGTTTTATTTATTAAAAGATGTTTTAATAAAACCAGTATCATCCAATAAATTATAAGCCCTGATTTATTGTTAGAGAAGCAATCTCTAACAATAAATCAGGGCTACAATGTATATTTAATTCTATTGCCCTAACAACACCAGTAGTGGATTTGAAATAGCGAGCGCTAAGAATTTTCCGCACAAGCAGGAATTTTCCTAGATTTGCCAATGGCTATTCGTTCTCAGCATTCAAATCCGCAGTTTATTTGCTTACATACGTACATTCTGACGCGGTATCTTAATGTGTAGTAGAGTATTCAACCGTGCAGCGAGTAAGACTGGGCAGGCATACGCGGCGGCCGTCGTCACCGCCGTTTGGGCCACGCGCCAATCGATTTCGTGAAATTGCCGTCGTTATATGTCAAGGGTCTGTTTATTTTATTGACGTACAGGTAACAGTCACTCAGTGAAACAGCTCAACCAATAAGTTATTTCCACTGTGACTGGACGTATTTGATTTAAAGCCCGTTGTTTTTAAAACAGTTGCGTCCTATTGTGTTGTTTAAAACGTAATGTGTAGTGAATACTCATTTATAAAACAGCCACTATTTAAATAATTCAGCTACTTATGTGTGTCATTGAGGAATCCCGCTCGCTTTATGAATATGCGTGATATTTGGAATCCGGAAAACTCAAAATGGTTCTGAGCTTATCATTGATGCTATTAAAAGCTCAACGGAACTAAATTAAATCAGCTCATCTGTAGACCGGAAACCAACGAGGTTCGTATATAATAAATTTATTAAGTCGACGCTATTACGGAAAACCCTCTCCATAGCGGCTTTTCATTGAATCCTTTATGAATCCAATTGAAAATCCATCTGAATACGCATTCTCGTGTGAAATAGATCGAGTTATTTAGTGAATCGACTTTAGGCCAACGTATATTCATACAAACGTACTCATAGCACCTATAAAACATCGCAATTATATGAAGCAGTAGTGTTTTAGGATGTAGCCCGTAGGAACTCATTAAGTATTCTCTCAAAATGTCAAGGGAAATATGCAAATACAGAAGCTTTGTTACGACTTCTTAAATAGGTAAATTACTGCTATGAGCGACTCTTAATCCCGCTGATTCTAATGAGGAGAATTAAATGAAAACGAAAAGACATGATTGTCTACTCATTTTATTGTCTTGATTAGATGTAAAAAAACTGCTTGCTATTAATAAATTAAACACGTAAATAACATATATGCTAAGTCATGACGTCGGAAAAAAATCGACGTATCGATTTAACGGAATAATTAACTAAAATATGTTTATTTTTTATGTGTTTCGAGAACTCTTATATTTGTATTTTAAAGAACTTATTATCATAATCGAGAGCGAATCAACGATATTGTTAATGATTTGAGCGACTGCTTCAGAAAGTAAAAGTGTAATTCATCTTGTCCAATTATCTTTGCAATTCAGTCGCTCGAAACTCTTACGTTATAGATCGAGTTTGTAGACCAGATACATTTTTTCAAGAAATCTTCCTATAATCAAGAAGTTATTGAGCTTAGCTGTCGTTCCTGATAATCGATTAATCGAAGATATCGATGATATTAATCGAAATGTCATGTTTAAAATAGTAAAATAAATAGGTAGATGTAGTTTAACCCTAGAAAGATAATCATATTGTGACGTACGTTAAAGATAATCATGCGTAAAATTGACGCATGTGTTTTATCGGTCTGTATATCGAGGTTTATTTATTAATTTGAATAGATATTAAGTTTTATTATATTTACACTTACATACTAATAATAAATTCAACAAACTATTTATTTATGTTTATTTATTTATTAAAAAAAAACAAAAACTCAAAATTTCTTCTATAAAGTAACAAAACTTTTAAACATTCTCTCTTTTACAAAAATAAACTTATTTTGTACTTTAAAAACAGTCATGTTGTATTATAAAATAAGTAATTAGCTTAACTTATACATAATAGAAACAAATTATACTTATTAGTCAGTCAGAAACAACTTTGGCACATATCAATATTATGCTCTCGACAAATAACTTTTTTGCATTTTTTGCACGATGCATTTGCCTTTCGCCTTATTTTAGAGGGGCAGTAAGTACAGTAAGTACGTTTTTTCGTTACTGGCTCTTCAGTACTGTCATCTGATGTACCAGGCACTTCATTTGGCAAAATATTAGAGATATTATCGCGCAAATATCTCTTCAAAGTAGGAGCTTCTAAACGCTTACGCATAAACGATGACGTCAGGCTCATGTAAAGGTTTCTCATAAATTTTTTGCGACTTTGAACCTTTTCTCCCTTGCTACTGACATTATGGCTGTATATAATAAAAGAATTTATGCAGGCAATGTTTATCATTCCGTACAATAATGCCATAGGCCACCTATTCGTCTTCCTACTGCAGGTCATCACAGAACACATTTGGTCTAGCGTGTCCACTCCGCCTTTAGTTTGATTATAATACATAACCATTTGCGGTTTACCGGTACTTTCGTTGATAGAAGCATCCTCATCACAAGATGATAATAAGTATACCATCTTAGCTGGCTTCGGTTTATATGAGACGAGAGTAAGGGGTCCGTCAAAACAAAACATCGATGTTCCCACTGGCCTGGAGCGACTGTTTTTCAGTACTTCCGGTATCTCGCGTTTGTTTGATCGCACGGTTCCCACAATGGTTAACTTATACGGTTCTTGTAGTAAGTTTTTTGCCAAAGGGATTGAGGTGAACCAATTGTCACACGTAATATTACGACAACTACCGTGCACAGGCTTTGATAACTCCTTCACGTAGTATTCACCGAGTGGTACTCCGTTGGTCTGTGTTCCTCTTCCCAAATAAGGCATTCCATTTATCATATACTTTGTACCACTGTCACACATCATGAGGATTTTTATTCCATACTTACTTGGCTTGTTTGGGATATACATCCTAAACGGACACCGTCCTCTAAAACCAAGTAACTGTTCATCTATGGTCAAATGAGCCCCTGGAGTGTAATTTTGTATGCACTGATGGATAAAGAGATCCCATATTTTTCTAACAGGAGTAAATACATCGTTTTCTCGAAGTGTGGGCCGTATACTTTTGTCATCCATTCTAAGACATCGTATCAAAAAATCAAAACGATCACGACTCATTACAGAGACGTACACCATTGACAAAGATCGATCAAAGAGGTCATCTGTGGACATGTGGTTATCTTTTCTCACTGCTGTCATTACCAGAATACCAAAGAAAGCATAGATTTCATCTTCATTCGTGTCACGAAATGTAGCACCTGTCATAGATTCCCGACGTTTCAATGATATCTCAGCATTTGTCCATTTTACAATTTCCGAAATTATCTCATCAGTAAAAAATAGTTTGAAGCATAAAAGTGGGTCATATATATTGCGGCACATACGCGTCGGACCTCTTTGAGATCTGACAATGTTCAGTGCAGAGACTCGGCTACGCCTCGTGGACTTTGAAGTTGACCAACAATGTTTATTCTTACCTCTAATAGTCCTCTGTGGCAAGGTCAAGATTTTGTTAGAAGCCAATGAAGAACCTGGTTGTTCAATAACATTTTGTTCGTCTAATATTTCACTACCGCTTGACGTTGGCTGCACTTCATGTACCTCATCTATAAACGCTTCTTCTGTATCGCTCTGGACGTCATCTTCACTTACGTGATCTGATATTTCACTGTCAGAATCCTCACCAACAAGCTCGTCATCGCTTTGCAGAAGAGCAGAGAGGATATGCTCATCGTCTAAAGAACTACCCATTTTATTATATATTAGTCACGATATCTATAACAAGAAAATATATATATAATAAGTTATCACGTAAGTAGAACATGAAATAACAATATAATTATCGTATGAGTTAAATCTTAAAAGTCACGTAAAAGATAATCATGCGTCATTTTGACTCACGCGGTCGTTATAGTTCAAAATCAGTGACACTTACCGCATTGACAAGCACGCCTCACGGGAGCTCCAAGCGGCGACTGAGATGTCCTAAACGCACAGCGACGGATTCGCGCTATTTAGAAAGAGAGAGCAATATTTCAAGAATGCATGCGTCAATTTTACGCAGACTATCTTTCTAGGGTTAAGTAAAATTCATGGGTAACAAAGAATCAAAGTTTTCCTCTCCATATTGGTATGGACTATGTAAGAACAGCTGATTTATTATCCGTTTGGTTACGATTGTATGCGGCTTCAATGTCTATTAGGTTGGCATTTTAACCACATAGTTGCAACTTAATCAAGTGGCTTGGCGAGGTAACGAGTTCTTGCGAACGCCAAGGAATTTTCCTTAAAAAGATAACATTTATTTGAAAAACACAATAACAAAGCGCTTCTACCTTTGTTAGTTTTAGATGTTATTACTTTTATTATAATTCAGAGACAAATTCCATTCGTATATTATTCGCCAATTTAAATTAAAATAATAACGGAAAAAAACATTTTTGTATTTTTATTTGTGCGATTCTGTAATGGCCGAGCAGATATCCAGATTATGTTAATCGTAACATTTATATTAAAAGTTTCTTCCTACATTACTAACATTTTTCTGTATTGTTACAGGTTTAAAAGAGTTCGAAAGAAGTTAAGATGGCGGATAATTCACATTCTAAAATTGAAGGTAAGAACGTCGTTTTTCTTCGATTCAAATAATAATTTGGGGCAGTGGTTGTCCATCATATTAAAACATTTTGTAACCTAATAAAAAGTATAATGATGAAGGTTTATAAACAAAGCATAGATAATAAGTTACTAAAACTCGAACCATCAGTGTTTCTGTCAAAATTGAATATTTAACAAAATTAAAGTGCTATTATTTTCGTTGATTAATGTTTAAGTTGTTTTTATAATCTACTTTTCATGACTTTGGAACCTTGCTTCGACGTTTTGTTAGACACATTTTAATGTTTTAACTGTGAAACAATATTTTACTTGTTTTATTGTGCGAAAGTTAACTATAAATATTACTCGTTAAATTGTCAAAGTAAGGTCGTACAAAAATGTCAAAAAATGTGAACTTGGTGGTTCGTGAAACAAAAGTGATAGATCACAGAAAACCCGGTATCATGATAATCATATAAAAGAAAATTGTTTAATTGCTTGCGGTATAACTAACACTTTATTTATTCACAGATAACCCGAAGATATTATCGGGCCCGGTGCTAACCAACTCTCCCAATGCGGTTCTGTCGAAGACCCTACTGGGAAGGTACTACGACCTCCCGCTTCCCGAGGACAGGATCCTGGCGACGTACATCTGGATCGATGGAACTGGCGAGCATCTGCGGTGCAAAGACCGCACGCTGAACTTTATCCCTAAAGCCCCGAAAGGTTTGTCACCTCATATCGTAACAAATTATGCGTAACAAAGAGTGTAGTGAATGTGTGCCGCGTCGTCACATTGTTTTCAATCGAGCATTGAATAAATGTATACGTGCCAACGTTGCGCGAAGTTTATTTTTCTTTATAGGGTAAATATGTATGGACGTCAGTCATGATGTACCTAGTCTAGTCATGAAACTCGGTCAGCAGTTATAACTAATTAAAAAACATTCATGATGATACGTGGACTACATGGCTCGTTCGTTGCAACTGTGCCGGTTTTATTACATCCTCATTTACAAGAGTAATTAGCACGGTTTAGGTAAATTGTTTGACCTTCAGCTAGATGAGATGTAATATGAAACAGGTAGCGTTTTTCACTACAAATGTTACATAACAAGAACTCTGAATAATGCTTATGTCTACTTTCCATAGATAATCTGACGCGACTTGTGGATGATATAAATGAGAAACTGTTAAAAACTGCGATAAGTAAATTGGAGGGTGCTTACGCCAGTTTATACTTACCACCGTACTTCTGTCCAAGAGTTCTAGAAAACATTTACAGAATACCATGCACCAATCGCGATGTTACGAATAAGGACCGTTTTGATGAAAACTTGAAAGGTTTCAAAGCAATATTGTCGTCAGCAGTCGTAGAAATGTTACAGTACATTTCATTCAGTAGACCTAGTTCATTTGAAAGTAAATTAAGTATCAATGGTTGTTGTAGTGCTTACGTAACATATAAGTAGGTATATCGTAGGTAGTTGTGTACAATCTGCAGGCAGTGTCTACATTGGCACTAACTTTTAGATTTTATGTACTACAGATCTACCGATTTGGAACTTCGATGGCAGCTCTACTGGACAGTCAGATGGACATAATTCTGATACCTTCTTGTACCCTCGTGCCTTGTACAAAGACCCCTTCAGGCGTGGAAACCACATCCTCGTCATGTGTGATACATATAAGTACAACATGGAGCCAACGGGTATGTACCTATTAAGTGACTGTTTATTTACCAAACCTTAATATATTTGATGACAATAGTGTGACTGTGACCATCAGACGTCTTTAACAGTTTTATCATATGAATAGTGCATTGATTACATCTGCCCTTTATGACGAGTGTGTATATTGAGTTTTATGACCTTTACAAAACTTGGCCGTCATGCGCTGTGCCCGAGGGTTAATGGATACGCAACTTTGCGGTCACGGGCAATTAATAAGCTGGTATCACTTTCAAGCTTAACAGCTGATATTTTTAGACTGATTATCCTTGTGTCCAATAAGTACATAAATGGTAACAACTTAATAAAATGAACTTACATATTAATATAATATATGTTTTTTTTCTACAGAAACCAACCACCGTCTCAAATGCCAGGACGCTTACGACAAGTGTAAGGAGGATGAGCCTTGGTTCGGTATTGAACAGGAGTACATCTTGCTGGACTCTGACTTGCGACCCTTCGGATGGCCCCCAGGCGGCTTCCCCCCACCACAGGGCCCCTACTACTGCGGTGTTGGCGCAAACAAGGTGTTTGCCAGGGACCTGGTTGAGGCTCACTACAGGTAAACATACGATTTTAAATATTTCTATGCTTTAATTTTTTTTTAATCCTGCACCTTATGTCACATTCCTTAATTTATACTTTAAAATATTAGTCATTTATTAATGGACAATAGACAAGTAACTAGGTAATTTATCAATAGGGAATTATTGTTACTTACCAGTTGTTACCTGTTGCAGATGTTGTCTTTTTGCTGGCATTCCCATTTGCGGAACTAATGCTGAGGTCATGCCTTCCCAATGGGAGTTCCAAGTGGGTCCCTCTGTGGGCGTCAACGCTGCCGACGATCTCTGGGTAGCTCGCTACCTGCTGCACAGACTCGCTGAAGAGTACGGTGTCATTGTCAGCTTCGACCCTAAGCCAGTGCAAGACTGGAACGGATCCGGAGCTCACACCAACTTCTCTACCAAGAAGATGCGTGAAGAAAATGGTATTATGTAAGTATCTGAAGATATTCCAGTAATACAGTCATATTATTATCTCGTTTCCAGTCAAGCATGAACAGGGGTTAAGAGTCTTGTGCCCCACCTCTGTCCCACTAACGTCTATAATGAGTCATAAATGAAACAACTAGATAATGGAGTTCGATTTAACAAACTAAACATAGTGTAACCAAAAAATATGTTACACGTAGGTATTTATAAGTAAATTATAATGATGTTATTTGACTTGCAGTGAAATCGAGAAGGCCATCGACAAGCTGTCTAAAGTGCACATGAAGCACATCAGAGTCTACGATCCTCGCGGAGGAAAAGACAATGAGAGGCGGTTGACTGGTCTTCATGAAACAGCCAGTATTAACGACTTCAGCGCCGGTAAGTTTCAGTTTCATTTCGAAAGTTGCTAAGAACTAAGAATGATCTTTCTTGAAGAATATGGACTAAACGTTATATTTTGGCACTAGGTGTCGCTAACCGCGGCAGCAGCATCAGGATACCGCGCTCGGTAGCCGTGGACAAGAAGGGCTACTTGGAGGACCGCCGGCCGGCCTCGAACTGCGACCCGTACGCCGTGGTGGACGCGCTCATGCGCACCTGCATACTCAACGAATAACAGTGGCGCCCCCCGTGCCCGCCCACTCCTGCGACACGTGTCAGCTAGCATCCGCATACAAGTCAATCCGTCTATTAAGTTTGTGCCTCGTTGCCAACGCAAGCTGTGTTTGTATTAACGGTACCTGCACCATATGTGCTTTATAAACCCTCTTCCATTTAGCAATATGTCTAACACAAATAGCAACACCAAGTTTTATATAGAAATTTACCTTATAAAATAGTTATATTCATTAGAGGAGACAAATCGAATAATAAAACATGGCCTAAATGTATTCATTAAAATAGGATATTCAATTTACATTAACTTTACAAACTGAAAACTAATGATAATAATTAAACCGACACGTGATAGAGGTAGTGCGTTTTAAAGGACCATATAAGATATTAATATATTGTATAAGTAGGTAAATATTTCTACGAATATTATGTGATATTTAAAATTTGTTATTTTGATGTTAAATAGTTTAATTGTATACAAATAACCACATATCATTATTTTTAACATATTCATTTATTGCATAGATGAAAATTAGATGTAGAAACGAATAACCTTAATGAGAAAATATGTTGCTTGACATAATATATACTAACAGGAGAATTTTTAATGAATGACCGGGCAATTAATGTTATTGCGTTGAGAATCTACCAATATTATAATGTTACGGCAGTTAGTTATTTATGCAATAACCCAATTGCATATTTAGAGTTTAATGTTACGAGCAACCGCAGAAGCCTTTAAAAAGTTCAAGCACTTAGGAAATATGTCTAAACGTGAACACCATACATCGTGTAGAGCACAAAATATTATATTCCTATTGTCTGAATAAAATTGTTTACGCTATTATATGTATGAGATCTTTAAATTGTTTTGCATGCATCGGAAATTGGTATGAATTAACAAATTGTGAATGTATAAGAAATGTTGTTATATTAAATATGAGATATTATAAAAAATAAAGATACTATGTTGTACTAATATTGTGGTTTTATTAATAGTTCCTTTTAGATATTTCATAGTAATTCCTTACCTTACTACACTTTCCTACGCTTTTCAATTACTTACAGATATTACTGATATTAAAGTTTTGTATTCCGAATCCTTTAGGAAAATGGTTTAAGGTATGAGGACACTCAACATTATGGTAGCTCGATTATTCGTAATAAGTAAAAACATTAAGCAGCTTCATTGCAGAGGAAAAACAATACATTCTTTAACCACACTGTTACTTTCCTAATTTAAATAAACGATATCACCTCGTAAAGAATTGGGTGAAAAAGGTTTTACGCATAACCGAAAACAAGACAGTCACCCATTCATAACCATCAAAAATATACGACGACCTAGCACTTCTATCTATACTTTTCAAGTTTTCACTTAATCTGGCCCTATTCATTTAGAGATTTTATATTTGTTCAGTTACATATTTAAGAAAATAAGAATCTTCATTTTTTATCGTATCACTACAAAACTTGGTTGTACCTACACATATTTAAATAGATTCTCACACTCAAACTTATACTCATAATCTCGCTTAAATAAGATACTGCAATACAAATAGATATACACATTATACACTACATTACTATCACTTTTTCGCACAGAAGCTCAAGCCAAAACTATTTTATTTTCATAGATACACTGTAATTAAACCCGCAAACAGTAAGCGTAACCCTATTTAGGAAGAGAACTGTGAATAGCTTTGGCCAAAAAAAACTGAGTTCTGCGCTGCATCAGGTATTTACATTAATTACCAAATGCCATGAAAGTGTTGTTGACAAGTTGATCTTCAATTTCAAGCTTAATTTATATGCTTGTAAGATTGGGCGTATCCTCAGATAAATGTGAAATTGCTAAGTGTATCCTGATAAATAGTTAAACCCAAAAATATCAGTAACATAGTAACACAAAAAAGTAAATACCCCAATAATCGAAGTAGTCCTCATAGTAGTATCATCCCGGTTAGTTCAAAATACGCGGTCTTTGGCGGTGCCTCTTACCACATTTACTTTAAGTTTTGACACCGGTCTTTTGAGCTCCCTGATTAGACGAGGGTTGACCATAACACTGAAAATGCACCATCCAAAAATTATTTTTTGCTCGACAAAACGAGAACAAAATATCTTCATCTATGGATCAAGCACTAGAAATGAAAGAAGCTTTCGTTGTAATTGTGTTAGCTTTCTGCGTTTTTGGGTAATAGATTGTTCACAAAAAGTTCTGCAAAAATTTCACATAATAATATGTATTCTAAATACAATGCAAATAAGACTATATTGAAATGACATTTTGATCGTCATGAATAAATTCCAATATTTCTAGCACAAAAGTAGATATAGACGATAATAATCTACCGTTTTCTAAAAATATAAAGGTATTGTTTGTTTGCCCTTGTCTCGACTCTATCTTTTAGTATCTATGTGCAAAATAGGTGACGAGTTGGTTATTTTGGTTTGAAAGGTTTAAGAGACTTCTTGGCTACGTTTGGCGGATATCGGTTTAGGTCTTCAAGGTTGTTTGTTAGGTGTGATAGGAATGTTACACGCTCAGGTTACTTACAAGCATATGTGGGATCTTATATTTGAAACACTAATGTCTTCTGGAACCACTGAGCTGTCTGCTGTTAGGGCTCGAAGATAGGAGATGTAATCCTGGACTGCCATTTAGTAAGCCCATCGAGTTAAGGCTCGTTGGATTTGTCTTAACTAGTTCTCTTTATGTTTCTAATTGACGAGAAACTGATGCTGGAAATCTGGAACCTCTGAGCTGGTCTGATGATAGGGCTCGAAGGTAGGAGACGTAACCCTGGTCTCCCTTTTAGTAAAACCATTGAGTTTGGGCTCATAGAATTTGTCTTGATTGGTTTTCTTCATGTTTCTAATAGACGACGACCTAATGCTGGAACTGGTAACTGGCAGATGAAACCCTGAAATGGCGGAATGAAACGGACTTTCCATAATTCAAGTGGTAATTGCGTCCTTTTTTTGGGACGGGCGTTTTTTTTTTTTAATTTAATCTTTTTATTAAGTAAGTAGTTATCAAGCAGGACTATTGGACCTTTTTGGCGAATCATTTCGATTAGAACTGTTTCGCATAACAGTCGGAAGCTAAGCTCCAGGTCCTGCCGTCACGTTCCTTTCGACGCAGATTCCTCAAATCTGCCTGACTAGATTCACGTCTATTTTACGGATGATATTCGAGGATAACCGTTTACTCAAGCTTGGGTACTTATTTATCGGGATATCCCGGCCACTTCAGATCAAATCGCGGCTCTTCCACCGCCACAGCTCATGATTACCTACACAGACTCCGGTTGGGTCCAAAACTAGTCTGGTTATCCCGACTATTACGAGCGTGGTTAAACCGTTATTAAAAGAAAATGAATCTGCCTAACAAAAGTTATTATAATACTAACATTGTCCCAATTCTTAACGTCATATTTAAGTAGGAACACGAATAGAAAAAGTTCAAGTAGGATAAGCGTAGCGAGACAGACTAATCTGTTCAAAATACTATGACAAAATAAAAAAGCACTCCTTTCGAAATTTTTTGGACTTCTTGGAGACCACTTTATGAATTATGTGTATCTTTGTCACGGCCACAATTTTAGTGTATCCAGCAATAGCTCACACTGAAACCAAGGATATCCCACATTTACAGTCATAATCATATTATTATTAGAAAAAACACATTAAGGTCTGTGGCTATTAGTTGTAGCCGAAGACATTATACTCTACTACCGTTGTACCTCGTTTTATGGGGTGGGATACACTAGAGTACTAGAGCATTAACTCTAGAGCGTTCGGATGTAATGTAACCTTTTTCTTTTATTAGTTGAGAATGCTAGACGCTATATTCGGTACAATCCTCACGAGATGTTGCAAAAGGTATAACGCAAGATTTTGTTGAATGTTCTAGTCTATATTCAAGCTTACATATGGTGCAGTCGGCACTGTATTCATTCTGCACAATGCTTATTACCACCTATTTATGCCTATTACTTGATCATTTCAAAAATTCTATAAATTACCCAAGTAGGTTTTGTTTAAAATACAGGATTATTCACATTGCTGGTAACACCGATACCTACCACCTTTTCTTGCAATAACTTCGTTGAAGAGTTTTGTGCGAGTTTGATTGCTGGAAAACAAATCATACAGAGAATGAGACAATCAAGTATTTATTTATTGATAACATATTAATCTCTAAACGTGACACTCAATTAAAATCAGGTAAAATTTCAAGAAATTATACATAATAATCAACATAATTGAACAACAAAATAGGGAGTATTTATGAAAAATCTATTTCTCATTAAAGCAACAAGTAAACAAAATATAATCAATAAATGTAAAGGTCAGCTGCACGTGGAATCAACAAAACCCAAAAAATAACTCATATAAATGTTTTGATACTCATGTGTGCAAACATAGAGACACCGGCTATAAGTACGATTAGGTTGTTACCGATAATTAGCGATCGGTACTGGCAGTCTTCTGCCCTCATCATATCAGACTAAAACTTGTCGATACCGATGTTACGCATATATACATATGTACGGCGCTAAACATTTGTCAGAATACCCTTCCTCTCCTGACTTCGGAAAAATGGAGGTGAATGCGAAATTTTGGAACTAGTCTTTGGTATTTGGTATCAAATCTGTGAGAAAAATAAGTACATACCACAGAAGTGAAATTAACCACTTTACAGCTTGTAAAAACAATGAATGATAAAAATGTATCGTGTAAGAAACCTTATAGGAGCCTTTTTTAAATTTGTAATGAACCCTTTCAAAGATAAATAACCTATCGTTCAACTAAGAAGAGGTTCAATAAGATTTATATGGTCACAGATTTACATGTTTCTATTGAGTAGTTGAGCCCGTACTTATAAGTATCGACCAGTGCAGTCAAATTTGGGATCGAAACGCCTGTATCTTTATTTTCACACACCTATTTATCAAAAAACATTCGTTTATCGATTAAGATATTACAATATCGATATTTACTCATCTTGAAATGTAATACTATTTGACTAATCACAATAATACCGACCGATAGCACTGTAAAGATTGGTTTAATGAAAACGTGTTAAATCCTAGTTGACTGATGTCGGCTACGTGAGTTCTTTCTATACAGGTTCAGTAGATTAGCACAGCTTCGTCATTCGTTCAACATGTTCGTGTACTTTTTCCTGTATACATTGTGCCTCGAGTGCTGAAGAGGTAATGACAATATTAATACCTTATTATCAGATTGATTATTAAGTAAGATAATGTATTATATTGCCATAAAAGGACCTTACGACAACTAAACACACTTATAGTAGTGATTTGTCAAGTCCGAAACTTAGCACACGTAACTCCATAGTAAGTGGGCGCGGTCCAGAGAGCGGCAGACATCACGAGCGGTGACGTGGCCCTCTCGTCTCGTCCAGAGCCGCGCTGCGATCACCTTAACGACAGCCCATGTTCATATGACAACTATGAGATATATAAGTAGTCCACTATTGTATAATGTTAACTCTATCATGAGTATTGACGAATCTAAAGATACATATTCTTAAAATAGAATAGATAGCACACGAAATATTATAATGGGTAATGGGTACATTCAGAAATACAATTATTATGTGACGTCTAACTTGGTTAACTACATTATGAAATTATTACAGCTATGTGCTAGAACAATTTAAATAGACACATAAAAGAGATGCGTATCAAGTACTTGTATTTGCTTAAATAATCATTACGAATATAATAAATATTATAATGAGTCGAGATATTAACGCGATTACAACACGAACTCATCGTAAGCACATGGGGATGGTGCTCACCGTATCTATTGATCAAACCTACGTGTTAACTTCGAAGATAGTATACAGTCAAGTAGCATGGACAGCAGGATCATAATGACATAACAACATAAACACCAAACAAATGTAAATCTTGTCATTTCGACTTCTTGTCACGTGATTAACTCGTCACACAACTGTGTAACCAGACGAGTATCTAGTTTTCGCAAATTTATGAATATTAATACAATCCGTATATCCACATAACTAAAATGATATGACTAGTAATAAAGTAATAATAGAATCGTGTATCAAAATATTTGATTTATATTCTGTCAACGAAAGCGGGACGGACCTATGAAATTCATTCATTCATATCATGATTTTCGACAATTTTATATCCGGTAAAATTGGTTACTAAAACAAAAAAAAACTGGGCTACTCGGGGAGGGTTGGACGTCAGTCAAGTTCCAGGAGGAGGCCAGGCAATTTCGTGTTCGTACGGCCCTAAAAGAATGAAACCGTAGCCTAAAATATACGAACTAGAGGTACGTTTTTAGTCTGTCATTTCTTAAGAAACTTTTGTCTACAGAGTCTGGCACTGGGGTTTGAGTTGGAACCTCTTGAACATCGGTCAACGAAGGATCTAGTAAAAAATGGCATTGCCACCCTCCCCTCCCTGGGTCAAACGCTGTGTGAGCCCATCTAAGTTTGTATGATTTATTAAAAGGAGTGAAAAACCTCAAATCCTGATACAGCCCATTTCATTGAAATGTATTCTTAAATGGCTCAAGTGGTTTTGACCATCAATTTCAGAATTACGTAAGAGGTTTACACAAGACTTTGATCGCCATCAATTACAGCTCTGATCCTATGCAATTGCAGTAAGATGTAAGGTGGTGGATGAGAAAGATGTAAGGTGCATGATGCAGGAACGATGAAGTGGAAACACTTCAAGGACGGTACTTGGTCGGAATGCGATTTTGTTCCTGTTGAAAGAAACGTCAAGTTCTTCGGGATCAACAATGAAGCTATTTTTTGCATGTGTATTCACTATGTTTTTGTATAAATTATACTTCCTACTTCAAAGCCCGGTTGACTGAAAAGGAAGTTATCTAAAAAGGTAGATGAGGCGCTGACCTCTTCACCTTGCCTGCCATCGACACTCAGCTCATCAGCTTATAGACTAGCGATTGACCGCCGATTAGAATGTAAAAAAGTTTGTAAGAAACCGAAAACAAACTAAGTTATAAAATATTACATCGCAAACTAAATTATGTTTGTTTAAAAACACTCTTTTTAGTTTTGCGAACTAATACGGTTACACAGAATACTGTCAAAGTATGATACACCACGCTGTCTAATTAAATAAAACATAAAATCTGAATCCGCAAGCGTAAACAACGACTCTTTAAGGGTTAGAAAAACAGTCACATTTAGGGTGCATTATAATACAATAAAAAACTGCAACATTGGCAGAAACAATTTACATATAGCAGTTGTTATATAGATATTGTGATGTTTGATGAATGACGTTGTCTATTTGCCATACCAATTTGGTACGCGTCGTCGGTAGAATGCCCCGATTCTGTACTGTTTAAGGCAGATTTAAAATCTATAAAATTTTCCTTAAAAAAACTGCTTCGTTAAACGCCGCAAACAAAAATAGACTCATTTGTAGATATGCCTCAAACATGTAACATCCCTAAATTTTGGGTTCGATTAAATATTTGTAAATTTTGCAACTCCAATACAAAATGTGTAAATGTTTTAGAACGAGATGTTCAATCATTATGCTAAAATAATTTTAAATCCCTATACATATTTTTGAGATTTTAACGTAAATTATTATTATTCTAGATACATTGTGTCACCATATGAAATAACATGAAGTTAGTTTTCGTGTAGATCATACAATGGCATACCTGATATTTATAATACATTAGGTAATCACATTAGGCAAACGCATTACCTTAAATAATTAATAAACAAATCCAAAATATGCATTAGATCACTACGATTCTGCGAAATCAGAAATATATTACAATACAGATTTAAAACATAAATTCTTGTATATCCTTACCAATAAATAATATATTAACTCTATTACTACGTCGAGTTTAATAATTTTAGTAAAGAGTAATCTTATTTTGTTTACTACTACCTATTAGGAAAATAGCTTAGTAATAAAAAGAGAGTATGGGAGGGGCACGGCCCACAATGGTATATGTGCTTATGATTTCACAAAGTGTAGGGTTTCTCGGCAAAGAGACAACTTTAAGCTCGATATACATGAGTGTTTATGATCGTAGGTATTAGTACTATTCTAATACAGATAAAATGACACTTAAAGTTACTGGCACACGCCACCCATAATTTACTTATTGTACTAACACAGTGATTCCTTAGGTAATGATAGTTACGAAAAACTTTCAAAAGTCTTTTGGCTTGAATTCAAGTCCATACGCGGGTAGCGATAATGAAGCACTTCACGGACCGATGAAGGATCAATATGTGTCATCATGGCGGAAGGCGTCGCGGAGCAGCACGTGGGTCACGGGGCTCGACACACGCTAGTCGCGCACTTGAGGATAGATCTCCTCAAAGAACTCCGTTAGTTAATTGTCCGGTGTGACTCCTGGCGGCGGGGTGTTGGAGTTGCTTGCCGCGTACTTAGCGCAGTTTTGGATCACGATTTGGGCCAGGTGCTTGATTTTCTGGTAGGCCCTGGGGTCGGTCAGCAAAGTGTTCAGTAGTCGCACTCCTCCTTCAGACTCGACCAAGTTGCAGTATTTGTCAGCTGAAATAGAAATGTTTTGACACAATTATAATCGACTGATTATGTCATATCGTGTTTTTTGTTATTTACATAATTATTGATTACAATTTAACTCATTACCGCAATTACATTCCCTCGCATGAGATGTTTATCAAAATACCAAAAATACACAGATGCTACTACAATGGTAAGTAATTGTAGTAAGAATACTTCAATAGTGAGAGAATGACTGACGCCTGGGTCATATTTAAACTAAGAATTGTACTATAATCACAGATTAAAACAAAAACGTTACGCATTTCCGGATAAATGGGTTGTAGTTTATAAACTACTGTGTACTAGCGGCGTCATAAAAGCGTTAAGCCAAAATGACTTTTAGAAACGACATTGTCCATTATTAGCCGAGACGATGCCGTGACACAGGATGAATAAGACATGAAGAGTGAATAGAAACAATTTTATTAATTATTGACACATAAGGGAAGAGCGGTTTTCATGTAAAAATAAAAGGACATTGACGAAATTGGTCTTGAATCAGTTTTCATAATTATTGAGTTAAAGAATAATCTAAAGAAAATTTGAAGTACTGGAGGAGCAATAACACGTGTTTGTCGTTACAACATGTTAGTTCATACGGGTGAGAACGTACTAAAGTAGCCTTTTTATAATAGGCATTCCGTACAATAATGAAAGTAAGAAACGAATTCAAAAAATGTGTCGAAAAACTAAGCAGGAAAGGGTCCATGCCTTCTTTTTCTATACCTCTATAGCGGCCGACATCTCACAAGAAATACTCTTTGCAGCCATATCGTCGTTCACACAATGCATCCATCGTTTATTTGGTCGTCCTCTTCCGCTATATCCATCCACATCCATGCTCAAACGCCTTCCTCATCTCATGATTTTCACGTAAATTGCAAAAAAATCTGGGGTCAGACACTTACGGTACACGGTGGTTAAGTTGGCTAGAGCCCAGGCGGCCCAGTGTTGGCACTGCGGCGTGTGATGCGCGTGTAGGAGGCCGAGTATCGGTTCGAAGGAACGGTAATTGATATTCCGCTCGGCGTACATGTCCCAGCGGTCGACGGCCGCGGCCACGCGCTGCAACACCTGGTGCCGCGCCGGCTCATCCACTGTCCACGCTTCCGGACCATCGGATGCCATGTGGGCAAGTACTCCAGCAGCGTTGTAGCTCACCTGAAGTATAACACTCTATTAGGCTACACTGTTTGGATAAGATATAAATATCATCATTTTTACAGCTCTTTTTTGAGATCGTTAGAGGTAAAATGTATGGATAAAATTATAAATGAGTGAATACTAAATAAACCAGTGCAAGGCCGTTAACTTCAAAGAACTACAAGATATAAATACACCCTGCAGTTCAATTATTTTGTAAAGGCAGGCTTTTGTTAACATAAGGACAAATTACCAAAAATCCTTTATACTTTTCAAACATTACAAATGTATCAAGTGTGTATATGAATGTCAGAAGTGCAACAACTTTGTATTATGGGATCTAATAAGAAAAAAATAAATGTAAGACCTCGATTCCATCGCTGCAAGAGTCCAACAACTCGTAGAAAACAGAGAGGAACAGCTTGTTCATGAGTTGCGGTCGAAGATCAGCGACTTCAGCCACGTTGCCCAACAAGCCCATCATGTTGCGTAGTAGCTCCTCCTTTTCGGGGAATATCTGAAGAAATATTTAAACAATCAATAAAGTGGTAACCTATTTTTTTTTGTATTGTTTATGTGCAACCTCCTTGGTATGAGAGCAAGTCGTGGCTTAATACACCCTTAAGACACATGCTACGTTTCTCACTATGTTTTCCTGCGTTCCGATAGGATTTGAAGTCCAATTGGAATAGTACTAAGCTATTTATAGTTTAAGAAAAATGGCCTTTTAGATGACGCAATCGTAAAAGAACATTATGTTTGCAGATGGTATGATCATTGGCCTGTAGGGGTTATGATATTAGAACTTAAAACCAAAGCAGACTAAATCCCTGCTAATATTATAAATGCGAAAGTAACTCAGTCTGTCTGTCTGTTACGCTTTCACATATAAACCACTGAACTGATTTTAATGAAATTTGGTACAGAGAAAGAGGTGACCTTGAGAAAGAACATAGGATAGTTTTTATCCCGGACTTTTGAAGAATTCCCTTGGTAACGCAATATAACCGACATCGGCGCGGGTGAAGGCGCGGGTGAAGGCGCGGGTGAAGGCGCGGGTGAAGGCGCGGGTGAAGGCGCGGGCGAAGCCGCGGGCGAAAAGCTTCCATTATAATCACTGTAATGGTCGAATCCCCAAAAATATAGATATTACAAAAAGACACAAACAAAGATATATATTTGCCTACATATAAGATATTTGCCTCGTGGCTAAGCTATAACCGCATAAATGAATCGATCACAGGTTAAGATACGCTTGACGTGGTTGGTCCGTAGATGGGTGACCATCTTTGTCATAACGAGTTCCTCAGTGTTTCGGAAGACACATTAAATTGTGGGTCCTGGATATTATTTCTGCATCTTTGACATTCGTTACAGGTAGTCAGAAGCTTGAAGTCTGACAACCAGTCTAGCCAAGGGTATTGTGTTGCCCAGGTAACTGGGTTGAGGAAGTCAGATAAGCAGTCGCTCCTTTTAAAACACTGGTACTAAGCTGAATCCGGTTCAAACTGGAAGCCGACCCCAACATAGTTAAGAAAAGGCGAGACCGATGATGATAAGATATAAGTTAGATGACAATAATGTGGAGGTAAATTGCACTACGCCCAAAACTCATTAAAATATCCTTGTTCTTTCCTGAGGATCATATTGGGACGAAATAGTTTCGATCAAATACTGCATTTGTGTCTATTATATATTATCGATTATTTTTTTTTGTCTCAATTTGTTGTTTTTTTTTAAATGGTATCTATCTCTTATTTTTTCGTTACGACTGATTTAGTTTATGAGAAGCCGGTAACTATGAGACAAATCTCTTTTATTACCTTGAGGCAAGCGAGGAAATATTCCATGCCCCGGTTCTCCAGGAACCGCTGGCAGTTCTGCGGCGTCTCGTCGGTGACGTTCCACATCGTCGACCAGGCCACCTCCAGCACGTCGTCACACACACGCCTCTCGAGCCGGTCTGATATTAGAGTCAGCATTTTCTGGAACAATCGAATACAGAATTTGAAACTAACTTTCTTCCTAGCTAGTTACATTGACGCATATAAATTATCTGTGAACTTGTACAATACTGTCATAATTGATTTTTATGTTACCTTTATTCTCTATGGTATGATATTGGCCACCCTATGTTAAAGTTATTTTGGAACTGTGGAACTAGACACACAGTACTAATTACAAGTTTCTAAAGTACTTTGTTAGGCCTACTGAAAATATGAAAATTCAGTGATAGATTGTGTTTGATCGTATTTATCTCGATTATCTTTAATTGTAGATTATCTATAGATCAAAACCTAAGAATCATGTATTGACCAATTTGTCTATCTTTCCTGAGTCTTCAAGCCAGGCGAAGTAAGACATTACGTTTTTATATTTGGGCTGATAAAACCGAGCCGGAACTAAGAATATTTGCATCGAGAAAGCTTAACTAGCTTGTGTAATTTAAGGACTTTTTATGGCTGAATACTACTACTGATTCAAGTAGATTGTTTAAAAAAAAACATTAAATCATTTATAGATTTGAAACTAGGTTAAAAATAACACAAACAGGGAAAAACCAAACGAAACACCTATCACAACAATGACAGTTTCTTTATTTAGATAAATAATTGAGGTTTTACCAATCGTAATGTTATTAAACTATAGTACAGCATTTTAATACCAGCATTATTGCTTGATAATAAAATCCACTGATTAAAATTATATCACTCGTTTGAGATAGTAAAAAAAAACACAGTAGCTTAGTAATATTTATTATTTTACAGTAACAGGTAAGACTTAAATGATCAGAACCTACGATATACAAAAGTACGTTCAGCCCCATGAACCCTTAAACCGTAAGGCCTATAGTAATACATGGTTCGATTGATAACGATTTTTCTGATTAGATGGACTCAAACTAAATTATTTCCGCGTAATTCCGCATGAACATAAAATAGTGCTGCAAAGCTAACAACTTTTGTTAGTTTATCATTTAGAAATAGTATAAATTTAACATAAATCTCTGCTATCATTGAAATAGATAACTTCTATTTATTTACAATATATTGAATCAACCTTATTTTAAATTTTGATTGATTATAATTAGGACTATTCAATTAAATTTTTTCTAACAGTTACGTTATATTGAGAAGATTTTACTGCTGCTTATTACTTAAATAAGAAGAAAACACCTTTTTCATTCAAAGCATAAAACGATCATGTAAATAGATTGATTGATGAATTATTATTAAATATACTATGAGAGCGTTATGATGACTGAAATTATTTTCGTTTTTGTTAATAAAACTAAATCCAAGCGCCATATTTCTGTATTTTTTTTAATTGTCTTGCAACATAATCCTTGGGTTTTCGTTCACCGTGTGTTCTTTATTATTATAATTGAGTCTAAACGTAAGTTATGTATATGTGTGTAACGTTACTACTAATTACTACCTTTTATTTGAAAGCATATAAAATTTCAGGTGCACAAGCTCATTAAAAAATCCATCGAGTTCGAACATGATATTAAAAAACCAAAAGTAATCATAATTTATTGAAGAAAGATTTTAATTATGATTATTACTGCTGCTTTATTCAAAACTGCAATTATGATAAAGACCTACCCAGAAAGCTTCTACTGCTATTTTATCAAAACTGAGAAAAAAAAACGATGTTACGACAATAGCTTTTCGCCCTCATACTTTAAAATTGTATAGATCTCAGACCCGTTTTGACGTAGGTAGCCTATTTTAAAACGAACTAGAACAGTTAAAAAGGGAAGTCTTTGTTGTTTTGACTACTTCAACCGATTTATCGTCAAAGTGGGCCATTTATTTTTGTTGATTATATATACATATAAAGTCGTAAAAAACTTTTTGTTCTACTAAATGTCATTTTATGCTCATTATAAATGCTTACTGATTAGATTGCGTGAATTTTTAAGAGAAAACAGAGTCAGTTTCCTGATTTTTTTCCACAAATCAATCCACTCCCATATTAAACATATTCAAACCCAAATTAATTAATATCAGAGCAGTATTTACAATAACTTTACATCCTCTTTCGGTTGTCCTTGTTATCTATACTAATATATAAAGCTGAAGAGTTTGTATGGTTTTTTTTTTGTTTGTTTGAACGCGCTAATCTCAGGAACTACTGGTCCAAATTGAAAAATTCTTTTTGTGTTGAATAGACCATTAATGGAGGAAGACTTTAGGCTTAAACCATCACGCTGCGACTAATGGGAGCGAAGATACAATGGTAAATGTGAAAAAAGTAAGGCAGGTATAAATCATAACTTATATCTTCTACCCACGGGGACGAAGTCGCGGGCAACAGCTAGTGTTATAATAAGACAAGTGAAGAAGGCATTTTGTTTGTCCGCATTTTTTTTTTAAATTTTTCTTTATCATGCTAAAAATATACATTAAGTTAAAAGAAAATATACACATTTACTTTTTTTCATTGTTTTTTTTTTGTCTAACTAATCGTTAATATTGTAATTCCTAAATAAATGACGGTCCACAACTAGGCGACAACCAATACCGATAAGTACAAAGTATACTCAAAAAATTCTAAGCTATATTTCTCGGACACCGCACTATTTCACCGCTGGGTGCGATCACACAAGCATAATAAATAGGTAGGTTCCGTGAATCGATCTATACACTCAACAACCTATGCAGACAAAACCTAGATCAAGGAGAAAGAGGATGCAGAGGCATCTGCACTTAAGTCTCGAGTGATACGTAGGAAACGATCACATTCAAGTTTGAAGCATTTTATAGAGCTGGGGGCCTACCGCCACCTCTTCAACCACGAGTGTTGCCTTTGTAGAAGAGAGACATCGCGCACTGTAGTCTGTCTCGCTTTCACAACGGCAGCTTGCAATAGCTGATCTCGAATGTCGGTCAAAGAGGCAGGAAAAATTGCAGTGGTATAAAATTTTAACTACATGTGGCCTATGAAAAATATTCGAGGGAGTTGGTAGAAGGAAAAATACATCAGCACATACACACATACACAGCTGTTTAAATAATTTGTTTCTGAAGCCAGTCGGTCGAACGTGTGTTGAATTTCAATGCAAGCATGCATCGTACTACCAGATACGTGTCTTATTTGTATCCTTAAGCCTGCCTAATAACAATCTAAACGGAATTTATTTTTTACGAACTCAATAGGCAAACTTATTATTATTATTATTATTTTGTTTCAATTGATTGAATATAAACAACAAAACACAATAAAATTTTACAAACTATTATATAAATTAAAAAATATTTAATCAAAGTTAAAAAAAACAAGGTAAATGGCAAATTGCAAGAAAAATAAATCATATTTTTTAAGAAAATCGCAAACGCAAAAAAAAAACAGTGCAGAAACTCAAATCGCATTTGTATTACACAGCTGGTATACAATAGAAAGCATAACAAAAATAATTGTCACATAAACTTAGCAAGTGTTAGCTAAAAGTAAACAAACGAATAACAGAAAATAACCAAACAATATCTGGGCCTGACAGGTGTTATCGCTTAGCATGTGCCGCCTTATATTTCAAATAAAGATTTTTATAGGCATATATGGCCTCCAAACGGTATGCCCACCTCTAAATAATTCACGAAACTGCCTGCCATTAATTGTTGCAACAGCTGTAAGAAACTTCATCGTTACCTATGCATCGGTCGATATCAGTTCTTGTAAGGGTTGGAAACGACGAATGGCGAGTAAATGTCGGTCAAGTATTTGTAGTAGGTATTCGCATTTGCAAAGAGAAGCAGGGCGAGAGCAGATGAGCCGCATAAATCGATAACAGCGAGCGCAATGCAGATCGCACCTCCAATTTTAATATGGAACTTCCATACATAATATGAATAGTTAGCAATAGAAGCCAGTTCACAAAATACCTCAACATATATTCAAGATGTTAGTTTTAATCTTTGTTAGAAGACTGCATTTTATCTTAGTATAAATCATTTCATTATTGCAACTTCGTTTTCTTTTTTGTTAATTAATTTATGTTGTTGAGAGAGCTTTTCTTATTTATATTATACTTATTGCTGGCATATAACATACTTTATGTATTTGATTTCCGAAAATGCAAAAATTCGCTACAGCACAAAGATATATTATTACGGTCGCGTTAAGCACAAACAAATAGTTTGTTTAATTTTCGCAGCTTTGATTTCACAAGTATCAATTGTGTTAGTAAACATTTCAATATCATAAAAGTATGATTAGTGTTCTCGTATAAAATAATAATTTAGAAGGTTTTATATAATGTAGGATCCCAGTACTTAAGACACGAAATTAACAAACCTGAACATGAGTTCCCGTGTCCTCTTTCATCCATCATCAAAATCGAATGTTCTACAGTCTCACCCTACTTACGGATAAGTAGTACAAGTGAGGAAACTTTTGTCTTAATGGGATACCAACAAACTTCAAATTTACACAATTCAATTTCGTTAAAACCAAACCTTGATAAATTCACCTAAAACATTATTTCCAATCGTAATAATCTGATTTTATCCCAGTATTGTGTATAAATCTGTTGTGCGAGGGTACGAAAGTAGTAACGAAGTGATAACTCGCTATCAAGAGCGCCCATAGTGATGCTTCCTGCAATTGATTCTAACTGCGCCGCAGCATGCAATCCGTAATCCTTGCCTAGATTAATGCCTTCACGCGAATAGAGATTATATCAGGACCTTTTGTGATTATTTAGGGTTCACTTAATAATTAACAACATGAAAATTGAATTCCTCGATCTTTTAAATCTACAAAAAAGTCTAATAAAAGTGGTATCCTAAAGTTTTGATGACTTTACAGATAAAACAAAATACGTATAACTTATAAAAAACTCGGCCAAAAGAATAAGACAAGATTAACTGAATCCCAACTTATATCAATAATGTTATAATATTCTTAGTTATAAAACTTACGCCAATAGCTCCGTGGTTGCCGAGGAACCTCTTTTGTTTGCCGTCAACCTGGCATGCCAGGGAGTTTAGCAGGTAGATCGCGATGCGTTGCACGAAACCCTCTTGGTTTACATCAGCCACACCATTTAAAAGAATTTGTACCACACGCTCGTACTCGAACAACTGAAATACATTTAGAAGATGCATTACTTTTTTTCAGACCTTAAATCCTTTCAAGGAAATTTTGATTCGCGACCATATATTTTTTCTTATTTCTCTTGGCTACTAAGAAATTCAAACATAGTAGTAAAGCTGCTTCAACTTCTAGAAATTTAAAAATCAATAACACGTGTTTTCATAGAAATGTCTCTCACGTGTGGTATAATTGTTGACCTATATGATCTTGACTCATTCACAAGTTAGGTCAAGTACAAATACGGGCCGAAAGGCTTACAAAATTAAATACCAGAAAATATAGGGCACTCAGCTAAAACTGAAGCGTCGAAATTCAAATGAATAAAATATGGGGACTGGCGTGTAACTGTCAGTCACTTCATGATTTTCTCTTTTTTCGTAATTATCTGTATTAGGGTATATTAAGCCTATGATTTCAAAATTGGTTCAATAGATCAATTTGCCCCGCAAAATTTCCCAAACTACACTTCTTCATAATATTATTATTATTTAAGAACATTAATTAATTACCACATCATTCGGGATCTTCAGTTGGCACAGCGTAAGACAACCATTCCTCATCATGGTATCGTCACCGAGATGGGCCTCCATGCCGTCCAGCAGCGCAGTAATGATCCGTTTCTTTAGTTTCACCCCAATACGATCTCTTTCTTTCCCTTTTACTATGTAGAACAGAGTTGCACTGGAAGTGCATGAAACTGGTCAGTATAAGTTAACTTACCTTTATGCAATACTAAGTTCTTAAACTATATATTTGTATTTAATCTAAATACACTCATTTAACGCCTTAACTTTCGTACACTAAAAGTGCGATTTTAAGACTTTCCAACGCTTCAAAGCGTCATGGAGGAGACAACAATAACCAACGGGGATTAGTAGATAATAATAAACTAGTACGACGTTCCAATATGAGGTTATAAGGGCTTCACTACCTTAAGTGAGAAGAAAGAGTGTTATTTAAATGTTGATAATGTTACATGACACGT
Organism: Trichoplusia ni; assembly: GCF_003590095.1. Classification (NCBI taxonomy): domain Eukaryota; kingdom Metazoa; phylum Arthropoda; class Insecta; order Lepidoptera; family Noctuidae; genus Trichoplusia; species Trichoplusia ni. Next base: position 14,866,948 of record NC_039484.1, read on the forward strand.
ACCTGCCAGAAATCTGAATATGTTTTTCAGAAACGTGCTGGTCCATCGCATCGAGCACGACGCGCAGGGCACGGCCTACGTATGCATTGTTCTCGTAACGGAATAAGTAATAAAGATCGTTGAGGACGCGGGTCAGCAGCGCCGGTCGCTCCATGTAAGCGCACGCTGCCGTCAGGATCTGCTCCTCGTTTGCGTCACCGGTTATCTGAACAAAATAAAAATATAAATAAATAGGGTTTTAAAAATAGATAGGTGTATAAACACTGTCGTAATAATAATGTCTTCGAATCCGTTCCGAAATTTGTAGGCCAAATTGATGAAAAACTTTTAGTACCTAGAGTCCCACACTACTATCAATAAGATGCAACTGTTGCTTTTCAACTTTTATCGTCAAGTTTTACAGCTGCAACAGTCGTATTTGCAAAGATGCCGCTTTACAGATGTAAAACGGGCATTACGAGATCGTAATGCCCGTTCGGTTTCCACAACTACAACAGTCTTACTAAAGGTTATGGTGGAGTCGCCTTAATTCCAGATGATCTATAAGGGAATAAAAGGCAGAAATTGTGTATATGTCTACATAGATTGATCTTGACCTTACGAGAACTACCAACAATTTCAGAATATTAGACCAACAATGTATAGAAAAGTAGGTCGCCTAAGTAGGTTACAGAAGAAGGTTATACAAGTTTAAAAAATAAAAGGACTTCTGAATTATCTTTCCTTTTCATAATTTCCTATTACGACAGGACTTGAATTGTACTTATACAATTACTCGGCTCATTAGTTTAAAATCCATGTCCAAATAATAACTCTCGAAGGTTTCGAAAAAATAGGCGATAGGACACACTGCAGAGCCTTAGTAATGGGGTTTCGTTTAGACTTTTTGGTACAGAAGCCTAAAATTACTAAAGAATCGGAACTAATGATCTTGGGTACCAGCATGAAAAATATACCCACCGTTTCTCAAACATTTAGGTTTTTACTATTAATATATTTTTTTAAATTTCATAATACAAAGGCACGCTATAATAAAACGAGATATGTAATACAATGGCTACATTATTGTCAGTTGCTTATGCATAAAGGGGTAATAGCACATTTCTCAGCGCAAATCTAAAATTAATCATAACTGCAATACGCAACCTTTATGAAAGCGGATGGAAAATTACAACATCACCCGTCTCAAGGACAAAGGTCCAGACAGATCGATATCCAATTAATCTAGCTGCGCGGAACAAGGTGCATCTACCCTTCACCCCCCTTGCACATGCGTGGTGGTCCATTGCGCGGACAAAACATTGAAGCTGCAATACGTATACATATGTCCGTTTACAATGACCCGAGGCCATGGTTACAACCACCCATTCCATGAAACGCGTGGCTGTTAATGAGCATTCCCAGCAGTACTATTTTTACTCAAGAAGTTAAAGCTTTCACTTAAATGTCTGTTAATATTACAGATCACACCAAATTCGCGTGATCATTGGCTACTAGGCTTTACACCTACCTAATAAGCTATACAGAGATTCATTTCTGAAGTTCAATTCAAATATTAGGGTTGATTTCGTAGTACGATTTTTATATTGGTCCTCATACGTCCGTTGGAAATTTAAATATCATACTAAGCGTAACATTTTCCGTAACCGTTTCAAAGCGGCAAATATTATATTACTCGCACAAATCGATGAGAATTATATTTTTGCTATCGTCCTATAAAATAAACAATTGTAATATGTTTGTTTATTCGATTTTATTATTTGTTTGATCTAAACTCTTCGCGTGATACCAGGAAGGTAATAGCGCAGTACTTATAAATACTGGTCACGTATTTCATTACGCTAATCACGAATCCAGTAGTCAAATACCGATGCTTGAAAAGGGCTTTCAACAAAACCTTTCAACAATAGCAATGTGCTTGATATATATATAGTACTTGTGTGACTCAAAAGAACAAATGACGGTGGCTGGAGCATGTCCCACACACTCTAGATAGCACGTAGGCGTTTCGATGCACACCCACACTTTGTAGTCAGTAATATTCCGAGAATCAATACCTATTAGCAAGGAACAAACAAGGTATTGTAGTCTTACTTATTTGAAACAATATTTTTTTCAGGCGTTCTTTATGTACGCAACTATCAGACATCTGGCTTTCGTGCCCGAAGCATCCTTTTAGTTCAAAAGTTTACTCAACCCAGTTCTTTGAAAGACATCTTATAAGGTCCACAGAGCCTTTCATTCAAGACGATAAAAGTACTAAAGGATTTCGTAAGGCACAGGGCTAACATGCTGAAGTTACACACTAGAAATATTATTTTTTTAGTTGCAGATGGCGCGTAATCTGCTCAGCTTTATGATAGTAATGATTTACTATTAATACTAACACATTGATACTGACACATTTAACAAAATATTAAAAAACCTCACTAAACCCCATTCATATTGTTTACAGTTCTTTACCATTCATACCTCGACATTCCATTACACATATCAAGTAAAAATACTCATTATGTAAATAATGGAAACAGTCCTGTTCTATAATGTAATTTATACACTCATTACAGGCACATATAACTATGAAACCATAATGACTGCCACTAATCTCTAATAAGCTGTAGCCCCGAAAAATTGGCAACAATTCATTACCTTGAAGCACTATTTTATAAAGAAACAAGGCAAGTGCAACTCTGGCATGATAAAATGTATAATCATTGAGTGGGTTGCCACACAAAGAGTGTGCAACAGTTATTTGTTTAGCTCACTTCCATGTCTTGAGAAACAGGAAAGCGGAGAAACCTTATCAACTTTGTGAAAGTTGTAAAGGTATATCAAATGACCTTTTACAAGCAAACAAATTTATACTTATAAACTTTTCTATTTGAAGGCTTTATAAGGGCCTGAAGGCTAAGGCTCAGGCTACTGTTCTCATGTTTTCTACTAAATAAACATTTGATATAAAATCATACAGTAGAAGTTGGTACCCATTCAACATAATGTGATTAATTGCTTGTTCCATACAGTAACAACATTGCTGATATAATATCATTGATCATCTACTGTATGAGCCTTGCATTAGCATGCTGAAGCATTAACAGTCATGCACTAGGGACCCCTCTTAACAATTAATAGTTAGTTGTTATGGTATTTGTCGTATAGTTAGTCGTATTGGCCTTTATCAGTATATCATTAGAAATCTATTGATTGTTTACAATTTCACCAGCTATTGTTTTTGATTAAAAATTCTACAATAATCAGAAGCATCTAACAATACTTACAATTTTAGCTGGGATGTCATGCCTCTTGCATGCTCCATGATGGGTTGCATATAAACCAAGGAACTCCAAAGGGCGATTCACTCGGCTTACTAATCCTGGGATGTCACAGCGTACTTCCATTTCCATACAGTCAGAGGTGCCCTGGCTTAGAGTAGAAACCGCTGCTGCACCGGTTCCTGCCAGGTTTGTACCTGATATATCCAATGATTCTAACTCAGGTAAGTTTGTTACAAGTTTTGTCAAAACCTCATTTGGGTTGAAGTATTTTCCGTGCCTATCATTGGACTGTGAAATATCCAGATGCCTCAAAGTATGCAGAGTAGAAATCCACTCAATTAAATCTTTGTTCCAATGCACACTATGAAGGATTAGAGCTCTCAGGTTGTGCAATGCATTGAGTGCCCATATGGTTCCAGCCGATGTGCATTCAGACAAGTCCAGGTAGGTCAGATTTTTCAGAGGTTTTAATAAGAGCAATGGGAATATAGCCAGTCCACGTCGGTGTATAATGAGTCTCCTCAATTTAGGTGCATTGATAATATAGCCCCGTTCTCGATAGATGACTTCATCTTGTGACAGGACATGGGTCACAGGGCCAAACTTTAAAGAGATCAAGTTGTGACTGTTGTTGTTAATGTGTTCTAGGGAGGCGTGGGATAGGTGCTCACACTGTACCAGTTCCACCTCATAGGGCCTATGTATCACCATGCTGTGCAATCCACTATCAGTAATGCGGGAGTTTCGCAATCTAACACGGTCGAGCCGAGTGCGATACTTATCACTAAATAAGTTAGCAATATTGTCATTGATGCGGTATTTTCTTTGATACGCGCTTATGAATCTCTCACAAATTTCAGCAGGCAATATAACATCATCTTTCAGTCTGAGGCAGCGGGTTGTCGGATCCAAGGTAGTAATCGTGTTCAAATTTACCACAACAAAGTCCATACATATGTCAAACAAGGATTCAGGGAAGCAATCTTGTACTGAAAAAGCTTTCTGTTCGGTCGACATTCTGATGTAGATAGGTACAAACACTTCCTTCACGATATTGTGTAATGAAACGATTGAAAGTATTGCACTATTATCATCTCGTAATTACAAGCACTATAATATTTTAAGTGTCATCGAAACACATTTTGGAGTCTTATCACCAAGTCTACTTTACTCAATTTTCACCATATATAAGCGAATACGAACGCACTTGCTATGAAGCAAACCCGAACGAGACTCGACAGTCGCAGTTTTCGCAAAACGCAACAAGAAAGAAAGTAAATTGTCTATTTTTTTTTTGGTGTCATAGACTAGACTTAGCTAAATGGTTGTCTATTATAAATTTTTAGTCTCGTGAAAATATAGCTTTTCGTATTTTTATTAATCTTAAAATTTTAATAGTTTTCAATTGCGGCACAAAATTCAGAAGTCCCGAAAGTAATAACAACAAAAAAAAACATTTAATTTCTGAACATCCTTTAGTAATCCTGTAGTAGTACATACATCCTATAGTAGTATTATTTACTTAATACTCGCATCATAGTCATACCAATGGTGAGTTTAATGAATTATTACAACAATCATATTTTCTGGGGTCTCAAAAGCCCTGTTTTTATGGAGAGTTTAATCAGCCACCCATAGACAAACTAGACTAAACCTTAGGCGCGAAATTTGAATATTTTGAATCTGTCCGTCCATTTTCAGATTGCCAAAGTTGCGCGTGTTGAAGTCAAAATTTCTATAACAGAACTGAGTGAAATTTGAAAAATCTGTTTAACAAACTTTAGTAAACTAGTACCTTCTTCACTACCTCATGATCGGCTTGTTGTCTAAACGGTCTGTTTATTACTTTTGATACCTTTATTTTAACTGCTCTTGCGGCTGAATAAGACGTGCTCCTTAGATCGAGAGACCATAATTAATTGTCTCCTGTATTTTCACTTCAATATGAATTATAATATTTCTTTTCAGTTTTCTTACTTACCTAATGACATACAAAGAATGATAAATACTTACTAAGGAATTATTTAAAAGTATGATACTTCCTAAGTCTTTTAACAAAACTATTGGTGGCCAAAACCTTTTTTTCATAATACAATATTGTAGAACATAAATATGTAGTAATGTTAAAATAGTTTTTATATTTTATTATCTTCTGTGTCCCACAGCTGGGCAAAGGCCACCCCTAAAGCCTTTCCACAATTCTCTATCCTGGGTCACTTGGAATAGCCCACACAGTATGCGTTAAGATAATGCTGCCACCGCTTCCTCGGCCTACCACGGCGGCGCCGCGTCTTCCATGCATAAGGTACGTGGGAGAATATCACGCACTACTTTCGATTTTAGATTAGAATCAATTATTAGAATTAATCTGGAATCCTACCTTTTTTCTTTCCTTACCTTTTGTCAGTAGCAAAGTCTTATTTTCTTTTATATTGTGTACTTAATATGATGATAATGAAATAGCCAACTCCAGGGAATAGGAAATACAAAATAAATAATTGTAAATGGTTAGCACTTTATATTTTTTATTAGTAATTGTTAATCGACATTTTAAATTAAACTACCAAATATCTAAATCTTAACAAATTATAGTAGTTAATTACATAAGTTATTTTAGGTACAGTTCCATACGAAAATCCATATCTAATAATATCTAATATCGAAAAAAATAATCTACTTTTGGTTGAAGAGAATTTGAAAATGTTTACTCTCTTTATTTTTATGATACATAAATAATAGAAGTCACCTAATAATTAACTTAAGTAGTCCAAACCAATCTTATTTGTAAGTATGAGAAACTTAACTGTATTTGGGTACAATTATGTTTTTTATATATTTTTCAAACTTAATAAGAAGATTGATTTAAACGTCAACACATTATCACGCATTCAGACAAACCGACAGCTACGATAATAATTACACTGGTTTACCAGGTTTTTCTTACAACTAGGAAATAACAGGAAAGCCTTTATGGCAAATCAAGTATGTAGGTCAAAAGTATACTAACGAAGCCCATTAATGATCTTAGTTATAATAATAAATAAATACAGTCAACTATTCTAGTTTATAGTCACCATAGGCATTCGCGATTCGGTTTACTAAAATATTACATTATATTTGGCATATCGACATGGTAAGCTTGGTACTCAGTGATCGAACAGTGAAAACAAGACCATAGATATTGTGTTCCTAAAGACTAACTACAAGCAAACTATCATAAGAAGTGGTCTACATGATGAACATGGTTTTTATCAGGCGACGCACAAATATTACTATGTATTTACTATTGCTATAACATATTTCAATACCTAACTAGTAACGATTTATGAGTGCCAAGCTTCACAGTTATTGTAATAATTTAATTCGTATATTCTAATTACATTTACTTTTTGATAAACCCCTACACTTACGCAGGTACTGTATATCTTTTCTGAATTGGTGATTCCGTAAAAAATATACAGTAACTTTAATAACATGTTTCAATTACAAGATATATTAAAACCTTTAGTAAAACCAGTGTCATTATGTACACATATGCTTATGTAAAATAATTATTTTGCAACTGTGAAAAGGAACAATAATCAAAATATGCTGCGCTATGTTTTATTTTACTGGCGTAGATTGCACCATTTAATATCCACATCAATAAAATAAATCTTTAACACATTTCAACGAGCTTATAAACACGCCTTTACATTTTGCTACGATGAAATTTTACCATTCGGATAATACTTGCTACATACTAAAGTTACTACTAGTTACACGTTTACTCGATGTATTCAAAATAGGATCATTATAAGATACACTGTCGGTGTACCTAACGCAGCTTCCTTACATCGCATACCTAACAGAATGGGATGATACCTATCTAATCCAAAATTTCCATGCGCCCGACCGAATCAGAAGACACTCTGCCCTAGCCTAATGTTTTGGCAGTATATTTGTTAAGGCGAAGCAATCATTTCGCTGTCATCGACGTGCGCGCGCCCGGGTCTCCTGCTCTCACTGCGGCGAAGCGTTTAAGTCGCGAAGTCGTAGGTGATCGACTAGCGGGTGTGTTTCATCTGTTCTCCGTTCATCGGGCCACTTCACTACCACGTTAGTATTAGCGGGTGGCAACGTGACAGGTGGCTCAACCACAACAGGTAGTCCGCCTTCACGTTCAGGTAACATGTGGCCGAATAAAGCGCCCACACGCTGGTACACAAGTTGAGGAATTTGCGGTGAAGCTGCGTCGCGATCGGCACTCTCAGACACCGCTCGAAGTCCGCCGTTCACTTTTGTCACTACAATAACTGGTGAGCTGTCTTGCGGTGGCACTACGTCATTAAGCGCTCGCATTAATATCGGCGCGGTTGTCTGCGACGCCACACAAGTTGAAGCGCCATTAAGTCTTGCATTCAAGCTTTCGAGCACCGTGATCAGCTCGTACAGTCGATCGTCGCATAGCACAGGATTATCTGTAATGTAATATCCTAGGAATATATACGTGATTCAAAAAAGGTACACTAGCCATAGGGCCTACAGATAATTAGAGGGATTGCTATCAGTTATGTATTATAATATTCGCTTAAGCATTAGAAATCGTTCAGGCAGTTTATCAAAATCAATAAATTCGCTTTGCCACCAACACCACATAGATTAATAAAACTTAAGGTATCTTATAGCTACAGTTTTCCTCTACATAGAATAAGTAAAACCACACGTACCTTGAAGGTAAATCTTCAATACACTAGGAACTCCGTTAATAGTACATCGGGATTTCGATACAAGGTCATAGTTTACCGTCTTAATTTTATTATATGACAAGTCAGCTATACATAGCGAAGGTAATCCATGGAAATCCTTATCAAGTAATGTGATGTTATTATGGTGGGCAATTAATTCCTCAAGTGATGGCAAAAATGTCTGGAAATAAAGATAGATTACTGCAACTTTATATTTTAAATCAATAAACAAGATACCTATATCGCAGCAGCTATGCACAATTTCAGACACAATTTGTGATTAAATCGCATGAGCTCGCAAAGCGTTACAATCAAATTGGCACACTGTTATTTTCCAGTTTTCAAACAAACCTTCGAAGTTTCTTCTAGAGTTGTAATATGGTTATGTGATACATCGAGCAGTCTCAAATCTTCCAAGCCTATAAGATCATCCGGTGAAATTTGTTGGAGAAGATTGTTGCTTAAATTAAGTCGTAAGAGACCATGCAACCCCATAAGAGCTCCTCCCAAACTAAGGATTCGATTGTGATCCAATCTTAACTCTAAAACTCGAGTTTCAACATCCACTAAATTCTGTAAAGTAAATCAAATATTAGAAATGTGTAAAATTTTTAACGACCTGAAAAATCAATTATATGTAACATAATATGTATTACCGAAACCAACTTACTTCCATATTTCCCGTGATAAGACTAATCCTGTTGTGAGACAAGTCAATAACGGACAATCTCTTTAGGCCCTTAATTTCTTGCAACGAGAATTCCGTCATATAATTGTGAGTTAAATTTAAGTATCTCAATGATTTCAAACTCTTTAAAGACCCATTTAAAGACTTTAGTTGATTGTAAGCAATATCCAGCTCGGCCAATTTTTCGGCTTCAGTGAACTCATCTTCAGCTAGCTATTAAACAAAAAATATTTATTATAATGCACGAACAATACAACAATATGCCATCATTGATACTTACGCTTTCAATTTTGTTGAATGAAAGTCCTATCCTCATTAGCCTTCTTGATTTTTGTAGTGCTCCGTCCAGCGACTTTATACTGTTGCCATAGAAATATAAAGATTCTAGTGATGGCATTTGTTTTAAATCTTTTGGTAAGCTCTGCAAGTCATTATGGGCAGCATGTATCAGCACGATCCGTTTGGCTTTCTGAAAATAACATATTTCTAAAATGTTTTGATTTTTTACTTATTTCCTATATCAGCCATTTCAAAGTGAATTATACTTACGACTGGCAATTCATTATCGATTGTTTTTAAATTGTTAGCATTAATAAATATCCATTCCAAGTCATCCAAATCCCTCAGAGCTCCATTAAGAGAACTGAGCTTATTAATTCCAAGGTGGACGTGCTTCAATGCTTTAGGTACGGCATCTCTCTCAATCTTGGATATTTGATTATCAGCTACCAATAAGTGTTCTACTTCTTGTATGTCCTAGAATAAATAAGAATTAATTGAGTCACTAAGATCGATGCATTTAAAAGGCGTAAGTTTATCTTTGCTGTGTTCATATTATAATTGTATATTTATATATTTATTGGTTTTTACTTTATAGCTGTCTGTAGTTAGTACTTTTTCAAAGCTACATAGTAGTAAGTATTATTTTAAGAATGTGAAGTAATTTACTTACTCTAAAGTCTTCTTCAGTAAGCTTAACAATTTTGTTTCTACAAAGGTCAAGGGTTTTCACGTGAGGCAGGTGCTGTAGAACATGTCGCGGCATCTCAGTTAACGAATTGTCCGCTAAGCTGAAGTAGTCCACCAAGTCCAACTTAGTAAATACACTTTCTTTTAAATCACTGGAAAGGAAAAAAACACGGGCCATTAATATAATTCGGTTTGTAAATCTATCACAGCTGGTTATCTGAATATCATACATAGAATATAGGTACGGCTCCGTTATCAAGACAATTGAATGAATCTACGGCGTGACATTTTTACTGGTCATTGAATGGGTCTACAACTATTTCAAGGCTTTCTAGATAGTGCTTAAGTACTGTTAGTACTAAATCTTGGACGATACTCTTGCATGGTAATTGTTTTATTGAAACAAGCTGTGGTGGTAGCTTGACGTTCAAAGTAAATAAAACTAAAACCCATTCCTGATGTTTTTTCGAGGGATCTTTAGTACCTACAAGAAATCACTTTACTTTAACTCTTTAGTTGTCCCAAAATCGATTAAAATGTTCTTAAAGTTTTGTTTTTTGTTTTCTTAGGATAACTACGTTATCTTTAAAAAAAAAGGGTACTCGAGCACGGACTATGACCTCAATTCAACGCTACGCTGAATTAGAGGCAAATAAATACAACGTACACAAATTAAAAATGCGGCCATAATTTAAAATACTACTTTCTGTCTATGGAAAAATTAACGTTCTTCAAGTACCATTAAACTATTTCCAAAAGCCATTTTTGTCCGCCATTAGTCTAACCTTGTTTACAGCCTTTACTGTAAATCAAATGTATTTTATAATAATGCTCTCAATTATGCAAAACTACTTTATTGCATTCACCTGTATTTACAATAAGGAGACTTCACTTGTAAAATAAATAACTGATTTCGAGATACGTTTGGGCTATGACAAATAAAAGACAATTGATTTACATCATTAACATTTTATCAATCATAACCATTTAACTTTGTTACTTCAACATCGTACTTGCGTAATCAACTGCTGGGCGCAGACCTTCATTTGTTGGTCTTTCTCCCCCGTCTTTTGACCGTCGCAGCGGATCTTACTCCTTTTTTTACATTATCACGTGCCATTTCAGACTGTAGCGTCAAAATGTTGGTTACCATGTACCCAGCTTTATCTACCACCATTACTAGATCACTAGGCTACCTTAGCAATGATTATTTAATTTTATCTACCCAAAATACCTCGAGACTGTCCAAAAAAATAAATTCAGCAATGTGAGAAACGTTTGATTTAGATACTTCTGAGAAACTGTATTTTTGCTTTATCTATAATGCCTTTTGTTATATTGTTAATTCTTTGTACCTATGTGATATTTACGTAGTTTTGCTTTTATGCAGTATTGCGGATAAGAGGGCACGGTAACGGAACATGATACTTAAGCAAGTAAAAACTCATCACGGACACTAACATTTTTGGTTGTGCTCGCCCTCTTCTTCAAAATACTGAATAAAGTTTCAATTTATGAAATAAATCTTAGCTAACGTAACAAAATAAATTTTATAAGCGTTATCCCCTATAAACCAACCCATCGGTTCTCGACACCGAGCGCAGTCAACCGAAGGGTAAAAATAATTCTTAAGATAAATATAACTTTTTATCTTACTCGATGAACACAAGACTTTATTGTATCAAATGTTGTTTACAGATACAATAGTTCTATCAAATTAACAACAAGACACGTAAACTTTAAACTTAACGTCGATAATGAAGCAAAAGGGGAAATAAACAAAATAGACCAAGTAAGCCGAGAGAATTAGTCAGTCAGAGTCGAGGACATGCTTTATAATTATTATAATTTTACAACTCACAACTACTGCGGTATCAGAGTTGCTTACAACGATCTAATGAAATATCGATAACATTATCAAACACGTGCTAATAAACGTGCGGTCGCTTTTCTAATTCGGTCTTTGACGAGCCAAAGCTAAGGAAGGAACCTAACACGAAAAACAAGTTTTTAAGCATGGAAGGCTAGCTATAGCTACTACAATCCCGCTTCGCTTGAATTTTCCTACGTTTCCTGATGTGGGTCTGTGTTTCATGGCATTTCGTTTCGGACATGCTACACCCTATGTACCTATGCCACTACCACATCCCTACGTTTTCAAGTTCTTTCGTTTTTTAACAGTCTTGACTCGACTTGACTCTTGTCAAGTTGGTCCATTTTGTTACTACTTTCCTCAACGATGTTATAACATGAGATGGTTTTCAGATTCAAGGATAGATGTAGGCCCGATCTCCGCGATTGCTTGGAAAGGATGTTTACATTGTTTTCATTATTATAACAACATCGTGCCAAAATGGAGAAAGACGATATAAATGGTAACGCTCAATAATAAATAACTATTGAGATTACTTCGAACCGACAATGAATAAGTGCTACGGACTACGATTATTTTTATCTATCCAAATTAGTTAACAAAAACTAGCCGAACAGATCCTTTGATAAATATTTCGAAAACCTACATCATACACAATCTTGCCAGTCTCAAATATTTAGCAGTGATTGAAGACCATGTCTACTAAATACCTACATACCTACAAGCTTTACTATCAAGCTTTGATATTTATTCCAACTTTTTTCGTATCAGCGTTTCCATATCTTTTACCGATAACTTGTTTCAGGCCAGCCAATGTTTACAATTTATGGGTAGATTTCATTAAAATTATTATTGTTGTTTGAAACATTAATTTTAGCAACATATTCTGTATGCTTAATGACATAGCAAGGCAACCTAAAATACTAGATACAATTGTGAGATCACATTTTTGTCATACACATTGATAAAACAACGTATAGTGCGAACCGATCGGTAGTAATAATTGTCAACAAATAGGTAACCTTTGATTTTGATTGACGCTGAAAGACTTAAAGGCGCTGAGCCTATACGCTGGTCTAAGTGCATGCAGTGACGCGAGTTTAGTAGACATTAATGTAAAGAGGTCAACGTTCCGGGTTATCAATGCAGTGGCGGCGCCAAATGGTCGCATGGTCAGCGGAGTGCGAGCTCTGTGCGCCGCAGCGACCATCCCTCTCACCACTACCACGCGCGGCGTGCATTCACAACGCGTTCATCATACTTTTTGACACAAATGATTGGCAATTACATTAGTTATCGCTATCGACGCCGGCTCAATGAGATATAAGTTTGTCGTATTACGTAATTTTGCTTATTTACTTATTACCCTTGCTGTGTAGTAATTGCAGGGCTTTGCTTTACCACTTCTGTGAACTTTAGAGCGCGACGTTCATTCTTTCATTTGTGTCACATATTTTGAGGAAAACATTCTAAACCAGAACAAATGCAGAGATTAAGTAAGATAACATGTGTTTCATATGTAAGTAGGTTTAAATAACATGTTTTCAAAATCGACTCGCTAATTTGTTTCTGGTAGGCAGTTTCAGATAAAATGTTGTTGAATAGGATAACTAGGTAATTAGCTTGAAAAGGAGTTACATAGGTATTTGATTTAAAAGGTTTATCCTTTCAGTTTATAAATTGCACGGTGGTACTATACCCTTTTTTAACCATAAAACTAAAATTCGCTATGACCGTAAGAACAAAGGCTGTATTTATATAGAGAAATATGAATCTTACTAAACTAATATTTCAAAGGATCTTTACATAAAAAGAAATAAGGATTAAGTACCATACGTGTCATCGAGATTGCTACTTGTTGAGTCGAACGATGCATAATTGACGTTCTCGCTTAGGCCAAAGGGTAATTAAATTACAAAACGGGACCAGCATATACACAATTAAACGAAGCGCTAGGCTTGGCTGACGAACCAAACGTGATTGCACACACATATTATATATCATCCAGTTCAAAATTTTAGGAAGTGTTTGCGTATGTTAGAAAATTGCTGGCCCTAGACGATCCTAGCTATGATGAAAACTTTGTTTTTTTTTTGGCTCGAAAAAAGTCCGATTCCTCTTTCACGTAAAACATGCAACGGAGACTCATTGATCTGCTGGTGACCTATGATACAGGATAAATTACCTAATAGGTACATACACCAGCCTATGTTGTGCAAATAAATTTAAACCCTAATGATGAGAAAAACAAAGATTTTTAGCACATTATTTTGATACAACTTTAAGTTTTAACTAACAATTTGTATGTTTGAAGTTTCAACTGTCGTCAAGCAAGCAAATGGACAAGCCTGAAGTTACATTGTTTCTGAGCGTCATAATCACGTTACGTCATCCATTCAACATAGGCATAACCTCCAACCCCCGCATCTAGTATCCTATAAACTTTCATGAAAACTTTACAAACAGCGTTCTTCATTACAATATGTTGACTTTTACTAAACTGCATGACTTTTACAATAACAATTGCCAGCGAATGTGACATAATATTATAATTCGTAGAAATCCCATAAGTGATGACGACGGATACGATTGAAATTTGAGCCAGTAATTCCAAGTATGAATGTCCAATTGCGCAATTGGCTTTAGTAGGTGAATTTTAATTGTAAAAATGTAAGAATTTTGCGTTTTATCAAAATCCAAGCTATTTAACATTCTGTTATGTGTAATTTTCCAAAGAACAATGATTAAGAGATACGTGGTACGAATAGTATAGCAGATAGTGCTAAAAGATATGAATCAGCCTACTGAAATTAATTGTTAGAAAAAAAACCCTTCTTAACTGTGCGTCATATCGAAATCTGGCTTGAAACCTTAAATTTCTTATCGTTTTTTTTTAAAAAGAACAGAATATTTCCTTATCGTAATGTTTCGCCAGTGAAGGATTTAAATTATTGGCAGCATCCACTCTTGGTGCAAGACTTACAGAAGGAGTTTAGTCATGAACTCATGACTCTCGTGAGAGTAATGAGTTAATTGTACAAAATAACAGCGCGTTGACACACACGCTCCGTACATACGCATATACGGTAGATTTTTTTATACCACAAAAATGTATTCCATTACTTTAGCGTAAGTATCCGTAACGATACAATATTTATACTTCCACTCTCACTCTTAGAAATATGTATCAAATATCAAATTACAAGGTCCAGTAGAAACTAATTAATGAAAAGAAAATCCAGTTTTTCAAAAGTAGAGATCTTCAGTATTTCTATGTCAATATTTTACGACGGGTAATTTTAAGGTTATATCCTACTTGCCTTGCCTTAAACATATACATAAATCAAACACTACTGTACTATATATAGCAGTTGAATTTCCACGGTTTTATGAAATTTTATGAAATGCCGTTATTTAACTATTCTGTAGATGCTTGATATATCTGCAAGGTTTAGATGAAAGATTGATGAATTAATGAATCGTATTGAATACCACGTGAAATTGCAATAAGATCTGCGATTGTAATTTCTCAATCAATTAAAGGGTTTGGAAGACCTCAATATAAGAATAATTTTCGTTTAAGACCTAAAAATGAGGTTCGGACTGATTTCGCAATAAGTATTTAATAGTTTTGGGTAAATAGGATCAGTTCTCCTAGTAACTGTTAATTATTTGCTTAGAAAGATTCTTATTGACTGTTTGCGGCGGTGAATGGACTTCGCCTTAATATTGTGTGTCTTTGATTGATAACAATCAAACACATTAGTCGCCGTGGTTACAAGGACTGGACTTGGAACTAGGCCGTGAATCGCATACAGAAACAAAGTACTAGTAAGGTTTTCTTTATAAATAGCCTTAAAAACAATCTAGGCCTACATAATTTGTAATTTTGATGATCTATATCGATTCATCTTAGTATTGTAATACACCTAATTTATAAAGTTACAATTAATGAGAATATATTAAATATCGCATCACGTTACATCTTAACACGAGTCTCATCTCAACTTTACTTAAATAAACACTTTAAAACACCTTTTAATTAATTTTCGACATGGGAATACGTGTAATATCGCCTTTTAATGTTGTAGGTACCCTCATTCAGTTGGGTATTTATAGTTTTCTGAAGTTGTATCTACTGTTGTGTATTTTTTTACACTTTTATTGTGAAGTAAGAGTGGATGAAAGTAATTCGGGTCTTAATAACATTTTTGCTGACATCAATTTAATTAAATATGTATTTTCTTTATTACACACAAATCATTTTCATTAATTTCTGTATGAAGACGTAAAAGTTCTTTGGAATATTTAGGTACTAAATCTTTATCGATCATCACTTACTTTAGTTTAAAGAGCTTGCTTAACAAAATTTAACTATAGCTGTAAACGTATTTGTCGTTATCTGTACATCATAAAGAATCAATCTCATGAACTACTGTACCGTTTGTGAAAATAAATTACCAACATGAAGCTTATTATTCTGATATGATATTTTTATATATTTGTGAATGTCACCCGTGACAATTAGTGCAATATAAGATATCTCCACCAAAGATAGTCACCAAATTTACCATATTATGGTACATTTATATTTGATTTACGATCTTTTCAATAAATTTGCGATTTTGTTCAATGATACTGAGTTATAGAGCAGTAAACAATCGTTTCAACTAAAAAGATCTGTGTATGAAATACATATATTGCGAATCGATACTTGTGTCACTGTTGTTGTGAATGTTTTAATCGCACCCTAAGATAGAAAGCCGAGCATGACATGTCAGATTACAGAATCATCATCTTATTTTATAAGTTCTTTTAATACAAAACCTATCTTCATTTGGCATTACTACTTGAAATACCTAATTGAAATCCTAAACAACAATATAAACATAAACAATCACGATACAGCCATTCTGGCATGTGTATTAGTGAATAATATTGCAATATCCAAACATTCATAATTTCCAGTACTTAACCTACGTCGAAATACATAAACACCGACCACAGTAATTTGTTAGTTCACCATTAATGAGTAAATACAGTAAATACGACACGACCAATACGATATCATTCAATTTTACTGCTTTAGAAGTGACCTTACGATAACCCCGAGCAACGTCTCCTAGATGCCATCCCCACACGATGTGGAGTTCACTAACGAAAGGTTACTAATGGAATTAATAAATAATCCATTAGATAAATCTACTTTCCAATAGCAATCATGAAGTAAATAAGAACTGAAATGAATTATTACTAAGTAGGTACATCTACTCATAAAGCAAAGGTCACAAACAGTAGTTAAAAGATTTCGATATACATTTAAAAGAAAACAATTTACGGCAAGAGAGAAATAAATAATTAAGATGACCCGAAAAATCTGTGAAGATCAATTGAGTGGTCAATAAGAGCCGAGCTCATGGGTCACGGGCGACTTAATTGTCGTTTTGACAGGAATAATCCACAGAAAATATTACAGCCCGGTGAAGTGCGCTGAACACCCGCTGTCTAATTCGTTATGTCGGTGGTAGTAATATTAAGCTGCTATGACATAACAATCATGGACCTGATTCCCTAGAAGGTACTTTTAGAGGTGGCTAGATCTCATTCACTCCATGAGATGAACAAACTACCCAAGGACTAACCGATGTTGTGGTGGCTATTGCTTTACAGTTGATGCGTACGTGTCGCATGAAGTATCAGACAAGCTGCTAGCCCTGGCAAGGGTGCCGCCCACTCTCTCGATAACAGCCGATTCTCATCGTCGTTTGCTCTTATCATAGACCTGTTGTTTTCTCATTCAACTTACACATTGTTTGTATCGTGAATACACACAATTTTAATGCTATTTTACACAACAAAGAGCTTACACATAGTAAGTAGCCGTTGCGTAGATTCACTACCGCACATGTTACAAAAACTGCACATCGAACCGAACTTAGATCCAATGATGATTTAGAATACTTCTTAATCGACTTGCCTTAAATTGTCGAAGTTTAATTTGAGCCTTGTAATTGAAAGGCCGAGTTCTTTGATGCTATGTTCAGAGAAATCCGGAAGCTGGGAGTAAGAGATATCCAAGCCGATTTTCGTTTCAGGACTGAACTTGTTAGTCAGGGCTCGTGCGATTTCTTCGTATGCACTGATCCGTTGACAGACCACTAGAATGGCTCCGGTGCCGGCGTCCTCTCGGCGACAAGTGCACGGTGAGATTTCCCTCCTCATGGCGCAATGCAGGCTCGCTCCAGCTCCGAGCTGGCCGGCCAGCGCACACAGCAGCGCGGCGGCGAGCGCGTGCTTATGCGCGATCATCGTGTGTGCCGTTCGGGGCTGTTCGCGCTACTGGCTCGGAATCTGTGCGTCGCGGGCGCCCGGCCCACCCCGCGCAGTCGCATCATCCAGCCATCTCCACTCTGCACCTTAGCTGTATTACCTTATTACATTTCCCACTTAATGTCGGTGTACAATCCTGCGCAGCGTCATTATTTTACTTTTTTGGTGTTGATTTTTTTAATAAATATGTCACGAAAATTCAACCATTCTAAAATTATTATGTCAGGAATTGCAACAGCAATTAAATTGATCTTTAACATTATTTTACTTATAATGTTAAAATCACCAGCTTTAACTTTTTATTTATTTTTATGATAAATTTCATCAACGGTTACGAGAACTCGTAATTTTAGATAACATATCGAATTATGACACTGCGACATAATTCGGTCAATATGTTCCTCAGACAGGATCTAAGATCCCTGTGTATGTACAAGAACTACTTGTACCTTATCAATAGGCCAAGTTTACAAAGATAAAGATGAACACACTCGTACCTACTTATTGAGATATCACTGATATTTAAAATGTTCATAGTAACTTTCATATTAAATTAACGTAACGTGGTTAACTTGTGTTTTTTTTACCAAAGAGGTCACCTCTAGAGATGCATTCTTGATGTCAAATTATTTTAAATACTACTTAATTATCTATATTAAATATAATATTAAAGATACGATTTATCACTTTGCGAAATTGATATGATTGGTACGAGTAAAGCATTTCTTTGCAATTGCACCACTTAATAAAATATATTCCTCGTGGGATTTTTAAGGGGGTAAGAGTCAAGCAAACGAAACTCTTCAATGGAGTAGGTAAAGGTACTAAAAACATGCTCGATAAACGATAGATACTTACAAGTGAAATCAAATGCAACAACTGCAATGCAGCTTTTCATCGGGAAATTGATAAATACATTAAAATTAATTAAAAAAAAACGAATGTACGCTAAAGCAATTATTTTCACTTTTAGTTTCCATTTTCAGTACATACTTTGTTTTATGATCAGCACAAACAATTTAAATAGCAGTCACTACCACGAGGTAGCCGCTCACCAAATCAGCTGACTCCGTGTCAGACAAAGTGTAATTTTAATTTTAATAAGTGTGTACGTCTTACAGGAACTCCTCGAGAATTAGTACTTCATGACCGCGAAGAGAATACGGAACTTCATGTTCAACATCAAAAAGACATGATTTTTTACTTTCTTTAAAAACGACTCCCTTACCAATTAATTTAACCCTTGTGGCGTGGGGCGTCACGAACATTCACAAGGACACCCACAATCAGGATAAGCATTTGTGCATCATTCAAACCATTTTCCTACTACAGCACGTCGCGCACAGTGGTTTGGCAGGGTGGTCACCCTGCCAAACCACTTCCTCTCAAGGAATTGAATAACTTTAAAATTTTGTTTATTGCACCATACCTGTTCATATTTCTCCAAAAATATTTTATAAAGAGTTTCAAAAGAGAGTTCCGTCGGCCTCACTCGGAACTATAAGTTTTCGATGTTCGATAAAGAAAACACTTTAGACACAGTAATAGATATCTAATATTACTGTGCTAGATCTAATTTACGAATAATGTTTGTCAACCTCAGCTTGTAAAAATACTTAAGTCACAAAACATTAAGATACACAATAACGAAACACTAATCAAGTAATTAAAAAATGAATAAAACATTAGTGAGTATATTTTATTGAGGAATAAAACTCGTAGTGTCATGGCGAATGCGTGCCTTACTACTGATAGTGCGGACGGTACTGCTCATCACGGATGCTAAACTTGTTTTTTCTGAAATACCAAGAATGTCCGAATATCGCATATATTAAAGTTTAACCACAATAATGTTTATGTAGCAGATTAAAGATTGTGCTAGTAAGAATTTTAAGTGGTATTTAATTAATAAAAGAGAATATAAAGGATCTGATAAATCTGTAAATAATTCCTGTTTAAAACTATTGTGTTACGGGAAGACCTTGATTAGGGAGTTGAAATTCATTACGAGGTTAACATTAACAATAGAATAATTTAACAAATAAACATTCAAAGTATTAAATAGGGATAGAGACCTTCTCTAAAAGGTCTGTGCTAAGAAACCATAATTAAAAAAAGGGTTTCATCCATTTAGGTTCAGCGAAAATCAGGTCGTTAAATTAGGGCTCCGGTCGATTTGCGTTCATATTTTGTTTAGAAATACCGCCGCCTTTTGTATCATGCCCTTAACCCCAACTAAGGCCATGGTCTAAGCTCTTAGCTACATATTTAGCCATTTGCAGACATTCTCTCTAGGACTCTTCTTTCACGAGGTTCTCATCATGAATTATCATCCTTTTGTATATCTACCATTAAAAACAAACATGGACTTACATTCATGTCCTTCAAGGACCGCAGAATTCATTCATGATAAATTATACAATCATTTGAATTAATTCAAAATGTCAGTGTCAAGTCAAAGGTTTACAAAAATGTTTTGCTAGTGAATTTGCCCACCTGGTATATTGCTCAGTAACGCGTTTATCGTCATCGTGTGAGCCGTTATTTTGCCCAACTTCGTGTGGAGGTCCTTAAAAATCTGTTCCTGATTCAACAATTATTCTTAAAAATGAAACAAACCATTTTTTTTCTCATTGCGACAAATGCGCAGTTAAATTAAGTATGTTAATCTACCAATTCATTTTAATATTTAGTTGTTTATTATAAGTTTAAATTCAATAAGCAGATGCAAATACTTGACGGACTATATTTTTAAATAGTTATTAAGACTCCGCAAATAAAGTTCAATGTAAGTATGTGAGTTTATTTATTCGACCTAGTTAGAGTCGAAAAAAGAGTGGTTGTTTATGTATTTCTAGCTCTATTGTAACATTGTCTGAATAGTTCGATGCAATCCAATATCGATTTACAACTGACAGGAGCGGAAACTCTGACAACAAAATGTTATCCAACACGATTATGAGTAACTTGTAAGTTTATCTAGAAATTGGACGGATTCCCCGTTTGGGGTTCCGACTTGTGTGTTATCCTCAAATGTTATGATGATTACGATATCGCAAACAATATTATACCTAATAACGTAACTATGAACATTTTTTATTGTCCACAGCTGGGCAGGATGTTTTTTAATTTGTTCTCCAAAATATAGAAATCGTTCCTAAAAAACGTTAATTTCCATACATTTGCGCATTTTTTTATTAACGCTAGCAACAGTTTAAATGTGCTTATAATAGCTTAAGAGCCGTGAGTTTTATGATCTCGGTAAGTAAATTATTGTAAGCCTTTTGTTTTTAAAAGATTAACGACGATTTATAATTCGTGCTTACTATTCAAAATAATAATAGTTCACAGAGTGCTGCCCTCTGTTACTAAGCGACCACAGGTTGGTGACCGGACCAGCCTATCGCGCAAATAATTTAAAATTCATAAAATATTATTTATGCTTTTATTTATATGATGTTTACTAATTTTCAAACCCAATGTCCAAACCAGTTCAGAACTATTTCATTAAAACTAGCTGTTGACCGCGAGACCGCCCGCTACATATGGAAAATGATCCCACGAGAAGAAAACTATACCTACTATCTGTATACCAAGTTTCATCTTAATCCGTTCAGTGGTTTTTGCATGGAAAAGGAACAAATATACAAACTTTCGCGTTTATAATATTACAAAGTAGGATTATGTTCGGGCAAAAGAGTCCGAAGAAATAGCAAGGACGTCAATGTTTGTGACATTTTAATCGGATTCTTTAAATAACTTGACAGCTCTATAAATACAATAGGTATCTATAGGTAGATTAGAAATCTACTATATAGTCTATAGTCTACTAAAAGAATCTTGTCACAACAACAATATGCTTATTTTGCAGCCAAATGAAATAGTTAAATTAAAATGAACTAAGGAAATATCTTCTTTGAAAAAAACGGAGTGGGAACGTCTGTGAAATTGGTCTTTTCGGCTAAGGAGGATAAGAAAAATAATAGTTGTCTGTGAGCCTCACCACATCAAGGGTAGCAGCAAATCTTGATTCAATAAGTGATGTAGCTGGATATTGCTACAGTAACGAGGACTCTGGAAATCCTCGTTCGCACAATTAATAATACTTTTTTCGTGTGCCAACACTCTTTCAATAATTAATATTGATTCACCACTTCGCTCTATATAATAAGTTTAATTAAATCTACTGAGTTTAGAGGTCATGTGTTGACCTTTCACATAATAAACATTATTGGAATCACTAAAAGGAAATAAGTAATAGATGAGACTTGATTGCCCCGTTGCAGTGATTTATTGAAATCAAGCAAATAATTGTTTCATATGTTGGTACATGATAAATACACAGACAACATAAATATTTATACTTTCTTAACGTAAGTTTATGAGCGACATTCATGAGGAGCAAATTATAATTCACCTTTTTCAGTCTAGAATAATTTAATTGTGTATTTAAATATTTTACAAATTAAGCAACCCGAAATATTTCGGCTAGGCCTCTAAATGTCATCATATAAGTGTATATATCTATATGAATACGCATTAAAAAATCAGCAATACATTGGATACTGATACCGCATCCTCATTCATGTACCAGCAAACATTCTCAGACAAAAACAATATTCAAAATGCCAAAGGGCAGACTTTTTATTTCCTTCAACCGGAAGTGAGTCAACCGTACTCCTTGTATATTCAGAAGATTAATGGTTTCGTACTAACCGTCATTTAAGCTCGGCATTAAAAAATATTTCCAGTGCCGCGCCCTGTCTACAATTTTATGACTTATCAATGAGCTCAAGCTTTAAATTATGTCAATAAAGAATATTCCTTCAGTAAAAGCGTCGTTTTTTTAAATTGTCAAATTAGATTTATATAGTGGTTAGTCTTAATGGCTCTATGCAAGAAATGCCTAGTCAAAACGTTCGCCCTGTAAAACCTTACGAAAACATCCGTACGAGAGAACAGAAACCTTGGAATGCCATGCCAATTCGCACTTGTCCGGTTTATTTTTCCTTCAATTACATCATTTACGTAAAAAAAATATTGATTA
Organism: Trichoplusia ni; assembly: GCF_003590095.1. Taxonomy (NCBI): domain Eukaryota; kingdom Metazoa; phylum Arthropoda; class Insecta; order Lepidoptera; family Noctuidae; genus Trichoplusia; species Trichoplusia ni. Next base: position 14,889,857 of record NC_039484.1, read on the forward strand.
AATTTCCAACTTTTTATGAGATGAGCTGTCATGGTATAAATTAACTACCTGTGCCAGCGGTTTGCTTTGCTTTCCTCTCGTGGCAAGTAACAGTAACATGATGTTTAATAACCTTCAACACCTTTTTTTCAAAGCGACTTTTGACAGATTTGTGGTATCGCACTATTTATTTATTATTTATTATTGATTTATGTTCTGAGACACTAATCGATATAATATGATATGGTGTATTTATATTGTATACTTTACGGTACATGTACATACTTCTATTGCTACCATTGTGCTATATGTAGTCTAATACTAATGAGATGCAATACATAATATGTATGACTAAGTGGTAGGTTCGTGGCATTTAGGATTGAGCGAGGTTTCCGCAAAATTATAACTCCAAAACACTAAATTGAAATAGTATTGGACGTCTCAAAATGTTATCTATTATGCAAATAAATATTACGACCGTGAATTCACGGATTTAAGTAGCCTTATGAAATGTATAACGACTGATGAGATAACCTGTTTCCAATAAAACGTAGGTACCTACCCGAGCTTATATTCTTGGAGTTCCTTAAACTATTTTCAAACTACTAATAATACTTTGTGTTTATGACATCAAGCAATGTAGCGATATCAACTTGCTAGACCAATCTGAGAAAGAATACAATTCGTGTATCTCTTGACGCGTTTTTTTATTAATGGTTTTTAGTCTTTCATCGCAGGTATTTGGTTTCTTAAAACTTATTGATTTATTTGTATCAATTTATCTTAATGTAGCAAAAGGCAACAGGTGTTTGAATGTTTATATTTATCGATATTTGAATAGCAAAACATGACATAATATAATTAAATAAATTCTTCTGTACTATCCACACATTCTCAGGTCCTTGGAAATGAAAGCTCAGATCTAAGTAATCAAAAAACAGCCAAAAGTTTACAAAAGCAAAATATTTTTTATCTCGTCCATTTTAAATAGGTACACGTTCTTAAGAATGTGGATGATACCTGAATTAAAAAGTTGTATTATTACAACAGGTTACAAATGAGTTAAAAATATCAAACATTATGTAAATCACATATTTTTTGTATATGCCTATTATTTGAACCTTACCAACTTGATTTAAAGTCAACGAACTCGATTTTATAGGTTTGTCACAGGTTGCGTTCGACATATTTTCTTGTTGACTTAAATTGGAAGTGGAAGCCTAAGTCTTGGATAATACACTGATTAATTATATAGCAGCATAGTAAAGGGTTAAACTTTAACCCCCCAAAGCATTATACTACGCGTCAATTGATTGGCATTCCATCACCACAGTACTTGTGTATGTACTGAACATGTTTAATTCGCATGCTTATAGTGTTCATTAATATATACAGGTACTGTCACGAATTAAAAGTATTTTTCGAATTGGAAACTCAATAAATACTATAATTTAATCAAAATTATGTGCGTATTAATGGTTAACTCATATATGTTGTGCAATGCATTATGCACGTCAATGAGAAAAAACGTCACCATATTAGCGAATTTAATCAATGCCACAATTTTGTTTGCGTATGTATAAATTGTACAATATCGAGAACTATTTTGACATTCAAATATTATGTTTGAAGCCTGAACGCGGCAATATATTAACGATCGCGACTGTACGGAGTACATCATATTATCAAACCAATCACCATACACCGGTCGAACTGTAAATTGGTTTAAGCATCCAGCGCCGGACATGCAATTCAGCATACTTTATTGATTCCATTTTAAATGTAAGACGCAGATACGAGAACATAATGCAACACATTTATTTGAATAATTTAGTTGTAGCAAACGAATCTACGACTGTTTTTCATCCGACAACGTCAGACTGCCGTCCTGCGGCTTGATTCGATTAATGCATGTTCATTCGGGTATTGAAGGAATAAAACTGTTTGTATCGGTCATAGTATTGTTTAAAAAAAACACGTCTATCGAAATTGAGTCTCGACGATGGGTTTTGGGACTCATGTAAAAGTTAATTCCGTATCTTTCCCTTGACCACACAGACAACGTTTCCATGCTTCGAATTTTTAACGTTAAAGCAATTTAAAAAGAATAGGCATATACATAATGACATCATCGTATCAAACTCGTGAGAAACCCTACTAACTTTGACCCAAGATTCATAACAAACATAAACAAGAACGGCTAAGTTCGCACTCCCGAACAACATGACGATATTTTTTTCAGCGACAAAAGTTAAAAAATCATTCATAAACAATAAATTGTACCGTTGATTTCTTCTCGGTGGTTTGTAATCCCAGTGCAGCATCGTTCCCCAGGGATCAGCTTTAAATTAAATCGGAGAGCCACGGCGTTCTCGGCGAAGCGGTCGAGAGAGAGCCAGATGGAACTCGGAATGACGTAAGAAGATATATAGGTGTTCTAACACTTTAAGGATCTTAAAAAGACCACCCTATCCAGCATTGGAAACAGTTAGGGCTCCAGAGAGAAGAACACTATCACATTTCGTGCCGTATCGAGAAGTACCGTTATACATATGTCAACAGTCAACATTCATACTAAAATAAACAAAGTAAGTATAAGATATTATTAAACAGAATCGTCCGAGTCTACTTAAATTTAGTATTTAAATCTATAAGGCATTGAAACATAATGTCCATCCCGTCTGATTTTAATAATTGTTATTATTAAATTACAACATATTGGTCATAATTGTCTAGTTTAGCTATTTGCCACACTATCAATATGCAGCAGCTAGAAACAATGAATAAATAAAAGATCCTGGTTCTATTTGTTTCGTCAATTGAGTTATCGACAGTCAATATTGTCTGAGAATCATTTGAGAAAGCATTTATAAGTAGTAAATTGATGGGTGCCAATAACAAATAGTGACTAATTGTTGTAAGCAATACTCATATTTGGAATAAGTTGACCCCCGGTCCTTGAGACTTTGTACGAATGTGTCGGCCAATTAAAACATTGACGTTCAACCTCGACCGCGATGTATCATTGTATATGTAATCCTCTATTAAGGCTTTAAATAATTAAAATGGGCAAATTCATAAATCAATTCTATCAAGTAATAATGTGTTAAATTTGGACGCGGTAGTAATCCGTGGCCACGGCCGGGGAAGTACCACGGCCGGGTACTCCAATGTACTCGGCGTAATCGCCGCTTCGTTTGTGGAAGATCCGTATGCCTTTAACGCATTGGTATATAGTAGTGTATTTCAAAGGGTTCTGACATTATAAGCAACGTCCCACTTTTTCATTACATTCATACGAAAAATATAAAAAACATTAAAGTCAGATTCAGCATTTCTATAATATTGTGTGTTGATGCATCACTTTGGAACTTCACCAAGTACCTACTATCGTACAATGACCTTTTGAACCTTCGCCAAAACCTATTTTTTAAACATCAATTAAATCTACAAAACATCGTGTGCAAGGTTTTATACTAACATTATAAATGCAGTAGTATGGAATTTCGCTCTGTAATATTTTCGAACACATAGGTACTGTTTGGGGTCCAAAACCAAAACCTTGATGTACGACGCCTATTTATTACTTATAGACACCACAAGGCCCAGCCATTGTTAGATTAATCAATTTACACAACATGTCACAAACGTATAGTTGTACGCCTAGCAACGACAATATACGAGTTGCCAAGGGTCAAAAATGTTATTGCTTCTCGAATCGAATCGATCGAAAAGACTGATATTTCAATTCTTTGTACATCAAACTTCTTTAAACAAAAGGTCGGATGCGAGCTTCAGGAAACAAAACTTACAGGCCGCTCGTAGCAAAACTAAAACTCGGAAATAAAGCGATTTCGCATGAGATTTATGACTTATAAATAATTGTTACAACAATTAACCACACGCCCACAAATATAACATACAAAGCGAGACTTACCTTATTTCAAAAAATAATTTTGCATTCAAATAAATTATAGCTATTGTAGACTCCTAAATGTTTCCGTGTACGATTTTTCATTTAAATTATATCTATTGTAAGTACAGATATTGTTTTAAAGTAAAAAATATTTCTGGTTCGTATACCGCAAAAGAACAAGGTTCAACCTACAATTGTCTAACGGATCTATGATGTAACTAATCGAAAAACTCATGTGGTTGTAACAAACATAATAAGAAACGCACTTGACCTTTACATGGTTGCTTGTTTATATAATTATTAATTTTAAACCTTAGCATTAAGACAAAAGCTGTTATTACCTATTAAAACACGCTCAGCGGTTAGTTAAGGTTTGCTGGTACCGACCGCCCGCAGACAATACTTTGAGTCACTCGTAGAGTTAAACTCACTTTGAAAGCTCGAAGCTAGTTTTGCATTCTGTCATAGTAATGTCATACAAACGCATCTTAAGACCTTCCGATGAGGTCATTATTAGCACCTCAATGTCGGATATTCTTTACAAGTTCATCTAATAAGTTATGCACATATGAAAATCTGCCCACAATGTTTGATGAACACGTAAAAGAAAAACCCAAGTAACCCGGACTATATTAGATGAAGAGTCCGAATACTTTTGAAACAATCGTCTTAGCGGCAAAAGTTTTCCTTGCAATCTAATTGTGATACTACACAAACGGAGCAGAAAAAGTTCCACGGGACTATATTTCACGTCCCATCACGATTTTATAAGTTCTGGAAATACAGACAACGATTCAAAATCGCACTAATGCGTCACTGCTAGACATAAGTATAACATTTTAATAATGATTTAACTTATCCGAAAAAGCTAATTCGCATCCTGTCCACCTACGACCGAAATGTGTCGTAAATAAGAAAAGCACAACTATTTATATCTAAGAAAATATTTCTAAGAAATCAAAACGAGCCCATTGTTAGGACATAACAATAGGGCCGACTTAGTTAAAACCTATTTGACGTCAATATCATATCAAGCACTAAAAGCTTTGCCGAAAATAGTTCGGGGATCGAGTAAATGAACAAGATATCGGTTGATTGTTTTGTCTGAACCCGTTGACATAACCTTGTAGGTTCAACATAGGCGGTATGGACGTATGGCCGGAGCAGGCTCATCTCGCGGCGGTATTTAAGAGTCGGGCGGCGACGGAGACGACACTTACCACACCACCTGTTGGCAGAGTAGGTAAGGCGCGACCGCGACACTCAACATGAAGGTTACTTGGGTACGTACCGAAAATTTCATTCATTTTATTTCATTTATTAATATATTTTTTTTCGTTTCTTAGAAGATGTGATCGATAACTTTAATGTGATAAGTGTTGTTCAGTGTTTTCTTTTTTTCAAGTGACTTCTTTTTATTAATGGACTTTAATTAAATTAATGTTCACTTATTAAATCATTGATCGCGACTGGAATTTAAAGCTTTGCGAAATTTTATTGTGCTTTCATGTAATTTTAGGGTTCACAACAAGTATCGTAAATTCACGAAATACTTTTTTTGTAAGATAAAATGTTTTTTTTTTCTACGATTAGAATAATTAAATCGTATCGATCATGTGCATAATCTTTTTAGCGTATTTTTACTGTAAACTATAAATTAATTTTAATCTAAAGATATTTATATTTACACCATTTATTCACTTGTTATCAATATTGTACAATATAAATTATTAAAGTCAATATTTTTAACAATATCTACTGAAATAAAACGTAGAAATTTGCCTTAGAACTGTTAGCCAAATAAATAAACTTATATGTTGTAATAAATAAATAAACTTATATAACCATTTATAGTGTTGAAAAAACTATCAAATATGAGGAGGATGAGGTACGAATAATTGAATAAGATTTTAAATCCGTTTTTTTTTTGGATACACGCGCGAAGTGCGGACATACTATTACGCAACAATTAATATGGGATAAACATAAAACCAAATTAAAAAATAGGCTTACATATTTATAATTAAATTACAAGGTCTATTGCCTAACCAACTTCAAATTTACAAGGTATCATCCAATGTCGCTAACGGATTAAAAAATAACAAATTATAAAAAACATATTCATTATTTATACATTTGATTCTTTAGAGACGAATCTTTGTTTCTCAGCTATTGATACGGTTATTTTTTTTGTAATTATTTACAAATAATAAAAAATCTAAATTTAAAACTTAAAACCACTTGTAATGTAAAGATTTAAAACTGTCTCAAAGTCAATCTAAGTATTAACTCAAAAATAAATTGTGAATACCTTCTAGCTCTAATTTTGTAACAATGATAAAAAAGTATATAAAGAGGACAGTATTAAAACTAAAAATATGCAAAAAAAGCAGTTCTTGAACTCACATTTTAATTTTATGGTGACAACAGACTTTCGCAATATTCAAGATTTACGCCACGTAAAGTTCTAAACAATCGGACCCTGAAAATATAAATTAGCATTTGAAATACGAAGGTGCGATATTGCGCTATCATGGCCTGACGCTTTTTATACAAATAAATAAATAAACAAAACTACATTTTGATCTATCCGTCGGTTATTCATCGAGTGACCGTCAATCCGGTGCCACGAGATAAGTGACGAAAGCTCCATCACCAATGTTTTGATTATTTTACCAAACAGGGCTAGTATTCAAATTATGGTTTCCGGTCGATCCGGAATCCGTAACACTAGATAAGAAATAGTGGATCAATATACATTTTCAACATGTTTCGATATACGAATGTAAGATCCTACTATAATTTTAAACGCGAAAGTTTGTATGTATGTTTTTTCCTCTTTCACACAAAAATCACTGAACGGGTTTAGATGAAACTTGGTACACTGATAGTTTATAACCAGGATAAACACATAGGATTATTTTCAAAATACTTGAAGCTAGAGTCTATAGAACTATTCCCACGTACCTACACAACGTATGCTATTCATTATGACGTCTGCTCCTAGCCAAGTGACATTTGAACAAATAACGCTCAAATGTATGGAAATGACATTTCGTTTTGATAAAACGTATGACTTCGATCTGTCATCACCATACATTCGAGTGCTTTCTATTGACATACGTGATCCTACTTCTATTCGAATTTCTATCAACGATTGTAGAAATATAACTTGGTTAGAAGAGCTGGACGAAGAGAAACACATTGTAAACGAATTCCTAAAAGCAAACATAAAAAAATATGCCAATAAATTAAGATTTCATCGTCTTACACTATTTCTTTTGCGAGATAACAAGATTAACGTCACACAATAAAATCTTATTACCTTACCTAAAAATAACGACGAATCTATTCGAAATATTTCAAAATTTAAACTAATTTATCCACTAAGAAGAATATTATTAATAAAATTAACATAATTACTCTATCGGCTTAAAGAAAAACGTCACAAACGATTTTAATTAGTATCGATTTTTGATCACTCATTATAAAATATTGAGTAATGAACTCGCAACTACTCACGTTATTTAATCGAACGTCTTTGTAAATTGCAAATCAATGTAAACAATAAGCAGAATATTATGTATACATTATATGCCATATACCAACGAAGTAGCAAAAAATAGCGCAGCCTTGGTAGCTAATTATAGTGGAGCCAAAATTATGTATATTTTGTTGAATTCTATGAAGATGTTTGTCATTTAAGCTAAAGTATGATGTAGCAAGCGGATGTGGTGACGGATAAGTTTGTGTAGGTGATTTAAATCTGTTAAAAGTAGTAAACTTTTTACGACACAAAAATAAACTTTTGATCGGGAAATAATAAAATAGACAAGGTACTATGTAGGGTGCGCATTTCTATCTCTGGTTAAACAACTAATTTTTTAAATTTAAATTAATTCCATATACATTTTCTACTTAGTAGAACATCTAAAGAAAATGCTCCGACTGGTAATGCTAGCGCGGTTAGTTCAAATTATCTCATTAATGTCCATTAATATAGCGCTGTAATGAAGTGCTTAATTGTTAACAAATGCATCTGCGTCTTCACACGCAGATTAAGAGGTAACCTATAACAACTATTCCAATACCCAAAGTTGAAAATCACGATAATTTGAGTACAGTTAATTGAACCGCATATTCCCCATACCAATTAGATGTTGTAACATATAGTAACGCGTGTTGCACCTAGTATGCGGAAGCTTGGTCAGTTCAAGTTCAACGCACTCGCATAGCTGACCCAAAGTCTGGGCGCGGCGCTTCTTGCGCAACTTGGCCCTCACGCGACTGCTCCAACACAACGAATTGTGCCCACACCTGATGCGACCTTGCACGTACTTTCTATTCTATTATATTCCTTATCTATACTTATCATTGCGCCGGAGTTAAGTCATCGATATTCGATAAATTGTGACACCTTTTTATTTCCCGAGGAATTAAATTGGACTTGGGCCCAAGTCTTATTTATGCGTTTGAGCTTTGTAGTAAGTTTCCCAAGTGTTGCAATCATTTTACAAAGCATTGCTTTAGTGAGGTGTTAAGAAATAAGTTGCTTTAAGATCCCGTTGAGATTAAATCTCCAAATTTTTCAATAATCTTCCTATATTTGTTGATTACATTCCATTATAATTGAGGGACTGATTCCTCTGGTATGCTTTCCGTGTTGCAACATCATGGTATTGGGCGATGACCATGCGACCGGTCTCGTAAGCCCTCGCCTTGTCTGAAGCGGCTCGAACATAAAGATTACCTGCCTCAAAGCTCACCTCACCTATCAAACTTATCTCGCTGATCACATTAAATACCTATTACCTGTCAAATAATTTACGAAAGCGTAAGGTATTTAAGATACAGATAAATTATTTCATTGATTTGATACATAATTATAATCATGCAATCGGATCAGTAAAAACTTTGGAGCATGGACTGAATTTGTCTCTTATTGTCTTGTTAGAAGTTATTGCATATTGCTCATAATTGAATTTGTATTGTTGCAGGTATTTTTGCTCGCACTCGGAGTGGTTGCAGCTGATATTGGTATCGGCTACCACTACAAAGTCCCCGAAACTTCGTACGGAGTTCCCTCATACCAATTAGGTGGAAACTCTGGCCAGTACAACACCGCTTACACCGGTAGCTCCTCTTCAAGCATTGGCAGCCAAGCTCAGAGCGGATACCAATATAACCATGGACACCAGGCAAACACCGGCTACCAGCAGGCTAACACCGGCTACCAGCAGGCTAACACCGGTTACCAGCAGGCCAACACCGGTTACCAGCAGGCTAACAACGGATACCAGGCTGAAAACCTTCAATCAGCTAGCGGCTCCGGCTCGAGCTACTATCAAAACTTAGGTGCTAACCAGGCTGCATTAGGCACCGGATTCCAAACTCAGTACCAGTCCTCCAGCCAGTACCAGTCTGCGCAGAAATATCAAATCCAACAACAACCTGCTCAAATCTTCAAACACTTTTACGTTCACGCCGCTCCCGAAGACCCTGAACCCCCCAGGCCCCGCGCACCCATCGTGCTTCCTCCTCCCCAGAAACATTACAAAATCATTTTCGTCAAAACGCCCAGCGAAGCCAGCTCTCAGCAAGTGATCGCTCCCGTTCAGCCTCAGCACGAAGAAAAGACCATTGTTTACGTTCTGGTTAAGAAACCCGATGAACCCAAGGACTTGGTTCTCCCTAAGATTGAGCAGAAGCCCCCATCCAAACCAGAAGTATACTTCATCAAATACAAGAACAAGGAAGACTCCCAGGCCGTGATCAACAACATTGTCCAGGACTACAACAAGGGCCAGTCCGTAGCACTCGCCGACTCGGGTTCCGAAAGCTCCTACGAATCCGGCCAAGGTAACGTGCAATACCAAACCCCTGCCGTGAGCCACGACTCCTCCTCAACTGGATCGTTCGGATCTCAGTCTTTCGGAGTGAGCGGTTCTTCTGCCAACTCCGGCTACAACCTGGGAGAGTCCAACATTGCCAGCAGCATCTCCGCCCCCCACACAGTCAGCAGCACGGCCTCAAGCACCGGTTACGAAGGAGCCAGCTCCATCTCTACTAGTCAGGGTGTACCTCACGAAACCTACGGACCTCCTAAATTCAGGGAATCATACTAAATTATGTAAATAGCACTACGATTACAATTTATTTACGTGTATTAGAAATGTTACGTTTATGTAATAGATTTTAATAAATAAATAAACTATTTCCTAATTCCACATGTATTTATTTTATTCAAGTACTAGCGACCCGCCCCGGCTTTGCACGGGAACAATGCTAATATACGAAACAGAATTTCTTTAACGTTCTTTATAAGGATTCATATCATCGTCGCAGCATCGTAATGAAAAAACTTTGGAATAAACGTTTGGAAAAATTGAATACTTGTCGTATCTATTTTGATTTTGATAAGGATTACCATCTCAACAAAAGCAGCTTCGCAGAGAAGTTTTGTTTTGGAATAAAATTATTAGCCAAAAAAATGGTTATGATGAGTCAACCTTAAAAGATAGACTTATTATGCTGTCTGAGACTTTTTTGTAGATCTTTTTCTAGACGACGATGCATTATCTTACTAATAATAAACGCGAAAGTATGTATGGATGTTACTCTTTCAAGTAATAGCTACTGAATGAATGTTTATAAAACTTTGCAATATGTAGTAAGTGCGAAAAAATCTAAAATCTGCGAGCTTTCCTGGCGTGCCCCGCCAAAACCGCTAGTACTCTTATGTAATGTTTGATGGAAATGTTTATCTTAAATAGGAATGAAAAACCCTGCCACAGTAATCTTTATAATCAGGATAGAGAACCAAAATAAAAATTGATTATTTAATTTAATGCACATTTGGTAATGATAAATTTACTCCTTACTTATCTACTTAAACACGTACAATATTATTTCCTTTAAATCGACTCGAAATATTAATCCTGCGTAGAAGGAGTCGCGGGTGCCTGCTAGTTATTATACACTCAATTCCTCCCCGTTTGTTACTGATGCAAAGTTAGTTTATACCGTACGCGTACTAAGCACGTTGGTATTCTAGACAACTTTAATTGTTATTAAATCTGATTCTCTGTATTTATATATGCACCACAGCTTAACGAATAACGACCGATAGATCAGAAACTTTTAGAAGGGGTGAAAGTTTATTTTCACTCACTTTCCTTGTTTGTTTGTTTGTTGTTCCGGTTGGATTTTTACAACTCAATTTTGAGGCACTTCCCGATAAGCTATTAGGCTGAAATTATCAGGGTAGCTTCAAAACCGATGACAATGCAATTTACGACTATAAAAACTGCTGGACCGATTTTAATAAGATTCGAATAGAGTGACTTTTCAGTGTCTACTTTTTTTAGGCAAAGTTACTTTAAATTTGATTTGATATGACAGACAAAAAAAAATCTCTTACATTTCAAAAAAGGACGGTACAGAAACGTGACGCCATATTGCCGTCACGGACTTCCGTTGCAAGCTAGCCCAGTTACCTCCTTCCTAATAAATTTCATAATAAAACGCTATATTTTCAAATTCTTGCTACTTTTTTTATGTGAAAGGGTTATTAAAGTATTTTTGTGCACTTCCTTTAATGTTATCGCATTATAAGGCACGCATTATCATTTTTATCTCACGCCACGAATGAATACCTACGATAAAAAAACTAACCCTCAAAAATCGAAAAGCTCATCCTCGATTTAAACTTTTATATTTATTCATGACATTCAATTTGATCGAGACCGATACTGTCGGAATTCATACGCACAACAAATCCAGCTGATTATTATTTAGTAGCGGAACTAGCCCATTGCAATCGAATTGAAGTTGGCACATTATTGGAATGTTAATAGCGGGTTCATCCGCATAACTCCATAACGTTATCTTGATTTATAGCAATACGTACTTTCATTTATGCGAAGCAGAACACGGCGGCAGTGGTTAATTTAGTTTGTAAATGCGTCATGGGCTCATGGGCCGATAGTATTTAATTCATGATTATGAATGCATTGTTTATGAATGGAATGGTTCTATTTCGGGGCAGCGGCGCGTGATGGCTTAAGATGGGGTATTACGAGACCTCGTTGATTGAGTGGCTATTCATGGATGCACTTCGTCAAGCTCGCGAGGAATGCCGCGCACAGTCTATGGCGCCGCACTAATCCCTGTCGCGATCAGCCTCACGGAACGATCCACTCGAACTCGTCAGGCGCCGCACTTGACACCGACACTACATCAACTACATCTCATCTCTAAAATTTACCTTCATCTTGTAGTGAAACCGTATGTGGTGACACACAAATACCGAATTTCATGGATGTTAAATTCCAAAATTACAATTAATTCGAGAAACATTTAAGACGCGTTCGGCTATAGTCGCAGATGACGTGACGCAAAACATTTATTGCTTTGTAATCTCTGGAAAACAAATAGTTGGAGTACAGCCAGACCTGGAGATTTAAATGCAATTATCATTCTAGTAAACACCTTTCTAAATTTGTTTTGATACTACAAAAATATTTCAGATAGCCAACCGCATTAAGCCAAAAACAAGTTGTTTTTAATAAACAAAAAAAGCTAAAGTTAATCATCATTGGTTCTCGGCACTAACAGGGTTGAGAAAAATCTAGGAATTTTATGGTCCAAAATGGTACGCCCTAGGTATAATGTACTTACTAGTTTTTATCTAGACGTAGGTAATTTTAGTGACAGGAGCGGATTCCATTCCGTACCATTTTTAGGGTCGCGTAACTCGAATGAAAAACGTAGCCCTTATAGGATCACTTTGATCCTATAAGGGCTCAGGAATGCGTGGAGGAATCAAAATACTGTCCTCGAAAACTGAAAAAAAAATAAAATTAAACCACTAAAAGAAACAGCCTTTTATGGCACAAATTGTTGACACTCGCAAGGGACCTAAAACTTAATGGGAACTTTCCTTGAACTCAAAATTTGGGACGAAGCTTCGTCTCAGAGCACAGATAAAGAAAAAATATAGTAACATTAAATAGAGAAGTTGTACTTTAAATATATAGGATTATTAATTCAAATAAACAAGGCACCTGTGTTGCCTTTATCACGGCTATAGATATGTTTTCCGACCCGAATAATAACGAAAAAGGGCACTACTCAATTTTAATCAATTTCTAAAACAAAAACAGTTGATTTATAGATCGCTGTTTATTTACTAAACTAAAAGCAATAAAAAGATTTATTTTGATAAACAGAAAATTTTCCAGCAATAAAACGAGAATCGATTGTTACAGCGAATTATTTTAGTTGAAAGGTATTTCATTTATTTCATAAACTTTAAACACGTCTCCGCGAATAATGCTCATAAAACACAATAACCATAAACCGATGAAGTCGATAACGAAGTTTTATGTGGATTGAAATAATGTTAACCAAAACAATACAACTGTATTCAATATTTACCTTTTGTATTGTATCCATTCAAAGCATTTCTATCACAAGTATAGTGCGCTTAAGGAACTGCTCACACGACAAGATTAATCCGAGACAGGGTTGCATGGGAACGTATATTCTACCAAACGTGGTGTTGACTACTTCGTATTGCGCTGAAAATTGTCAAACCGCAGAAAAGGCCAAAATACTCAGATACTTTGTACACGGTCATTACAAAAATTTTGTTCAATCAAAGTTTTCCATAGCAAGAAATGACATAGCTTTGGTAGTCATCGTACCCGAGGGCAGAAGAAAAAAACTTGTCAAGTTAAGTGCGTTGGATACCACGAGCACAATTGGTCATAAAGCCCTTATACCAGTAATGGACGAGAGACCAAGATTAGCAATAACAATGATAGTAGGCTGCTCTAAAACTCTAACATTTGGATATTACGTATGCACAACAAACAGAGTCACAAAAAAGTCAGTAAGAGTTTGTGAAGAGAGACAAGATCAAGGCCTGCCATTGCTTCTTCAAGGCCGAATATTCGGTATTACAGGTATAAATGATAAGTGCAACCTCGCACATCGTAGCTTTACTGCAATAGGACCAGCGCTCTATTGGATCGGTTCCACTGTTTTAGGATTGGGCTACGAGAATTCTGTTATTACAACACTGCATGATAAATACGTGGGCACCACTGTTAGCATCGGCATCGTTCGTGCCGGTCTAATTTCACTGAACAACTTTGAAGCAGACAAGGAAACTGCAGAGACTTTTAGCGTTAAATCTACTCTTTCCACCATAGCACTAGAACAGAGTAATGTTAAACAAATTAAAGGTCAACCAAATAAAGCTCATGAAGGTGCCCAAAGTTTGAAAAAATGGTTTTTCTCAAATGCAAAAGCAGCTGGTGTCGGCCCTGTAGGAAGCAGTAGAGAACCAGCTATAAACAAATATAAGATCCATAGAATCGTTGACAACTCAGGATTTGTACCAGCACTACGATATTTCGGTACTACTAATTCAACTACTACTAGTAGTACTACTTCTACAACGGAGGATCCCTACGCTGCTATAACATTTATACCAGCGCTCACAGAAAGCACACCAACGCCAATGACCACCACAACAATGAAACCGACAACCACAAAATTTACAATCCCTTTCCTAAAACTCAATGACCAGAAAAAGACGACCAATGTAATGGACTGGTTTAATGCGGAGGTTAAGGACAAACTAAAAAATAATCCTAGCATGTATTACGTTGTAAGCTCATCGACGACAACACGACGTTCCACCATATTTATTGATCTAACATAAACGTAATTTGTCATGCAACAGTTTAAGTAACATTAACACGTTTTTTTACATAAAACTTGAGCCCGCAAATTGTTCATCTCGATTCGTGAGCGTATACCAAATATTGTCAAAAAATAAAAATGTTTATTATATTTATGGCTGTAATTATTATCTTAAGTTTTGACTTCTCTGGTGTTGCGGGAGTCCATGGTCGGCAGTAATCTTAACATTAGGCGATCCATTTGCACAAACCCCAAAAATAAACTTAAATGGCCCACGGGGCATGAATGAATGACGCTATTCGTATTATCCTAAACATTTTGCTAACACAATAATTAGTAAATCATTGTACTAACAGTGAGTGTTCTACCCCGTATTGAATTTGTAAGGGTAAGTAAGCGAAACCGGGACCTTGAAAGGGTTTTCTTTTCAGTTAGTAAACTTACCTATTAATTACCAATAAATAGATATCTTGCTCTCGTGGATACTTTGTTCTATTCCTAACAAAGTCAAAAACACAAAATCCAATATCAAAAAGAGCGATAAATAGCAAAATTAGTATCAAATAGCAAAGTGAAGTAGAACTTTAAATAAGATCAGTCGTCCAATCATGGAATAGAAAACTCCAATCCTATAATACGAATACAAAATGAAGAGTTAATAGATAAAGACCATCCGTTCTAAGAAGAAACCTTTGAAAGGTCGTAAGATTGAACAAAAACTGAGGAGCAATACGTTGCTGGTTCGATAGGTAAAGGCAGCGTAAAATCTTATTTTAGGCTAGAATTTAAATTTTCATTTCAGGGTAAAATTTGGTAAAAATATCCGCTAGGCTTATCGTATCTTAGTCTTAGCCGTGTGTCTAACTCAACATTGCTTAACGGCTAAGCAATGTTGAGTTAGACACACGGCGATGTTTTAGAGAAGTTTTGGGATACCAGCATTCCTTATTTGATTCGGGTTTAAAAAAATATCAGCATTGCAAGGTGCAAAATGTGCTCCTGCGACCAATATATCTAATTTTAATTTATAATGTATGGCGCGGCGCCAAAATAAGACTTCCGAAATGTTTTCAAGATTACTAATGAATAAAACTGGCATTATTGTCTATGGCGTATGCACTTCCGGTACGCGATCGATACGAAAACACGAAATGTTAACGGAACGGATTTTGTCAGCTTAATTAATTGAATAAGCTGTAAATAAACTCATAGATGAGAATTTGATGCTTCAAAAAAATCCAAAAAATCTGTGAAATTAAAATCAGAGGAAACAAGATACGACAAAAGGCTAAGTTCTCCTGTCAAAAAACCTTTCATTTCCTGTATTTACTCTATGCTTTTAATCAGCTGTCACTGTCTGAACTACACAAACGTCATTTTTTTATTATTGTCTTGTCAAATTATTTGATAAGAAAATACGTGTTGTTCTGCCGTGAAAGTTTTCAGAGGCTAAATAATATTTACATAGTGTTAAATCGATCACCTAGTCCGTTTTAGTGCTATTGTTGCAACCCGTGATGTAAAATAATAAATATTCGGTGTTTGCAAGTAGTTGATATCGTATTTCTCATAGCTGATACAAATTAAATTTGCTTGAGTTCATCGTTTCAAGGTTTTAGAGATTATATATATTGTCACAATGTCTACCGCGGCGAGCGGAACACACAATTTCAAAGTAGTGTTACTGGGGGAGGGGTGTGTGGGGAAGACATCTCTGTTGCTGCGATACATCGAAGACAAATTCAATGATAAGCATCTTACTACGCTTCAGGTATCTCATAACGTCGTAAAAATCTTCACTACATGAACATTTTGATCAAAAATGCATAAGTCAGTAAAAATCAATATTTCAACAGAGTTGCCATGAAATTGTGCAATTAACTGCATAATTTATTATAATGTTAGTTTTCTGTCATAGCATCGGCTCGAAGGTCATTTACTAGTGAAGAAATATTTAAGTGGATACATTTTTAATAACTTCTGTCCCTGACAAGACAACACTGACAATTCAAGTTATATTTGTCTAGTAACAAAATCATATCAATGAATGTTTAACAGCTTCTCTATACAGCTATAAATATCTGTGTAAAACTTAAAGTTCCAGTTACATAAAAATCGTATATACAAAGAATACTTCTACTAATGATGTTTAATGTGTATTTTAAGAACCAGTAAATTAGCGGTTATGATCAGCCCGAAACATATCAGGGAACCATTGAATTGTCAGATGTGGGTACCCAGATACCCAATTACCCACCTTGATCCTAAATTATTCATCAATATCAACATATCATCAATATCAGTATGTATGTATGTATTTGATGCTGAAATAAGAATTTACATTCTGGCTCATTTTTTGCAACTAATTAAAATAACTTGATATTCTATATATTTCATGAAAATATTTTGCTATTATATTATGTTACACTTTGTAAAAGAAGTTTGATATCTGAAAACTCTTATTGCAATACTGCATCAAGAGGAGTTATGGCATTATTAGAAGACCCTTCCAAAATATCAACACAATTTGATTAAAGAACTGTTGACTAGAAAGCATCTAAAACATTCATAGATATTGATTTAAGTTTGTAGTCTACTCCCTTTATAATGTCATGCGTTTAAGTAATGAAAGTTGTTTGAACAGACATTGAAATATTAATGTGCAAATGAAACACAAAGAGTGTTTGACTGTTGTGCTAAGTAAAGTCAAAGTTATACATTACATTAAACATTACTAAATCATACTGAAGTATTACTATAATGCTTCTTCAAAACCAAAGAAATTTTAATACTTAATCAACTCATAGAAAATTTTTAACAACTCAATTTATCTTATCTTCAATTTGAGACATGATCATGCACATATCACATTTACCACATCATATCATTATTTTCAGGCTACCTTTTTGAACAAAAGGCTAAACATCAACGGCAAGCGTGTAAATCTCTCGATTTGGGATACTGCAGGGCAGGAGAAGTTCCATGCCCTCGGGCCGATATACTACCGCAATTCAAATGGAGCTATTCTTGTCTATGACATTACTGATGAAGATTCCTTTGGCAAAGTAAATATCTTTAAACTACATACATACACATGCATATATCAATAGAAAAATGATTTGAGAAAATTTCATAGTCATAAATTAATATTGTGTAATTTATTCTTATTAGGTTAAGAATTGGGTGAAGGAGTTGAGGAAGATGTTGGGCTCAGACATTGTATTGACAATTGCCGGCAATAAAATAGACTTGGAACATGAAAGGACTGTTCCCTTGGAAGAAGCAGAGAGGTATGTTATTATGTCTTGCAAACAAGATTTCTTTGTCAAACCTCAGTAAAAGATTACATATTTTCACATTATATCACTGTTCTTCTTGACTCACTCCCAATCACGCGTTCAAATGTTATGGTGCGTTGATAGTACATAGTTATCATGTATATGTTTTCAGCTATGCAGCTATGGTGGGTGCCCAACATTTTTATACTTCAGCCAAATTGAACCAAGGAGTAGAAGAACTCTTCTTGGATCTCACTAGAACCATGATTGAGAGACATGAACAGAATGCTCAAGCTGATACCAACAGAACGTCGCAAGTTTTGGTGGTCGATGACGAGGCCCCTCCCGCCCAAACATCTTGCTGCTCTGGTAACCGAAGTAACTAAACATTTATGAACAAATTTATTCCACGTAGTTTGTAGGTCTGATCTATATGTTATTCTATTTCTGAATGTATAAAACATCGTTGATGTAATATATTGTACACCTTATTAGAGCAGATTCTAAAACAAAACCTTTAATAGTAGCTAATATATTAATGTCTATATGTACCTTAAAAAAGAACTAAAAATATCCTTTATTGTAATATTAATTGTTGTAAGTGATATGAATTTTATTATTGGTGCAAATCGAAATATATGTAGTTTATTATATTTAGTAATGTTTTGCCTAAGCTTGACGACATCCGAATTTATTTTAGGTATCTAGCGAATTTGTTGCATATTTTACAGCAATGCAAAATGAATTATATTTACAGTGTTTAATATTAGGTGGGTTTTGATACCCGTTTTCTTGGAACATGAAGGGAAATAATATAATCATTTTATTCATAGATCTACTTAATATTAGACATTACTATTTAAGAACACCTTAACATGTCTCAAGTTCTGTTTATATTTTCGTGCATTTTAGTATTATGTAAATTGCATTTTCTATAGTAATAATACACAAGAATGTTATTATAAAATGTTATGACCTGGAATATCAGGATTTCTGTTTGTATATTGGCTAAGTCTATTTAAACTTATTTATTATCCTTCGTACAACTTGAGGAATTGCGATTGACGTAGATGTTTAGTTTAGCGAACAACTGTTGCTTTAATAAATTAAACTTATTCAATATGATTAATTTGTACTTGTGGATATTTCGCTTCTAGAACTTACGATAATGGAATGTGTGTTTTCGATTTTAACAACGAGAAGTGATATTTTATACTTGAACTTGGAAATTTCCACTATATCTCTAAAAGTGGATCTGTGATGTTTATAAGGCAGGTTAAAACTTACGGATGTCTCTAGATGTATATTAAGGTATTTTAGATCCACTAATGTTGAGGTAGCCTGGCAGGAACAACAGTAAATGAAACAACATTATTTTTGTCAACAATATTCTAATGAGCACTACTTGTGAACTGTAACTAAAACGATAACAACAAACAATACCTTATAGCATAAGCTAAAAGTTTTATTCTCATTATCCTAAGCTTTTCATGCTGAAAATAAACAATTAATCTATGATAACAGCAAATTTTGTATGTTATTTAAACTGAAATAAACATTTCGTGGGTTTGCCAATTACTATGTTTTTATTAAACCTACGGCTAAATATACTTTAACAGTTAACCATTCCACACAACACCAATACAATAATTGATTGACAGTAATCCACCCATTACTTGCTGCAAATAGGATTGGTACCGTGAATCAAGGCTTCTACACAATTTTAACACATTCATTAGCATAACCTTTACATTTAAATATTAACTCCAATAAAATAAGGAATTTTATTAATTCTAAGAAAATGCATGTTTAATGCTGGCTTATGCAATAAGCGTTTAGACAGGAAGTCTTAATATTATTCGAAACCTACACTTTCCTTTACTTTGTACCAAATATTCATATTTTGTACTGGTGTACATAAAGTTACTTATCTACGTGTATTTAAATCCTATTGGATTAGAAGATTGTACACATTGCAATTAAAATTATTTGCTTACATTTGTGCTACATCTTTAGAGAATAAAAAAATTCCAAACGATTCGTTAGGCAGGACGATAACAAACCTCGTATTATAATTTTGAATATGAGATTAAAACAGGTTACCAATCAAGCGCCTACGTGTCGTCTTAATCATAATACACAAAGTGTGTAAAAGTACCTACTCCCCTACGAACGAAACACAGTAGATGTTGTTTATTTTATCAACTGTGCTGTTTCACGTTCTTAAACTTTTGCGATAAGTTTCGCAAGACTTCCATGTCCTTATCGTTTAGATCAATGAATTTTCTTAATTTGAAACTTTTACAATCATATCTGAACTTTTGACCTGTATCACAGTTTGTTATTCTCTTTGTGGAACTGGGACTTGTGTTGTTTTCAGCTGGATCTACTAGGTTGGCAGTAGCAGTAACACAATGTCACTTTTCTACTTCGAGGTCTTGCACAGAAGTCTTCTTCTTAGACGCATTTTTGGTTTTAATCTTCACTTCATCTTTAATATCAGTTATTTCTTTGATTTTAACAGTATTGTCATTGTTATCTAAAGGTGGCAAGTCTAGAAGGTAGGGCATCATGCTTCGAGACTTTTCTTCTGAAGACAACCATTCCATCTGCAAAGAAAAACGAAAATTATAACATTTAAAGTTGTTTTTGAAATAAACTACTTCAAAATCGAACTGATAAAGTATTTACCTTTTGACGGTGGTCTCGCACAGCATCATCGCAAATGTCGATACACATTTGCTCGGTAAGGCGGCCATCGTCCGAGGCATATGCAGCAGCTTGCCACGCTACACCCAGCTTGGATAGAGCTCGGCCAGACATACCAGCTGTCCGGTCAGCGAGCTTCGCACACAGAGCACCATAGTCAAACTGATCTACGCTCAATCTCCTGCAAATAAATCCAAAGATGAAATGCTGCAATTCAACACTCATACAGCAGTAATTGGTCAAGTAAGACACTTCAGGGAATATATTAACTCGACTTGTTACCTCTTTCCTTCTGACGCTGGCTGGAGAACAAATGTGTCAAAGTACAATCGAATCAAACGCTCGCGTTCATCATATCCAGGCAAACCAAATTCTATCATCTTATCGAGACGATCATTGATGGCAGAATCGAATTGCTGAGGCGTGTTGGACGCAAGCACCAACATTATGCGGTTGCTCTGGTCTGATGTACGGTACAGGAATGCATTTAGTGCTGCTCTCAAATCTTCACTAATCCTTTCAGAGGAACGTTTTCTCAAAAATGCGTCAGCTTCATCAATGAACAGAAGTACACCTAAATAACAAAAAAGAATAAGTAAGAAATGATAAATATAAACAAATCTTTCAAAAGCGACGACAACGTTTACTAACCTTTCTTGCTGGTATTGGCCCAGTCAAATACCTTATGGATGGCGGCAACAGCGTCTTTTCCCATGGGAGCGACATCACCTCCAGTAAGAATAGCATACTCCATTCCAGAATGCTTCGCCAATTTCTACAATAATAATAAAATCATAATTTACGTGTCGCGGTAAGTAACCAGTCTTAGTTCATAATACTAAGGTAATCAACCATACCTTGGAGAACAAAGTTTTACCAGTTCCAGGAGGTCCATACATAAGCAGGTTTCTGTAATAACCTTTGTTCAAACGTGTGTTCTTGGTGGCAATAGCAATATCTCTGAGACGTCGTTCGAGGGTGGGCGCCAGCACTACACCGGCCAAAGCGTCTGAAGGCTTTTTGAAACTTGAGATTGCTCTTGAAACTGTGAGAATTGGATGTTTTACAGCTTCCAATAAAGAGAATCTGGAAGTTTCGTTGACGAGAGTAGGTTTTCCTGAAATAAGGTGACATTAATAGGTTTACAGCCATGCTAAAATTGTTATTGTAATTTATAATTTGCGAAATGCAGAACAAGAAAGCTCAAAACAAATTCAACTTTATTCTATTACATACCAATACGAGCTTCAATGAATCTTGCGGCTACTGATGTAGCTCCCTTAGCTGAGTAGACACCAAGTGCCAGTAGAGACAGGCCTGCGGCCGCCGCCAAGGTTTTGTCCCAATCAGTGACTAAAGCATTCAATCCTGTGCCCACTACACTACCTGCTGTCCTGTTATTTATTAAAAGAAACCACTTAGTTTTTTTTTACAGTAATATACAAACAAACAAGACACCATAGAGCCTGAAACATCCTGCAAGTAGCGGTACAATGACGTTAACGGCCAACCACTTAATACCTAACCTTATATAATAATATACCCTTGTAACCTCACAATGTATCACAACAAGCAGGATATTTTTCGCATCATCTAAACAAGACCATCTAAATTCGCAAGCACACCAGAGTATTTATCTAAAAGTAAAAATAAAATCAACATATACAATATTGTAAATATTTCTTTCAAGATAAAGCATTACATGCAAATTTATATTACTTTTGATTGGAAGAATTGGACAGTTTGCTGCACTTCGACCTTGCTTGTAGTATAATAAATTGGCTGTATTGTATGTATTCAACTCGGTTGCACTCATTTTAAATTTCTTTATTAAACAAATATTGTTAATTTGTTGAAATGTAATGGATGCTTACTTGATACTTTCAAGGATGGTGGTCCTATTTTCTGCTGCCTTTAATCGTATTTGCTCCAACGTGATGTCCCGGTTCTCTCGATCCGCCTTTGCTCTGGCCCTGGCCTCAGCCTCAATGGCCTTCAGCTTGTTCTTCTCTCGTAATTCCATTTCATGCTCAATTGTGGCTCGCCGTAAAGCTTCCTGCTTAGCGACACTCTCCTCTTGCCTGATAATCATTCAAATAGTTATTAAGCCAGCTACGTCACATATCAGTATCAGTCAAACAATCTATACATACATTATTGGAATATATATATTATGTTTTTAATATTGAAATATCCATTTTATACTTCAAGCACATGAATATATATACACCAAGATAGCATATTTTAAAACTTTTGTCTCTTTGTTCAGGTTAATTTTTGAAATGGTAGGACTGTTTTGATAGGTCTTTTATTGGCAGGTAGCTGATAAGGGATAAGAGAGTAATTTAGGCTACATAATTAAATAAAAATCTATATCTTTAAGGACATAGAAGTAGTGGTAATGAGGAATTATCCTAGAAATGTTATAAATGTTTAAGTGTTTGAACGAAGTATGGATGTTTGTTACTCTTTCATGCAAAATTTTGGCAGAGCTGGATTATAGGCTGAAATACAAATTTCTACTTCATATACTGATATCATGAATGGTTTCCATGCAATATCATTTATTTATTTTTGATGTAAATCTTAAATCCAAACCAAGGTGTGTTTGGTTTATTATTACATTGAATCCTTTTAGTATTAGTAAGTACTTCAGGATGGATAGGAAATTCTAGTTAGTGTTATATGAACATGAACTAAAAACTAAAACACACTGTTCAGTTGTAGGAAACAACTATTGATCAATAAAGCAGATTGTAAAAAACCTTTCCATGTCACTTTCAAATACTACATAAAACTATAACTAGATACACAATGTATATACACTTACTTTTTCAGAATTTCTTCTTGAGATCTTTGTTGCTGCACCAACTGTTCTTCGTACCTCTTCTTAGCCAGCTGATCTTGGTACTGTGCCCTCATTTGATGCTGTTTCGTCTCCTCCTATAGTTTTAATGCATGTTACTAAATGTACTCATTTGTATATTGTTTTAAGCATTTAAAGCAAGAAACAAATGTTCATAAAATAATAACTGCAAAGGCTAATTACACTAAAAACCATTCTTATAATCATATAACTGATCGGTATTCAAGATTTTCACAGTTCACACCAAGTAGGTACATAAAAAAATGATTCAGAAAACTATAAAAATGTTATCAGGAAATTAATAGCATATTACAAAATCAAATAGGTAACAACTACAGACCTGTAGTGTTTTCCTCCGCTCCTCATAGTCAATTCTCTTTTGTTCGACTTTGGCTTGTTCTATGGCTGCTTCATACTCCTTTATCTTGGCCATTTGTTCTGACTGCTTTGTACTTTCTTGCAGTTTACTTAGTTCCAATGCCTCTTTAGAATGTTCTATGTAAAAAAAGTAATCATGATTGTTTAAAATTGTATACTTCACCAAACAACAATCACAACATTTAAGAATATTGTTTTGAAAGGCTCTATTTTAGACATTTTATTTTAGAAAAGTTTAACAATTCAAGGTTATGGCTCATTTCTGTCCTTTTGAATATTCTGCATTCATTGAATTGTAATTCATTTAATAGTATTGATTTAAAACTGCAGATGTATAAATTCATCATTAAATGTTAAGCAAATAGTATGACAAGTAATAGGAAATAAAATATTTTTCATTATCACTATTTCTTATAAGATATTGTGATGACATCAGCTTTTCAAATGATGTGTGTTTTTAGGTGTTTATATTTAAACCTTAGGATGATCAGAGAGGTTTGGGACTATAAATCCATTTTTATTTTTTTCTAGACTTAGCTAAAACACTAATAATATGATAAACACATCTTATGTCTAGCAGGTTGTTTTCGTACGTAAACATACGTAATTTGAAGTGTATATAATTTAAGTGCGAGCAAGTCTTGCCATGGGTTGTAAGGTTATGCGGTCGCATTATGCAATAGCACGCAATGTGATTGATAGTTATCATATTCTGACTACTTACTTGATCTTTCTAGTTCTCTAGCTGCCTGTGCAGCTCTTTCTAACGCACTCGAATCAAACCGATAGGCCTCCATTGCCTTCTTTTCAGACTTGGTTAGGTTAACTGGGGGTGCGGCAGCGCCTCCCGAATCCGAAGGTGGTTCATCGGCAGGCGGTTGAGGAGGCTTCGTACTATATCCGAAGATCCAAGACATGTTGGAGATATTATGTACCTTTATTCATAAAATAAAATATTCAAAAAATAATTTTCTTTTTATAAAATTATTAGCTTCTCCGTTGAGCGACTGACCGATTACCGACCGACCGAATGTCATAAAGTCAGATAAGTTCTTCTTGACAGCTAACCAAAAAGGATTTGTACCGCCATAGACAAAACCTAGATCACGGGCGCGTTTCACCAGTATGTACACTGTGGGGCAAAACCAAAACTGAAATGATTATTTTAGGTACTATAATCTTGCCGACAAGTTCTAGGAAAATAAATTACATAATAAAATTACTTGATACGCAAGCTCTCCACAGCACCAAGCATATTAACTAATATAATTATCCTTAATCATAGGCGTGAACCTCGAAAGTACAGTTGCACCATTATAGTATTTGTAAAGTACTGTACCTACTAATTTTGATGAAATCTGAGAAGTGATTAACTGTCACTCTGGCTCTAGTAATTACGGGTAGGCCGGCCGAGCACTTATAGCTGAACATATTGCGCAGCCACAGCTTCCTCACCATCCTTTATGAACGATTAGTGGAAAAGAACTGTAGTCAAAAGGAATAACTATTTTTTCATAGTAGGTACGTTACGTCTGGCCCAATCTGTATATTTACCTGCAGTTTCGTCGTCACAGCCTAACTGTAGTAAGCAGTTCACCCTGAGCTAGTAAGTTTTTTTTTAATAAATAATTGAATGACCAATTTTGAAGAAATATGATGATGTAGCTAGGCGGTAAGGATACTTACCTAAGTAGAAAATATAAATTCGTTGGCTAAAGCATACCGGGTACACTCTTAACAGCTCGGGGACAGGTCTCAAAATTAGCAGCATGCTGGGCATGCACCAGACAATCCGTCTTTCAAAGTTACTGAACTATGCCTCTTAAGGTTTATCCAAAATCAAACTGTGGGTAAATAAAAGAATAGATTTCGAGGATTTATAAAGATTTCGAAGTTTAAAGTTTAGAGTGCAGGTCATATAAAAACAACAGTAAATATTATGAAAACATTTATTTTTTGTTAGGACAAGCCTTTATTTAATTTAGGTATATTTTAATGTATAATAACTGGATATTTTTACTTCATTATTATTAAAACATATGAAACATTTAGAAAAGTGTAAATTACTTTTATTAAATACATCGACTACAACTTTGTGTTCCTATAAAATTAATGCTCACGTTAAAAGTGCTTTTTCAGGAAAGAAGTCGTTATTTTTCATACCTAACGTTTTATATAAAAATGCAAATCTCCAGAAATTGATGACAATTTGGAGTTTGATATAAATACTATTATTATGTTTCTACTATAAAAGTACATACTCATAAAGTTACTTTATATTAGTTTTTAACTTGTTATTATGTCATAACTTAAATTAATCATTGCAAAGTTTGTGAGGGAAATGGAGATGATGCCATCTTGGCTAAATGCTGTCGGCAGTAGGATCATGTAAAGTGTATACAAATAACATTTTCGAGAACTATTTTTTTATGAAGTTTTTCTTCGTATTTGCTGATTCAGCAGCGATATTGGTTGTGTGACCAGAATGATGGTTTGATGATAATGATAGGCCAGAATACAGTTATAGCTGCCCCGGATCCTGCCTACTGAACTACAGACAGTCATGGCGATCATGCCAGTCATGGTGATAGCCATTTAGAACTCTTTCGTATAACAAACAATAGTCCCAACTAACTAACTAACTTAAAAACGTTGGTAACAATGGTTCTACTATCAATAGAGGCGATCAATCAAAAGCGATATTCCATGGGTCTTCATTACGAGAAGAAACTATAAGATATGTGGAGTTGTTCAGTGTAAGCTAGTGATGTTAAATTCCATGCAATCATCGCGTAAGTTTGACCACTCCCTTTCTTATTACGTACAGTTAGACAAACATCGATATTGTGAATTACTACTATGAACAACAATAACCACTAAGTCCATCAAAAAGTAAAGATCTAACACCAATATAAACATTAACACGATATTAAACTGTAATCTGAATTAGCTAGAAAGTATGAAACAATAGTTGGCATAATTAATGCAAAAAATCCTTAATACTGGATAATATTTATTGACACCTATAACCGGGTACACTTAATAGTACAACATCCTAATATTTATAACTATTGACTAACTTCTACAACAGTAAAGTTATATAAATCACACTTAAGTTATATAGTTATAGTGTTGAGAGTCTAGAAAGTAAATTGTGATTTTATTGTAAACTTATCTGTATTAGCAGCAAAAAATAAATAAAAAGCTTAAAGTTATAATAATATTCTTAAGCAGTTTATGGACATTTTATCACAAAATTAGAAAAGCTGTACTTGTGTTGACAAGTAATGAGGAAGATGGTTTTGGCACTGAACATAACATCTATGTAATATGGCATTTGGTACTATAAAGCAACCAACAATAAATCACTTAATCAGTAACAAAGTCAACAACTTATAATATTATATTCCCTTTTGGCTAGAGAAAAAATAAACAAGTAGTATACAAAAATTATTGTTATCAAAATATTAGTAAAAACATGTAAATAGTATTACTAATAAAAAATTTAAACTGCTCCATGTGTGTGATGGTCCTCGAAAGTAGTTATATCTCGTTTGTTACAATAAAGGTTTGCTATGATATAATTTCATATGGTAGTACCTACATTGGGGCACAGGCAATAAACACTAAAAGAGTGCATGTTTGCTTCAATATTACACACTTCTACTTTTTACAATTACAACTGGATAATGTTTTCTTCAGGGATATTCCTACAAGACATGTTTTCATCTAACCGAAGTATAACTATATGTGTGGTACGAATTTCTTGAAAGATCCGGAATGTGATATTATTTGTTTGGGATGTGATGCTGTGATTCATTATCGATGGGTACCAAAACACGGATTTAAGTGTAACCTATACACTTAAATCCGTGTTTACATTCTAAAATATAAAACACAAAAGACAAAAACAGATTTAAAAATTATTATGCTTATCAAATTAATTCATTTATATTCTTCCACATAATCTTTTAAATTATTATTTCTTCTTATCATTATGAATAGATCTATGAAGTTAGCCTGCCAATGGAATAGTTCAGACGCAGGCTATTTGAGTGAATATTCTTTGCCGAACTTGATTTTAGAAGTTCGTTATTGGTCTCAAAATTCATTAAGTAGAAAAATGATAATAATTTGATCCAACATCCCTTGGTTTTGCAAGGGCTAAGACTCAGTCCAAGCACTCAATAATCATTACCATATTCAAGTGCTGCCATTTGACTATTTTTAAAATATATTAGATCAAACTCAGAAACATTACTGTTTTATAAGATTTTTGTTTTTTAAACAAAAACAAAACAGTAGGATTACAAATAAAAACCTATTCAAAGATAATGGACAGTTTTAAAACTTTTTCTTGAATTGTCTATGGTATACAGGCAGGGTATACATAGACATATTTGATTTATCAGATCTCAATGAAGATGTTGCCTTATCGCCTGTAGCGTCCAAGGTAAGCTCCACAGTTCGGGCATTTGTGATGTACATCCATGCAGCTGTCAATGCAGCATGGAATGAGGCAGCATCCAAATACACATCTGCAAAAGAGCATTGTCATGATTTCATATATTTTGTTTGGCAATAGTTCTAAAAAATTTTACCTTTTTGGACCAATGATTTTATAGATATCCTATCCTTTCTTTTACTAATTATGGGTGTAGATGTGGTACTTACCCCAATAGAAAGATGATGGCTCCGGAAATGTAAGCAATAAGTCCGGGCTTTGTCTTGGTAGCTGAATTTATTTCAGCATGGCAACTCGGGCATATCATGTGTGTTGGGTGCGGACCTACTGGCACTACCGTAGTTACTATTGACGGTCCAGAAGCTATAACAAATATATTGGTTTGTAACTTGTTTCATCTTGTGCAGGAGAAACAGTAAATTATGGGCTATAACTAGTTTCGTACAAGTTGGTATTGAAGTTTTATGCATGCCTCAGGCTATCATGTTTGGCTCAAACATTTATTTCTTATTTATGCACATTTACAAGAATTGTAGTCATAAATACATATGATTCATCTGAACTGTAACAACTATTTTAAGTTACCAAAGCTTAACTATAACCACACTTTGACCTTCATAGTAATACAAGTATTATAATAAAATATTCTCAAACAGCCCACAGTTTACAGAATGAGCAAGGAGTATAATATGAGCTAATATTGTAGAACCAAAATGTTGTAAGTGACATTGAGTATTAGGTCAAGGCTGAGGCATTGGTTACACCTTATGGCTGTTGGCTTGAGATGACATTATACATCGGACATATTCAAATTTATGTAAATACATTCATAATAATATGTATTAGTTTTTGTGGAATTTGTGATTTTATAATTATAAAAATGCTGAATAGTTAATCTGTTCCTTTGATTCTATGATACAGACAATGCCATCTGTAATAATAAATGCCTTTATTGTTCTATTGAATTAAGTACTCATATTTCATATCTAAGGGTAAATATATCTTGTACATAAACTTAAGTTAAATTGGATTAACGCAATTAAGACTAGCATTTGATGGGGCAGTAATCCAATTAGGTATGTTAAATGACACACAATACTTAGTAATTACAATTTTAACAGAATAATGATAGCTTCTGGCATCTTACATGGAGGATACTGTGGAGTGTAAGGGCTCGAGGGTCCAACGCCTCCGACTGCCTGGGAGTAGCTCGGTGGCGCAGCTGGCGGGGGCTGCGTAGTCTGAGCGTTACCCCAGCCATATGGAGGAGGATTCCACCCCTTGTCCATTGTGCTATCTGTGAAAAGTCGAGTAAACAGTTATTTTTCAGGCCGCTGGATGTTCCCATACGGTTACTATGATGCAATGCAATCTTGAAGCTATTTTTAGGTATGACTCCACCAACCTATATTTCGCACAAGTACCGCGGCGAAAGCTTTTCAATATATTTTTATGATCAAAATTAACACTGCACGAATCACCAACACCCCGAGTAAAAATCAATACGGTCACTTTTGAATGAAAATGGAGGTTCTAATTTTTTTAATTCTTGTTATTGGGTAATATCAACAAGTAACAGCTCTTGTTACAGTGTTGACTGACACAAGTTACAAACACCGTTGTCTATTGTATTGAATAGCCTCGAATCCCACCTTATAATTAATTCTAAAACTTTTTACAATTAAGATGCTTCGTTTCAGAAAATACTTATAAAAATTTGTTAAAAATCATAACACTAAATTGAAATTGAAATTAATTGAGACAGCTGGATCGAAAGATTTGTATATTGAAGTTACCGTTGGATTCATGAAGTTAACTACTCCTATCGCCGTTAATCTGTTGTTATGATATATATTTTATCTTTTTATCTCAGCTTGCTTTATCTTGTCTAAGACAAGGTTATCAAAAACAAGAAATATAGTACTTATGCGTAATAAGACTAACTCACGTTGAAAACTAACGTTCTTCTAGTTTTGAGCCCTCAAAATTCAAATTTCATAAAAAATATATTTTTCCTTTTAGTCTGTGCTGAGTACCATAAGTTATAGACTTGCGTCAAAAGTGGTTGTTTGTTCCATTCCTTAGGTTCCATTCTATTTGCAGAATGAGAAAAAAAAGGATTGTGAATGAGTGAGCAGAGTGAGTGCATTGAAATTGGTCTCAGTCAGTCCCTGTCCAACCAGTCGCAACTCCCTTTTTCTACCAACAGGATAGCAAATAATAGGGAAAGGTTGATACATATATATTTTTTTAACAAACATTGGGTACTGTTTTCGTGCGATACCTTTACTGCAATAATCATAATTATTGTATTCCAAATAATATGTGTATGATAGTGTTGTTTTGACATCTTGTGTGTGACCTCTTTTATTTTCATTGGTAGGTACATAAGTCTACAGCGAAATGTCGTCACCACGCCCGAAATCTCCTCGAACTCCTGTACTGCCCAAAAAGGAGGACAAAGAGGAATCTTTCTGGGATAAAATTGGAACAATTGGTCGCAAGAAGCGCATAAAAGAAGGCAAGTATTGTGTTATTCTCTTGCGACAAAAACATCTGTTCTTGAGAGATTTCCTGTGTGGGTAGATGTAGAGTATTCAACGAAATTACGTTTTTTAATATTTAAATTGGTGAAACAACTTGTAAAATCATCAATTTAATAAGTGGTTCCTTGTATGTGGACAAACAATACACACACAAATGTTTAATATTTGTACTTTTTTGTTTATGTAGTGCAAGATGTTCAAGCTGAAGGAAAATATGCCATTGACTCTCCTGGTAGTCCTACAGCTCCAGAAATACCTCCCGAAGAGTACAGTTTACGTAAGTAATTGCCTACACTAGAGACCATGAGAGCCATGTATGACTCATGTATTACTAACTGCTTTAAATAGCTATTATTGTTTAACTCTATCCTTATTTCGTCACAAACAAGTTTTGTGTGCATTAATTATTAAGGTTTATCAAACTATCCTGTTAGTGTTTATTAAAAAAAAAAACTAATTTTATATTTTTAGATGATAATGAAGAACGTGCCATAATTGAGCCTCGGTCACTGGAGGATCCCCGAGTGAAAGAACTTGTTCAAGTCTTGATTGATTGGATCAATGATGCTCTAGCCACACAAAGAATAATCGTGAAAGATATCAGTGAAGATTTGTATGATGGCCAAGTACTTCAAAAACTCCTTGAGATGTTGACAGAAACCAAATTGGATGTACCGGAAGTGACACAGTCGGAGGAGGGCCAGCGGCAAAAGCTTACTATTGTACTGAGAGCTGTCAATAGGGTATGAAGACTTGTGATATTGTTTGGTACTTTTCTAAAGCCTTTCAGTAGGCATGATTTTAGGACTAACTGAGATTTTTTGGTTTTATTATTTTCCTTATTTTGTCCTTTCTAGGTTCTATATGGTACAGCCAAACCTGTCCCCAAGTGGAGTGTGGATTCCATACATTCAAAGAATGTAGTATCCATATTGCACTTGCTTGTTGCTCTGGCTCGTCACTTCCGTGCTCCTGTTCGCCTACCTGAGAATGTCAGTGTCAATGTTGTTGTTGTGAAGAAGGACACTCCTAATCAATTATCCCACAGGTAAATATTGTTAATGAAAGGCTTTAATTGTTGTGAATATGTGTGCAGTAAATTATCATGTTTTTATTACTTTCCAGAACATTTATTGAAACTATTACCACCACATATGAAGATTTGGGCATGAAGTGTGAAAGGGATGCCTTTGATGCCTTATTTGACCATGCCCCTGATAAACTGCAGGTGGTGAAGAAATCCTTGATTACCTTTGTGAACAAGCATTTGAGCAAAGTCAATCTTGAAGTCATGGATTTGGACACTCAGTTCCATGACGGTGTATATTTATGTCTTCTGATGGGACTCCTGGAGGGATTCTTTGTGCCATTATACGATTTTCATCTTATTCCTGAAGATTTTGACCAGAAAGTCCATAATGTCTCTTTTGCATTTGAACTGATGCAAGATGTAGGGCTTGCAAAGCCAAAGGCAAGACCTGAAGGTAATAAATGTTTATAGATAGTTTCCTTTCCGTTGAAAAATACCTTTATTTGTTTATTGTGTCTGAAGATAATAACACTAATTTATGTTTCAGATATTGTGAATCTCGACCTGAAATCCACACTTCGGGTGCTGTACAATCTGTTTACAAAGTACAAGAGTTTGGCCTAAATTAAATAAATTATTGTTCTTTAATTATATAACTTGTCGACTTACAACGACAAATAACAAATCTGTGTTCGTGTCCAGCCTTAAACAATAATGATCTTAACATAAAGATAGATTATTAACAATAAGTAATGTATGATGGTGCTTTATCTTGACTAAGTATAGTAAAATAAATTAATTTACTAACAATCCTGTTGGTTTTATTTCCTTGTTTTACCTCTATCTTATAATAAGTACAAATACTACTTATATACCCTAGAAGTTGATTCAGTCTGCAGACATGAATCAATCAGCTACTCTTAGGTAAAAAAGAAATGGGTTTGACGATTAAAGTATAGATTATATACACTTTATCCATGTTGCAAATTGTAATGTAAAAATTGTAACGTAATTGACTCACCAGAATTGTGATAGAGTCGATAATTCGATATCCAAGGTCATAGACGTAAATATTAGCTATCCAATTTAAAATTAAATACATTAAGTTCGGACAGCCTAGCCTTCAAAAACAAAAAAAAAACTAACGAATTCATATGTTCAGGGAAAAAAACATTATCAAAACATGATAAAAAATTAATACTATTTCTCATCCGCTGGATTTTTTTTTTACAAGAAATCCTGTTAAAATAATATCTACTATGTTTAAAAGTGAATTGAGAAAGTACTGTTTTAACAAACAACTATCCGTATCAAATAGCTTAGGTAGGTACAATATACTAAAAACTCAAAATATCGATACTATTATAATCAGAAACAGGTCGATCCGTTTATTTGGGGCAAGGGCAGGGTTCAGCAATCATGAATCGAGCCCTAATTAGACGAAGTCGGGTAAATAAATAAAATTCAAAGTGAGTTACAAGTCTTTATTTTTTAATAAAAATGGAATACAAGATTATCAATTTACTTTCCAATACACATTATGAAAATACAGAAAGACGCGAGAAAAAAATAAAAAAAAGAACTGTGGTCATGCCTTTACACGGTGCAGTATATCTCCGTGTTATAGTTTATAAGAAAAGACAAACTTGGCATCGAAAGTCCTAGAAGTTTGTGTAAGAGATTAAATATCAAAGGAAATACGCTGCACGGATTACAAACAAAAATACTGGTGCATATAGTTATAAAATATATGAAAATCGGCATGTTGTTTTACATGTTGATTCTCCATTCAACCGGTACAAGCGACTTACAGGAAAGACATTGAGCAAACATAATAAAGCTGCTTTTAGAATACTTTTCACTACAGACAAATACTTTTCTATTTAATTTTATAAAAGTAAAAAACATTACAAATACATACATTATTTCCGTAGGTATTTAATTATGCTTCGATTATTTGATTTATGAGTGGCATTCGATTCACAGCTGTATTTTACCTTATTCTACGTGGTTATAAAACACCTATATTTTCTACAATTATCTATTATATCATTTTAAATGAGATACTTCTAGGTTATGTCATAAAATCTCTAGAATTAATGTTCGGAATACTTCATTTTCTATTTTTAAAAGCAGCTAAATTTTCTACCAAATGAAAACTAAATATCTAATGGTTGTATAGAACAGTTACAGTTATAAAAAAAAAACTTCATAGCTGCCGATGTAGTGTCTATAATGATAAGAGAAAAAAATATAAAACTAATAAAACATTTTAATTATAACGAGAACTAGAATTCAGCTACGATTAGGTAAGCGTTATTTGTAACAAAACGCATATTATTATATTAAAATATAATTATATAAATCTGTCATAATTAACAAAAATAAAATAAATGTAGGATATAAACATGCAATGTCGACGTCATCGTAGTAGCGATTTTATTTTATTCATGTACCTACTACTTACATGCTTTTAATTAATGTAAAATTCATTTATATTGCGTTTACTAACACATCTTTCTTCTTGGAAATAAAAACCTTGTTTGGCCAACAAGATCTCAAAACAATTAGATCCGTTCCCAAGGAATGTGTATAAAAGAAAAGCTATTCCATATTAGCTTCCATCACTAAAATTATAATAGTTTTTCGTTAAATGATACCTGAAGTACATCTCTTTGTCAAGAAAGTTGTCCGTTAGCCATGTCAGGAATGGATATTTAATAATTCAATATGATTAGCTTGCTTCTTAGGTATAGGATAGTTTAAAATTGACAGTTTAATATAGGCTGATCACTTTGACACTATATTATTAGCGTGCCTAGTATATGCATCTAATGACAGTTTACATCTAATTTTTGAATAATTGAACGTTTTTCTTTAGTTTATATGATAAGAATGGATGAAGAAACACAAAGAAGAGGATGACAAAGTACCCTGATTCAATTAAAAACGTTAGCATAGGTCCCTATAAACTGATGCGATCAAAATGATAATACCCAGTCAATGAGTGTTCCGCACATAACTTAAAGTTTCACAACGATCACAACAGTTACTCGATTACTTTTATAAGCCGTGATGACTATCAAATAGCGACATATTATTGCTTAAGTGCATTTTTAACTGGTATAGCTTTCAAATAACATGCTGTGAAGACATTGTACGAAACATAATAATGAGTATTTTACAAATAAATTAATACATATAAAAATACTTCTTCTTAAAACCTAATAAAATACAAGCATTAATTAAATAAGTACGCATAATATTGCCATCAATACTAGACCATCTTCCCTGCCTCGTCGTCTAAAATAAAAGCTAAACTATTAGTAGTCACGATAACATATTATAATGTTTAAGAAACATTAGTCTAATGGGTTACTTTAAATCCGAATAAAGTAAATAAATAAGTTGGAATGCTTGGTCAGAAATGTTTTAGTTGTGAAAATTCTTATTCGATCACACGTATAACACATTAATATACATGTTTTAGATTATAGCCACATGTTTATATTACTTTTTTTGGCGCCAGCCATTTATAGATCCTTAATTAAATAATACCAAACATAATTTCTGTTGACATAATTTTACAAAATATTAGTAGCAAGACAAGTCCATCTAAAAGCTTCAAATTCAGTTACTTTAAAAATCGAATATAATTAGGCTTGGTTTATATCTTTTGAGATCAAAGCTACCAATTTTGCGTGAAGAGGTATGAACGTGGTTGTCAGTAGATATAAAAATGTTTTTATCATTTTTTTTTTATAATAACTATCGTGAGACTGATTCATTATTAAATGATGTAACGGTTTACTCACGTTACATCATTTGATAATGTTTTTATCATATTCCCTATTACCACGTGTACCTTTAAGAATTATATTCTACCCAATAATCAATATCTATAAATTACAACTATACTAAAACTACCTGTATATCTCAACTACAACCATATAAATTATTCTTAGTATAATCTACTAAGGTGCATCAATTTAGAGTGCATGTTAACTGTCGTTCTGTTTTAGGAAGACGTACAATGTCAACGGCGGCCATAAAGCCCGCTCGTCATCGAGCGTCAAAATCCTTGGGTTATAATTATGTAGTTGGCATCACGAGACTGGGCTGTATCCTCTATGCAATCTAAGCGGGTCAAGATTATTGATTGTATTTTGATCTATAGCTACGTTAAACTTTTACTTATATTAATCGCTCGGTCGAAACTCTAGCATAACTACATACTTTAAAACGTTGTTATATAATTATATTCAAAGACACTGTTGTAGACTTACTAAGCGAACATAATTTACCGAGTTTGGTTTACTAAGAAATGAATTTCACAAGTCGCTTATAAATAAAATTATAACTATAGAAGAGTAGGTACCTAGTAAAAGCGAGGGCAACAATTCGTTAGCTGTGGTGATTGTTCGTTACGTAGGTTTGCGGGACATCGCGGAGAGGTCGAGTGATGTGGAAGATTCGCGTCGCAGGATTAGTTTGAGTTTGTCGTCCTCCTCCAGGTCGTCTTCGAAGGAAATCGCGCGGCTAATTTCTGTGTGCCCGAGAGCTCTCGACTTCCACGCTTCTAGCCTCATGACCTACAAAACAAGCAGATGTTAACAACTGTACAGGCAAGTATCACACTCTGACCATACAACATGCTCAACTGAAAATAAATACGTTTTATATTACTTCTACTTATTTATAAGACTCCAGTGCAAGTACTTTACTCGGTATAAAGTAGTTCTTAGATTGTCTTTTTAGGTTTTTAATGAAAATACAAAATCATATTATCTGAAATAAAAATAAAACCAACATCATTATGTTGATGTTCAATATAACGAAATGTTACTACTACATACATATATTATAAATGAATGTAAAAATACAGCATGAAAATGAATGTTAGCAATTCATATTAAAATTTAGTGATCGAATAATGAAGCCTCAGGCAGTTTTTCAACAAGTGAATAGCGAAATATATTAAAACCAATAACAAACTATTCCTACATATACAACGCATTATGACGTGAGGGTTCATAGTTTTATTTGAGACAATAAACAATAGAAATTCTTTAGGGAGATAGTGAGTCTCTTATATAAAAAAAATAATCCAGACGTTGCAATAAGTTAGGGAAGTGAAATACGTTTGTCTCTAGCTTCAAGGACGTGTTAAACTTAATTTGGTCTTCAGTATTCGGGGATAAGAGATGTTAAGTTTAAGCGGCGAAATTAAAAGGCAAGCAAGCAAACACTGATGAGCAGCCAACATTCAACAAAACTTGGCCAGCATGCAAGTATTAACAGACATCTACTACGAATTACTATCTTCACGTTTCTTAATTTACTGGTAGCACAAACAAACCGACATAAGAAACTAGTGTATCCACATGCAATATCCATTTAGTAGCTGTTTAAATAAAGTTCCATAATATAATTAAAATTAAACGTTTTATTATTATTATTAACAAGTTATGAGACTGCATATCAAATACATGACATATTTGGAAAAGTTAGAAGTAGCTCGTCAAAATTCCTTAATGTATGCGAATGTGAGTTGTTCTCACATTACGAAATTTAGTTGGGCTCAACAAAGAGTGGGCGAAACCGGTAGGACAAGACATATGCTGTCACAACTTCGGTATGAGGGATCTTTACAAATAAACATAAAGTTAAGAGTTTTATTATTAGAGCTGAATCTACTATTTTTTTATACATACTTTCTCACGATTCCTTTATCAAAACGATATACATTTTTTTTATTTAGTAGCAATAAAAGTGTTTTTTGTGAGCAGTCTTCGCTGAAATTTGTTATCATTATCGTTTGCTGTTTTAACAAAGGAATCGTGTAATTCTTGAGATATAACGGAGTAAGCATGTTAACACACTAGCCAATAAGATGTTTGATACATGTTAAACTTACTCGAGCCATTTCCAGGGCTCAGTGTCCGGAGTGGTGATTGGTGTGGGAAACTGTGCAGTGCCAAACAAAATGTATCAGACATTTTGGAATTAAAAGCATCATTGTTGTATACATACATACATATTGTAATATACCCCCGTTACGAACCCCGAAGGAGAACGGGTATATTGGAATACAATCGGTAGTTTGAAAATATAGTGTTAATTTAGAATTTATGTCAGAGAAAATTACATGAAAAAATGAGCCGTCAACAGTTGTTTTGTAACCTTTAAGACTTAAAAAATCTTTACGTAGATTATTAAATTTTTCGAAGGTACAAAATAAGTCATCAATAGGTAACAGTGTTTCGTATTCAGATTGTTTTCTATACTATCGACAAGTGAGCCCCCGTCCCAACAGACAAAGCGGCGCTGCCGTACAATGACTGAAGCGTTGTATAGCGAGTGATCGACCTCAGTGCGCTCCAATGTGAAACGTAACATCAACTCATGATCGTTATAATTGTTAGTAGTAATAAGCGTGAAATCCAGTTTCAATTGTTCACAATTTTGTAATTATGTTAGGAAAGCAAAGCGTGAACACTCAGTGTGTGTTTATGTTCATTTTGTCGTGGGATCATCGTTTTGTGTTTGAGGCTGGATTAGACTTGTGTTTATTTACCTCAGCCTTCAGTTCAGCAACCTGCTCCTGCAGTTCTCTCACTCTGTCCGAATCTCCGTCCATATTGTTACGAAGTTCTCCTTCCGTCGCCATTACCTCATTCTGTGATATTAAATAGAAAATTACGACTTCCATGCTCGTCACTAGCGTGCTAAAACTAAATCCGAGTAGATACATAAAGAGATTAGTCTGTTACTGGACTATAACATTTCAGCAAATTATTAAAACGAAAACAAAAAACGCACGTCAGTTTCTATCTTATTCCTTCAATGGACACCCTACGGCTGGTAAATCAAACCAGTATTTATTTTATAGCAGCGATTATAAACATTAAACAAAATTACGTTATACGCTTACCTTTAATTTATACTCCGAAACCTCGGTCTCTAGTTCCGCTATCCTTTGCGCATCTTCCATATTGCGGAATTTGGCCTGCATGGAGTCGTACTTAGCCTAAAAAGAGCACAACTATAGTGATTATCATAGTTTTTACTGCTAGCATGTGGGGATTACAACCAGAAGGATGCACCATCGGTGTTTTTGGAGGCTACTAGTGTTCCGTTACACCTCAAATAGGAAAAGGTTTAATATAGCTTTTCGAACTTTAACATACATACACAGCACCCTAATCCCGCTCATAAGCGATTCTGCACAGCGAGAAGACAACGCAACCCAGCTGCAGTACTTTCACCTAAACTGGGGCCTCGAAACTACATACTATCTTAGACCTTGGCTTAAATATCTCTGCTGCTAGCGGTCAGGGCAGAAAATGAGAGTCGGTTGTAGGCGACATGTTGTCTAAGTTCAAACAACTCACCTTGCTCTCAAGATCAGCGTATTTGTGCTGGAACTCCCGCTGGCGCGTGAGCAGCGCGCGCTCCCGCTGCAGCGCCGCGTCGAGGTTCTCGCGCAGGAGGCGCGCCTCCTCGTCCTGACGACGCAACTGGTTCGTCGATACTTGAACTTGAGTCTCCAGCTCCATCACCTGTAGTAGACGAAGATTACGATGATGCTTGTAACGATTAGACCGGCATCGTAGCTTCCGAATTTTACAGTATTCAAGACATTCAAGTTATCTTTTAAGTGAACTGAGACGTAGATGATTAAGGTTTTGATTTCGGACTTTATTATATGGTACTTATCTTTTAGTGACGAGTAAATTTTAACTTTTTGTCAGTAATAAAGGAAGGTTAATAAAATTATTTATGATTCAGTAAATTCGAATCCTGCCAATAATGATTATTACTTATGCATATTTACCTTGAGCCTCAATTCCTTGAGCTCGGTCATGGCCTCGACCTCTCGTATCCTGGTCATGATGAGCTCCTCCTCCATCTTTTGTGTGTCGGCGGAGCGTCCCTCCCACGCGCGGAGCAACTTCTTAGGCGTCGCCATTATGTCGGACACCACGTTAGACTGTACCGGCGCCGCGGGGACCTCTTGTCTGTGCTCCTATACAAAGCATTTAAGAGTGAATATCTTAAGATTGTGGCTTATGCGATCTGACAGATGACTATCAAGTTTGTGTCTCCCGCTTGCTGTGGAGGGAAGTGGAAGTGAAGCTTTCCTGGGATACACTAAGTTTAAGTGCTAGATGGTTTTCATTGGTAATCATCGATGTCAGGAACATCCAGTGTACCTAAATGTAGCAATGATGGGAATGTGTGGCGGACATGTCCCATAACAAAAACGTATTTTTGTGTTCAGCAGGATTCGCGAAAGTGGATATTATATTAACATGTAATGGAGCTCCAATGTTGTCTTTGTGTTTTGATATATAAAATCATAAACCTACATATTATGAGAGGCTTACCTGTAGATGCCGTTGCCACGCTTCTGATATCTCGGTAACGTGTTGACGAAGATCTTTGAGAGATAAATTTGCTTCGGCCTCTCGAAGTTTTACAGCAATGAGCTCATCCTAAGGAAATATTTATTGTTGTTATATAATTCAGAAGTTTTTGAATAATTCTCAATACAGAACGTAGGATGTGTGTTTTATGTTTTGTTTTTCACAAATCCTTAATCATTTTGTTGATGAGCGTTACCTATATCGCCTTAAAATCAATCAAATACGTTTACAAATTAAGTAATAACGCTGGCGTGTACTTTGTGACTGAGTTAATTTTAAAGAAAAAAATGTTCAGTGATATTACCTGTAGATGCGCAACATTATTATCGACCCGCTGTCTACGAAGACTCTTGTTCTCGTTCTCTAGTTCAGCTATACGGGCCGTCAGCTCCCTCTCAGCGGCTTCCCGCTCAGCTGCATGTAATCTTGCTCGTACGAGCTCGCGTTGCAGGCACCGAGCTAACTCCTCCCCTTTTTGACTTGCACCGCCTTCAATGCCCTCTAGAGACGACTGCCGCGAGTTGTTCTGAATAAAGGTTAAAATAATTTATTTTGTATACCAGGAAAATAAGGTATGAGAGATTTGTGATAAGATTTAGAGTAACAGAATATTGAAATGAGCGATTCGTGATAGTTTCTCATAAGTTTATAGCAATATCTAATTAAAGTCAATAAAACTGGTGTTTACCTCAGCGATAGTCATTTCTAAAGAGCGTATTTCATCTTGAGCGACGGCAAGCCGCTGTTGAGAGTCCACATGGGCCCGCCTGAGGGCTTGCACCTCGCGAGCCAGCGCGAAGGTCTCCTCCTCGCCCTCGGCCAGGTCCACCTGTCCCCTCACCAGCCGCTCCGCCAACCCAGAACTCTCTTTCTCCAACAGCTCTACTCTCTGCTTCAACAGACGGTTTTCCTGGCGCAGGCACTACAATGAATACCGTGTTTCCAAAAATAAGACCATGCGGGTTATTCAGAAAATAAAACTGTTAGTCATGAAATAAGTTCGTTTTCGGTGAATGCAGATACCTATACCTAAGAGCAAGAAAGTTAGGAAATAGCCATCTCAGATAAAACTCACAATTGATTAAAAATGATAATGTCATTAGCTATTTACACGCGTGATCACTCGAAACACTTCAGATTATCGTCTTACCCTTAGAACCGCTATATCGCTTTGTTCTTTTGTTTTAATTACTGTGTACTCTTTTTCTAGTTTCTTCATCTTCTTTGGATTCACTTTGATAGAGTATGCGAGATTCATGAAGGCATCTTGATCGGCTTCGGCTTTTGTTGGCAATTCCTTTTGGATATACTGAAATAAAAGTTATATGTAGACATCTGATGCAGAAAAGTACATTACATATGAATGCAAGAAAAATGTTATAATAAGTTTGTTACCTTCAAGATACTTTCCATATCTAACGACAGTAAGTCGTTCTTACCAACAGTGAGTAATGCAAGGGCTACTTTAAAAACAATTTCGATCCCTTCTGACAAGAATACATCCATGATCCGGCAAGCGAGAGGCAAAGTCAGAGTTGTTGTAAATAGTGTCAAAAACCAACTACTGGCGTACAGCGACGTGTTGAAACACTAGAAAACGTACAAGACAGTATCAAATTAGTCGAATATCCGAAACACGTTCAAATAGCAGTAAGATCGTTCTTATATCAACTTACTTGCGACTGAAAGTGCACATATAAGTCTGGGAGTAGTTCCTGAACTAAGTTCTCCAATTGGAACATGCAGAGGCCCAGCTCTGCCATACTTGGCTTGAACATATCCCGCATCCGATGTTGCTGCATTATTTTCACGAGCACCGCAAATGCTTCCTCTTCAGGCATCTGTCATTCAATGCATGTAACATTACAAATGTGAAAGTTTTATCATCACGCGACACGGGCAGAATTTATGAGCTCTTTGAAACAAATATTTGGATTCTTTATTCAGTAACGTTAATGGGACCTGTTAAAAAACGTCGCGTCTAGGGCTGAAACTTCCTTTAGAGATACAAGCACTAACTCTCAAAGAAGAGTCACATCTTTAGCAGGTTTCATTCTTTTCAGGCAAAAATAATACTAATTTAAGATTATTATACCTGCATAAGCAGTAACCCGACGATGAAGCCGGAACCTTGACAGTAGCCGACTTCGCGGTCGTGAAGGGAGTAAGCCTTCATGACGTTGAACAGCGACTCTTGTCCTAGACCATCCTTTTCCTTGAAGAAGTCATGCTCAGGGTACGTGCGAGCTATATCGCGGCGTATCACCTTCTCGCATGCCGATTTAGCCTGGATAATTAAAATTAATGTATATTAATGTATAAAACAAATAAGAAAATAGTAAGGATAATCAAAGTATCTAAAAAATTGAAGACAAGGAAGGTTAAAGAAAGGACTTAAGTAAAGTAAGCAGAAGTGAGAAGTGTCAGCTAGGTTTTTACTGTGACAGATCATAGGAAAATGAATTTAAAGACAAATAACCACTTATTGCTTATGAATATGGCTGTAAAAGAACTGTTCCAAAAATAAACC
This sequence comes from Trichoplusia ni, assembly GCF_003590095.1. NCBI lineage: Eukaryota > Metazoa > Arthropoda > Insecta > Lepidoptera > Noctuidae > Trichoplusia > Trichoplusia ni. The sequence goes on from NC_039484.1 coordinate 14,932,696, forward strand.
CTATTACATTAGCTATTCGTTTACACAAACCCAAATCATTTACGTAATAACAATATAGAAAGTAAAAAGCAAAGTAAATTGTACAATTCGAAAAAGAGGTTTCAACTAACTTTTATATATGAAGCATACTGCTTCTTCTCAGTGGAGGTGTCTACTCCGGCGAGGAGCTGCCACACGATGCCTCTGAAGTGATGCGGCACGCCTTGCCGGACAAGGTCGCGGACGAATTGATTCCGCCGCTTCCATTCCGTTTCCCAGTGACTAACGATCCGGCCCCACAGACTCCATAAGTCTTCTTCTCCATTACTACTGGTACTAACTCGTGGTTCAGGCTCATGGCTCGAACTAGTTGCTGTACATAAACATAAAATAATTAAACAATCTTTGTTATCAAGTACTTTTTTAGTGCAGACGCTCGCAGTATCACAATGAGACAGTGGTAAAATTGTCGTCATAAGACTTTTACTGCACTCTATTGTTTTTGTATTTGGACATAAACACCATCTTAAAATGACTTTACGCAATTGCACAAGTACCTAAAAATCTGGCACAAGTTGCTTAACTAATTTAACTGTATTCAAACAAGCTTACAATATTAAAACATTATAAGTGCGTCATATTATTTGGAATCACTGTTTACACACCTAAGGACAAGTTTTCGAATACAGAAGATATGTAGAATTCAAAAACGGTTTTTGCATCTTCCAAATCATTTATATTGTTCATTTTATACTGCACTGTTATATCAAGATGTATAATATCAGCACTATCAGAGCCAGTCACATACTCACTGATAAGAGCACATCTGTCAAATATGTGAACTAGTTTGCGAACGACTAGTTAAATTATGTCATTTTATATAAACTAGTAGGTTTGCTTTTTAATATTTTTCAGACTGATTATTTCATGTTATTGTTTAGAATTACTTATATTTATTGCAATAATAAGTATCTGCGTCGTAAATTTAAACGCTTCCAAAGGGAAGATTTTCGAACGATTTCATGACGATTCTGATTTCAGAACGATATCACAGATAAAAAAAACAACTCTGTTCCGTAAACAGGTTTAGATTATATGATACTTGACGGTAACTTACGCAACTGTGCAGTTTAACGTTGTGAGATGTAACACTTTTGGTTATTTTAAACCAAATTTTAATTGTATAACAAGAACTAGGTCAAAAATACGCTCTTTAATACAATGCGATCCTTTAGTGTACAACGTTAATTTTTAGAAATGTATACGTGTGAGTTAAATAGTATTTAGTAATTTAATTACTGAATAAAATTGTCAATTACTTAAAAAAGTATGATAATATTTTTAAACGAATTTATCGGCACAATATCTTGTTTATCGGTAGATAGATAAGAACTCCATAGATTTTTAAGCATCCGTTGGTTCTGTCATAGAGATGACAGGTAACCATTATCTGAAGTGAAATTTAAATTCCCATTGTGGAACTCTTTCCGTCGCAAGTCCGACTCGCACTTGACGCTTTTTTTTGTTAAATAGATTCTTAAAAACAATTTTGACTGGCGATGTGCCGCGAGGCATTGCGAACAAGTTTTTATAATAGCAAGTAATAGCAACGGGGCACATATCTTTGCGACTGTAAGTTTTATTGATACTCTATTTGGTAATTTTATACATTGTATTTTCTATGAAAAATTATTACTCTTGCTTGATATTAGTTGTTATTCGTCAGCTACAAACTTGTTCGAGTGCGATAAAATAATTAGCCAATTCACGGAATTTACTTTGTTAAGTGTTTATTTTTTATGAATCAATTAATTTTAATGATCTTAACATCGATTGTAGAATGCCAACCTAAATCTTTGTGTAGCAGAACGTCGTTAACTACACAAGAGTTGTAGTAACAACATGAATGTGATACAAAGAGGATTATCGATCTGCTTACCAGAGGCCAATGACACTTGCGACGTGTCCGAGCTCTTGCGACTGTGCACGTTTGTTAGCGAGGGGCTCTTCGCGTCCGCCTCAATCCGTCTGTTTTCTTCCTCCAGCTTGGCTAACAGCGCCCGATCGGGCGTCGGTATAGTTTCACTTACTTCGGCCAAGCGATAATCTGTGTACACAAACAATATGCCTATTAATCACTGTAATAACGCTATTAGCGAGAATCAACCATTAGTGACCACCGGTGTGTAAAACAGCACAAGGTATGAAAATACTTTACCACGTCAGTACAGAAAAGCTAAGTGCACAAGACTGGAGAATAAACTCATCTTGTTTGCGTTGATCAGACATTCTGGCGCACGCAACGCGTCGTGATCAAGGACTTAACTTTAGGCACGTACTGCACGTAAACTTCTTATTATTATTACCGCTTGTGTTAGATTTGATAATGCGCTTCTAGCTAATCCACTTTAAGTTTGTGACAACCATGTTTTGCAGGTAGCCGCCCAATATGTGCATTGTTTGTCAATGACCCGCTAGCTCAATACATAAATAATACCTGCTAATGTACCGGCAACTAAGAACGCGAACGGTATCATATAAATTGATTTTGAAAGTACACGCGGGATATTTGACTGATGCTTGAAACAGTTCGATTTTATTTTTAAGTATCGGGTTCGAGTAGCTAAAATTAACCAGTTATTTAAGTGCCGTATTACAGCTTAATTGCCGGTATACTCCAAACCAAGTACTAGATACAGTTTTTCATGTGTGTTATCATGTTGTCTGGGTTTAAGGGAACAATTTTAGTTCAATTTTATGCCGAGACCAATCGAATAGGGTTCCGTAGTTTTAAATATCAACATAAAATATATAAAAGAAATAATATTTTTTAATCATTGATAAAGTAGTACAAAAGTACGTTTAATTTAAGTAACGTAATAGATTTTACTACGTATCTGCATAAATACTCTTTCAATGGTTTTCTGCCTTATGGTATAAGGAAGAGGGAAAACAGTTATTGTTTATACTAAAATAAAAAATATAACTAAAGTTTAGCCGGTCATCACAGAAATACCACAATCATTTGAAACGGTGTAAATGGGTATAATATATTTTCTACGTCAAAGTACGTTTACAATTATCTATAACTACGGAATCCTAAAAACCAATTTTAATGAAATATATGAGAATACTAAGCTGTACGTAAATATTAAAGTTAGTAACAAATTACAGTACTGCAGATATAACAGAACCATTTTTTCTATTTGTCCATACATTTGTTAATAAATAAGTATGTAATTAAAAATTCTTCAGCCGCTTGCAGCTCACCTTGGACCAATAATTATTTTACGCTAATTATACCTTTTATATTTAACAAATAAATTTGTTATTAAACGTAGCAATTTTATTTGGCATTAAATATATCCGTCACCGTTTTCTATTTTGCACTACTCTAGGACCGGCCTACTACAAAATACTTATCCAAAACAAGCAAGTGGTGGTGAGTATTAGTAAATTAATAGTCAAGCAGCGTCAGCCAAATTAGTATTGTGATAAGAGAAATGATTTCAAGATGTTTCGTCGGTGTGATAAAATAAAAGCTAGATATTTACAGTGCGTTTAGTGAATGTTAGTGTTAACCAACAAACCGTCCAGAGATGACACAGGGGATTCTGTATTACTAGCGGTCGGGGTTCCAGGCGCGGCGGGCGGCGCTGCGGGCGCTTCTCTGGCGTCGGCATCCACCTTCATGGTGACTCCTTGCCATAAAGAGAGGCCCTCTCCCTCCTGACTGCGCGCTCCACTCTGCACCAGACACGCGGTCACGCCATCAGCTCACACACTTAGCCAACGCCATGACTGGCCATGACAGGTCCTCAGATATCATGGACGATCCCTAACAACTAACCTATCACTGCTTCAACTTATACTTAATCGAAATAAAAATTTATTTAATGTTCTTTTACACTACTTTCATTATATTATTAATTACTTTAACAAAACAAAATGTAATAATAATGTGTGCGACTATTCAGAAACCATTGTTAAGTTCGTATACATATTTCTGAATATAATGCTTAACTTCAATTACAGCACTTTTGTCTGCTGTGCAAGCAATGGCGTCATACATAAGACAATCTATAATTCAATAAAGGTAGGGCAAACGTTGCACATATTTAATATTAAACTATACCAACGAAATTATGTATTTGTTTTATTAAAAAACGAATATTATGAAAAGGAGCTTAGTATAAACATGTAAGCAACCCTTTTAAACAATGTATGTATAAAAGCCAGTCACAGCTCCACCACACATGCACATACAGTTAATGGATGAATTATGATTAAATAAAAATATCTATCTGCGTCCACAACACTGTATTACGATGCACTAGTTGGCAGCTATTCATTTGGAGTTACGATTACAATGGTGTGTAATGACTTATAATAAATAACAACGCATGAATGACCGGCGGAGCAGTAACGTTTCAAGTTTTGTTTTGATGGAGCTACCAGCACTGAGCAGGTGAAAGTCGCGGTATGATCCGCGCTCCGCGGTCATCCGCCCACTAACCATGAAGGCCGCTCGTGTTCCTCACATCATATTAGAACACGCCGCGCACCGCGAGCTACGTGCGCGCTACATACACACGATGTTACTACTCACATATTTATTTTAACTTTATTGCTAATCTATAGAACACACTATTTTATTTGTTCGCTTTATAACCGAAACACTGACTGAATGATTTAACAAGTGCAGACTCTCGATCTCACTCGTCGCGCATCTTATCACTACAATAAAATAATACATTTTATTATATAAAACATACCCAAAGGGGCGTTGCCATTTATCTATAATTTGCAGATACTAAGTTATAGTTCGTTCATGTTGAATTGAGAGAAAATATTTAATGAAATGACTCATGTTTTGCACCAGAAAAAATAAATGCATAATCCAGAATTAATTCCTTAATCTAAATTATTATCATTTTATTAACCTTATTATATACGCAATAAGAAGCATGACACAAAATACCATTTCAAATAAAAGGCTTTCCACATGCAGGTATTGCAGGTTTATTTTTTATTGCTACGTTTACTCTATTACAGTTATTTTCGTCTAAACTAAGACCCCAGGGTGACTATAGGGAAGCAGAACAATTACTAATCTATATTATAATATCATAATACAAAAAAAAAATGTTTATGTAACAAATACTCTGTGTTAGATAACTTAATAATACCCGTTTTACTTATAGATAAAATATATTATAGTGATTACGTATAAACTAAGTCGAAATTAAGTCTAATTTAATTATTATAAAATTAAAAGGGAAAGTTAAATTATGCTGAATTCAATTAAATTCATAAATATGAAATATTATATGGTGTTAATATTATATGTTGCGACTATATCTATCTAATCGTCTAATATAGGTTGAGGTTCAATAAAAACCTCTGTAAAAATAAAAAACAATACTACATACTCTCAAATACGATTTGACTGTAAATGTGTTTAGAATACGCTGGACGAAATTGGGTATACTTCAAACATTATATTTCATGTCTACATATATCGTCTTTACACCCTTTTAAAGACTGTTTTAATTTTCATCAAGTCAAAGGAGTATTGCAATTTTTTAAATATTGGAACCAACGGCTTCGAATACTTATGATATTACATTATACACGTCCGGAACATCAGAGCAGTATACAGAAAATGCTTTAGATATCCACTCCATATTTTCGCCGTAATGTTGGGAACCAAATTTTATACAGCGCTTGCTGCTTGCTGCACTTGTGTGCGGCCTGGTTTTATATTTTGTTTACTGGCGCGAGGCGAATCGCACCTAGAAGCAAATGCTCTTCATATGTGATACGATAAACATGCTGGTAAATGAAGATATCGTTGCATTGAATTCATCCTAAAACTCCTTGAGAGCCGATTAAGCTTAGCTTAATTAAAACAAATTAAGTTGATACTGCATCTCCCGGCATAACGTAAGCTGGGGAAAACACTTTATTTTGAAAATTAAAAACCAGACGGTGCGTGTAACATAACTATCTGGAAAAGGACAGATTGTTCTTAACGTAGTGGAACCATATTGTGATAACAAAATGGCAAATCATTTTATAGAAGTTAATACTTACAAATCTGTTCATTGCACGAATATTAGAAACAAGTATTAAAAAAAATGAACTTTAAAATATTTACTGCTGCCAAAATATTGTCACCAAAGATACCGTACACAGATATAACATTGCAGAAAATACTATTTTTGCCTGACTAACAGTGACTGTTAGATATTTCACGGGCTGAATATACATGACGTACAAGTGCAGCCCACTTGTAGTCTGGCTCTAGCGTAAAATATTCAAAGGCACGACTGATTTCAGCTCGCCGGGTGCAAAATATTCAATCCTTATTCCAAAGGTTTTTTACAAACCATGAAACCTTCAAACTCATTTCATTTTTGGAGTGACTTATAACGTGATACTCCTTTATTTCTTGTTTATAGAAGTAAAAAGCACTTAGGGTGGTGGAGTAGTAACCTTGTCTCGTCGTTGTTTGCTTTCTCGATAAACTAACAAATCAGGTTACAGTATTCTATAGTATTTAGTGTAGGTATACAGTAGAGCTAAGCTTCATGGTCAGCAAGATGACTAATCTCCCAAGCTGATGTTGTAGTGGTTTTAATGTCGTGACATAACATAATGACGTATAAATCCGGGCGTGGCTGTTTAAGATGAACATTGTAGATTTTTCATTATAGATGTGCTCATTTTAATTCACTTTATAGTGATACATTATAGATGAAACATAATCTGTAGAGCTATTAATTCAAACACCTGGCATTAAATTTTGTTTAACATTGCATATTGCTGTTTATTTTTTAAGTCGAAAAGACAAATATAGGTCATTTCTCCATGAATCTTATTTCTTTCCTAATTAAAACTTATAATCAAACTATAGAAAAAAATTGGTCACAGGTTTTAAATAAATTAAGTAAAGCTAATTTAAATGTGCGTACTACAAGCAGGAATTGCTAAATTATGCAATACAAAATCTAACGCGTTATACTTTGTCTACCTAATAGTATTAGAGAAACTAGTTAACTGCATTTATAATAGTGTTGTGAAAATCAGCAAATAAATTTCACCACTTTATTCTTTACCACCGAGGCTTTTGAACAGTACACAATGCTATGAATGTTTAAGCTTGTGGTCTCCAAAGAACAAATTGATGTGTCTGCGGCATGTCTACATTGAGGAGATTTGTGAACAAAAATGATAACATAGTTATAAGTATAAATACCTGCAAGATTTCTATATATTTGTGTTGTACACGTCCCGGCAGAAACTGGTTCGAACATTAACTGAAAGGAAAAGTATTCAGTTATAAATGTGTAACTTAGGATATTGCTTAATTATAAATTAAATGCATTGATTGATATTCGCTAGCTCAATGTCGCTTGCAAGAAAACTTGTATACAAGTATGGAGAGTAAACGACGCGCATAGTGAATAAAATGACGTTGTTTATCGCACTGTAATAGTAATACCAACTTCAATACATTTCTCAAAATTGGTACACAGATATCGGTCGTATCGGCGTGTTTCTCTTTTGTTACAGTTACAATATAAATTAGATGCTATCAGTGATTTTTACCATACTCATCGATTCAATGTCAAAACTCAACATTCAACAATATTCTTTTGTACCAAAATAAACTCGCAACAGCACAATATTATTAAGTAAAAAATTGAAACATTACGCTTTCATAAGAACATGGGTATTAATTTACAACTGAGAAAATTATGCATGGTGATAATGAACCTTGATTAGACGTCTCATCAAACAAACGCAAGTGTAAAAGATTATGCCTTGAAAATTGGAAAAGATATCAAATATGGCCGAGAAATCAAATCATTTCACCCGTAAGGGACCCGTGAACTGTCTGTATTCGACAATTTCTGGGACCGACCCAACGGAAGGTAATCACGTAATTGCAGTCTGTAAAATAAATGAAGCTGTTGATTGGTATTTGATAGTTATCTTCTACATTTATCTACGTATATTTCGTTAGACTCAGTTACTTGCTATAAACAGATAAAATATTATAATTACATTGCTGGTCTTTTTCATATACGATTTAAAATAATTTTAGTGAGCCTTTTAGGTGGCTACTTAGGTATATCAAACGATTTAGTCAAGTAGTTTAATACACAAAAACTTTTTACTCCAACTCTTTGTTAGGTACTTTTTAGTCTAGATTGTACTCCCGATAGCACTAGAAGTCGTTTTTGTTCGGCAGAATCGCTCTGCAGGAAACTCCGATTACAAATTCGTTGTCTAGGTTATTAAATTAGTATTCGCTCGCTGCTGCGAACGTTTGTTGCCTGAATCCGTACCCTGAGGACTAGAACAAGTATCTGTGTCACGTAGACCTCCATTCGAAACGCGATCAATACAAGAATCGTAGAATATTTTATATCATATCAGGTATTCACCTGGTCAAGAGTTCTTTTTAGCTTCTATATGAAGTTACACTTGTAATGAAAATATGATTTATGAGAGGGATATTTCAGGCTTACTGAAGGACGTTGGTGCAGGACGTTTTTGTTGTATTAGCCCTCCGTATTGGAGAATATGAATATCATGATCGCAATTCTAGACCAAATTTATGTTACTACTGCGTTAAAAAAGGTAAATAATTTTATATTTAATTTTATTGAAAAGGGAAAATCTATATAAAATGAGAAGTATACACATAGGAACTTATATCAAACTATGAACAAAGTTGGCTACACAAAGTTTGCCAGACACATAAGTACGCTTTAATATAGATCGTTCAGCCTAATGAATGGGCTTGGCAATGTCAATGTAGGTACACAATAGAAACCTACGTGGTAATGCTCAATGTCATGGGCGGAAAAGGTCTGTTAGGAAATACGTTTCTAGGAAACAAATTTAAACACCAGTTAATCGGTGATATAGATATTGTTATATGCAATTTCAGTTAATTTCATATGTCTGTCGTGTTTTACAATAATTAAAATAACAATAATAAGGAAGGTCGAAAACAGGTTTATTCTTTTGGTTACAACTAGCAAAAGCCTTTATGTATTGAACGTCTAACTCGCTGTATTTATTGCTTAGTTTTTTTTACACAAAAACGAAGCGAGCAGCGAGGGCAACCACGCCACGTGGTTAGGCAACCGTGACTCATGGCATAGCTGTGGCACGCTTGTCAATTTTAAGTGGCGGTCACTATCCTCAGCAGTTAGTTACTTTGACGCATATGTATTAGTAGATCCATTTAAAATGTAGTCTATATAACCGCAAAGTTAAAATGGACGATGTTCATGTAAGGAAAGTAAGAAGTGTAACGTAAATATGACATATTATGATACATTTATTAAAATATATATATATATCTCTTCATATAAATTCGCTGAGCACGAGCCGTACACAACACACATAATTTAAATTTTGCGTGGATATAGTAAAGAATTTTTTAAATAGTGTTTGTGTGACGACACGCTTGCTAGTTGCTACTGTTATTTGCGCTCACGCAACCATGGCCGGTGACTGTTACTGTATAATGTACTCAGAGTGAGTTGTCGAGACGAGGCGGACGCGCGACTCCGAGCCTCGCACCTCACGGCTCTCGCAATGCTACAACGCAGCGCACAGCAAGCGAATTAATTTTCTCAACAGACACAACTGTTTGAACAATGACAAGCAATCATATAAATGATATATCTAATCTTATTAACAGTCACGAATTCAATATTTCATTAGTTTCAATTGTGAAACTGTCACATTCCATTCTATGATGCAGTTACTTTGTCACAATGAATTTCACTGACTTTTACATGTATGAAAAAACAAAGTAAATGTATTTACACAGTTTACTATTAAATGCAAAATTCAACTATGGACAAAAACTTGATGAAAAATAAAATTAAAAAGCAAACAAACAAAGGTATAATACTTTTAAGTAGAAAGAAAGTTATATGACATACACTTCATGGTAGATATTCGCTGTGCAGTATTAAATCAAAGCATTGCATTATTTCGTACACATATCTATTATTATTATCTTTCACAAACGATACTGCAATAGTGAAATTACTTCAAAAACTTTGTCATGAATATTTATGTAGATTAATTAAGTTCACTTAAAGAAAGTAATTTTTAAGTTGATAATTAAATAAAACATATCTAAAATGTTATAATTTAATGTTGTAACTGAACTTTCTAAAGTATCATTTAGTTCTGAAATGTTGATTTATAAGAGAGAAAAGCAGTAAATCTATTTAATGATTTATCTCTCATCAATTTGTATGATTTGCAAAAAAAAAAGTATAGTGGTGGTTTTTATGGTAATCTTTCCAGCTCAAATGAGTATAGGTATAAAAATATTATTCTTTTTGGATACAGATATTTAAAATAATCACTTATTTCAAATAATCATTAACTTACAATTTCTTTTGTTGACCAAGAAGTGTAACACATTGTATGAATGAACACCTACAGGAATACATGTACCGGTTAAATTAGGTAGCGGCACAGTAAAGCGGCACAGTAAAGAGAATCCTTGGTCATGATAAATTATATATATAAAAAAAGAAAAAAAAAGATGACATGGTATAATACTCTAATTTCTTAATACATCACTTAATTGTAAAAGCTCTAAAAATATTAAATCCTTATTTCTCATTTTATGGTTATTACTTACTTTCATAAGATATATATTTTAGAAATAGCAAACCGAGAGGTATTAAACAATGTTACATAAAACTTAACATGAAGGCATTTCAATATCAAATGTTTAAATTGTATTGATTAGATAAAGATTTGACATGGCATTCAAAATAATGATTGTCTGTATGATTCTTAACAGGAAGCTATTGTTACAATATACATATAATAGGTAATATACAATTGATTTGGTAATTGTTTACTTCTGGTAACTTTGTTTCTTGTAATGGGGAATATTGACATGATTTAATAAACATGGGCAAAATATTTATTTTCTTTACTAATAATTATTGCTACTGTAAACACACAACCAAATATTCCATATACCAACCTACTTTCAAAAGAGTCTGCAAAACTATGAAAAAAGAACATCCTTCTGGTATGATAAAAATAAAAACTTACGTAAATATTTTACGAATTAATATCTAGAAACAAAAGGTTTGTTTAATTCTGATATATTAAACAATGCGATTATTGTAGACAATAGACTTTACATCACAACATTATTAATGTGTGTATTTTTGGAAAACTTCTAATAATTAGGAGTGTTATTATTTCAATTGCGAAAATTATAAGATCTTCTAAATATAACGATGGTCATAGTACTGAAACTTTTGATTCCGAAGTTTGGATATTTTTACTTGCCTTAATTTTCGTTATTCAAATACAGTACAGGCTTTTCTGTATCTCTATTTCATGTTCTAGATTGCATGCCGCTACTTTGATATGTGATTGTTCGGGAATCATGAACAGCCTATTTGATTGAAAGGTTATTGCACTAATTTATTTTGTTACTTTCGCAAGAATTCGAAGCGTCTAGGTATTGATTTCAATAGACAAATGGCTAATTGCATTTAAATAAGTTTGGTTTAGTACTTACATGTTGTGGCAAATGTTCTGACTGGCAAGAACTGCAGGAAATAAGGTTTTTGTATTTATGAAACTATTTTGATTTTATAAACTATGAAAATAAATATCGGAACCGCCCAGCTGGCAAATTTCAACGCACAGATTAAAAAATATTTGGCATTGTAGGATGTAAACTAAAAGTCGCGTTCATCAAGATGCATTTTGCATGTAATGTTTGTATTTATAAAAAGTAATTATGTCGAGTGTTTTATAAACTGGTTAAATAATTGATCATCTTTATAAAACACTATACAAAACATTTTGAATTTGGATTGTTGGATGGCATTCTCGACATATTGTTTCTCGTCAATCCACTTTAGTCGACTTTTTAAGCGAAGCACTATGAAAAGTTGTCTATGGTAGCGTGGGAGACAATGGCGGGACATTTCGAACGTTCGATTAGAAGTGTGACCTATTCGAGTTTATTGTTTGTTGGCTTTCGCTTATCGGAAAAAAGCCAATAAAATAATGACTATCTCAGTTCCTAGACTGTGCCACTTCGTTGTTGTAAGACTAGCTAGTTAAGATACAGTTTTCAAGGTCTACTTTCAGGTAAACCAAAAACGTGGTATAATAAAATTGTTGTTAACGGCCATTTTTTTACCTTTGATTATGTTTAGGATGAACTGATTTAAAGTCGAAAAAATTAATTAAATTGTGTATTAATTATTTCAAAATTTACAGCTGCGTTTAAGTCATCATCATTTTGTAAAGTTTCACAAAATAAATGCAGCTCTAAAATGTTTTATGTACAGATTCAACAAAAACGTTTTTTTTTATCAAGGCGGCAATTTCTTCTTATATGACTGGTACATACGTATAGGACTGGGTACATGTTTTTGTTCTCTGTGAACAAATGAGTCTTAATCCCGTTTCGTTCTATAGACAGGATAACGTTACGTAATCGTGATATCGACTTGATGGAGTCATGTCTTGGACAACATGTGTAATAGGAGGTCTATTTCATTACAAAGTGGTACCCGGAATACCAAGTAGGTTCCTTAAGTATCTGTAAGACACGGATAAAGAATTTATATTTGTGGTATAAGGCGTACACTTGTATTATGGATACATGGAATCGCTTAGTCTTTATGAATCAAATAGCCTCAATTGCTCTTATACTGGTTTCACGATTGCGAGCCACATGGACGACACTCAGTGGCTATTTGAGAGCGAGTCAAACATCGTTAGTGCCTCAAGATTTTTCAATCTGAGTGAATTGCTACAGTGACACACCTGATGCTAGGAAAAAGTGTCTAAAGGCAGAATAAAGGGGATAGCTGATCGGAGCCTATGAAAGGCTGAATCGGTGCCGTAGTTCGATATTCCTGTCTGATTACTTTGCTGATGCCTATGACGCCTGACGCCCGTGGCTATTGAGGGCGCCTATTATTTTATGAGTTTCCGTTTCTCGGATTATGAGTTTTGGCTGACCGTTCGTTTTCGATAAATTTTATAAGGTACGCCAGGGCAAAGTGTTTACAATGAGATTGTTTTATTTAAAGGAACTAACTCAAAAAGATCATTTTTTTAAACGTCTCCTTCTTTAAAGGATTTGATACTCGTGTCGCGGGGTTTTTTACAAACATTCAAGTCACATGCACCCAAACACCAAGACTCAGGACACGCAATCTTGATAACTACTCGGGGATCGAACCGCCACACTTGGATGTCGTTTGCAAAATGAATAGTGAGTAGTCGATATACAATATAAAAAACGAAGCATATTCTATTTCTAAAATATATAATCAATACTCAATATTATTAAACACGTATCAGACTTATGGAGTACACGTAACCTTATACTTTTGAACTGAGAGTACGTGTTATGAACGTAGGGTTATTGATATTCGCAATAAAAACGAACTGCATTAGACCTGCTCAATACTTCTTTGTAGAAAACGTGACAAAGTAACGGATATGTGCAATGATCTTTCGTAGACGCTCTTTAAAAGTTTAGAACTGACTAAAATATTGTAGGATACACATAACATGTATATTATATTAAATTTATAAATAAATAGCCCGCTTGTCTGCGTTTCTGTGTAAAGGTGACAAAATCCTAAACGGATGAACATAACGTAATAATGCTTTCAAAGTAAGATAACTGTAGTGGGTTTTATATGTTTATAAATGCCAATAAGAAATAGAACTGTATTAATGTCAGATAAACTTCAATTCGATGTACCTAACTACCTACTCTATGCAAGATTAAATTAAATTCTAAATAAAGGATTATTTGTAAATAGAATTTCCACATTCATTACACATGCATAAAGCTTAAAATAAATCTCGTTCTGATGCAATCCATGGTTTTTGCTTATTCGTTAGTGGATTTATCACATAACGTTTGAATCGAATGGATTTCAATTAGCCATAAATATATGTAGCTGTATAAAAGGAATGAAACGTTTTCTATATCAAACAAGTAGTTTTTTTGCCCTGTATCATTAACCGATCTAGGATTTTCAATAGCTTATAGCATTATGTAGGTACGAAATCTAATTATAAATTTCTTAGGCAAGTCACTGACAGTATCACTTAATGTCATAGTGAACAATATTACCAACCAAGAATGAGGATCGTACCTAAGTAATTGCTTGGCTTAACTAGATAATAGGTGAATAAAGGAGCATGGTACTGAGCATGATAGGGCCCATGAGGGGCATGTAAAATTGAGTTAAATTGAGCATTCGATTGTACCCAAGAAGCTACTGACTGCAATAATATTGTAGCTTACATTCCTAACATTGCCGTTGCCTACGACAAAAGATTTACAAAACATATCTACATTATTCAAAAGCAAAAAGATCTAAGTAAAAAGGGACCCTAATAAAATGAACGGTAGCGGACAATATACATTCATTTGTATCTTCGGGTGGCAATTTGTAAAACAAACATGATAGTTATGCATCGCGGCAGTCGTATTCTATAAAAAACGTGACCGGATTTCTTTTAGTTCAAAGCGGATCGCATGGTTTGCTCGGCGGTCGAATACTGCCTAGTTCTAAGTAATAGTAATAAATGATTTAATGCGCAGAAAGTAATTTGTATTGTACACGCGCACTACTGCACCTATTTGTTTATGTATGATTTATGTAAGATTCGAGGAAGTGACGGGGCATGGACGGTTTCCGTAATAAGGTTGCCTTTAAGCTGATTTCAGGTATTTGCTTTTACCAGAAACTGCCTTTTTGAACTTCTGTTCGAGGGATTAGACTAATGAAATACAGGAGTCTTGTAGAGTTTTAGTGTAATAAAATAAAAATGCACAGTGTTGTTGCATGTAACTTTGGTACATATTTTAGATCATTTGATTGATTTTTGTTGTTTTATAGATCTATGCAATTAGCCTAAGCGCAGACTTTGACTGCTTTATACGAATACTTTGCAATGAGTTTCAACAGAAATTTTGCCAATCCTCCAATCCAATATTCCTATATCCTAGAATTAAATACTCGTAATTTAATTCTAGGATATAGGAATATTTGTTATTACTTTTCAGTGTAAAATTGTTACTATCGTTCTGGGGATCAGTAAAATGGTGCGTTTGATATTCTATTTCGATTCAAATACCAACGAAAATCCAGCTCGAATGGATTAAATGAAAAAACCTACGTACTCAACGTGAAACAAAATGTGCAATGCGGACGTGACATTTACTATATTCAGCTTTACTGAATTTGGTTTACCCCGATATGGGTTTGAATTTTGACCATCTATCCATACACTAAACTGAATAAAAAAGAGTTTAATCCGACCGTTTCGGTCACAAGCCACGTGTAGGTGCAAAAAACCTTTCATTCCGATAGCTATTACAGGTGAATAAAGCTCTTAGTGGCATTAACTTTTATTTTGTGTTACATAGTAGTTTTAGTATCTTTTATTGCAGTCTTCGACGGAAGTTCTAAACAACGCAATAAACTAATATTTACAGTGTTTGTCTCTGCTACAAAATCATCGTTAGGTTATTAATAGTTTGTCTTGTTTACAAACACAATTTTGCCATTTACTTTGTTGAGGAAGCTGTTCTTTTTTATTTAGACATTTCAAAGTTTCTTGAATTAAAAGAAATATGTGAGAAGTGCTATTTTTAAATGAGTAAAATCATTCAACCATCTCTATTCCTCCATTTTCATTACAGTATTCAGATTGTAATAGCAATTACAATGTCTTGCTAATCACCTGATTCTCCTCCCTATAAAAGCTAATTTATGCCTTCATAAAAGATTTTATTTTATCGCGTTTCTTAAGTACCATTATCTAATTTTGATTCGGAGTTAATTGGTTGGTAGACAACCCATAATAAACCCTACATTTTTATCTGGAAGAATAACCGTTAGTTGAATGGATAAAGCGAAAACTCCTTTAAAAAGATGCGAAGGGTTCACTCATAAAAGTAATGTAGTGTATGATGTGCGTACTTGTAAAAAAGTATAGTATTATAAGCCTTGCCTAAAGTGCTGCCAATTAATTTAAATCTTACGTGTATAAGGACTGTCAACGACTCAATACTTGTTTTAAAAAAATAATCGTCTTCAGCTAAATTATAACACAATATTTGTAGTTTAAAATATTTACTAAAAAAATAAACAGAAAAGTTTACACAGCAATCTAATTATATTTTGAATATACTAAGCAAGAAAATACGTCTTAAAACCGCTTGAGTAAACAAACAAAACATATTCCGAACTTCCATAAAATAAATGAATACATACCTCAGTTGGTATTCATTGGAAGAATAATGGTGCAATCAAACTGCAAATCAAGACTGTCTGTGGCCACCCGGGTGTATATGCAGATAATGTGTTTTACAGTAGTTTTATTGGCAACAGAATTGTTTCACTGTTCATTGTAGTGAAACATAGTGCCACAAACCACCCTCATGGCCATTAAGCCTCAATTTTTATCAACGATCGGATGATTAGATTGCCACGTTTGTATAACCCATATGGGTATAACGATTCATGTTGGTGATGAAAGTGTGTTGCGTTGATTTACTGTTTAAGATATCTGTTGTCCAGATATTTTACATCTAAAATAACACTTTTGCCAGTTCATAACCTAAATAACTCCTTCTGTAGCATTAAGTTAATGACTTCCGATAGGCATTAAGTACCTAAATCTGATTATTTCAAACTCATCATCATCAACATCATGTTGGGGTCTGCTTCCAGTCTCGGATGGAGCTAAGTAAAAGTGTTTTTCAAGTAGCGACTGCCTATCTGAACTCCTCAACTCAGTTACCTCGGCAACAGGATGCCCCATAGATACACTGGGTACCCATAGTGTCAGCCTTTCTAGTTTCCGACTACTCGTAACAACTGTCAAAGATGTGTTATTAACATATATGATTATAATTTCAAACTCATTATGTAATTAAACATGTAAAGTGTCATTAAGAGCGAAAGTATTAAAAGCAAAAAAAATGGTCATAGTAACAAAAGTACAGTCGAATGAACGCGTGCTTATCGCGGCAACGAGAGCGAAGTGCGAACCTAAACTCTGATTTATATTCACTCGGCGAACTGGCACCGGTTTCTGCACCTCAGCTGGCACTCATTTCGACCAGGGCTGCCAGGAACCACTAAACTATTATTACTCCTAACGACGCAAAAAGGGTTCAAGTATTTGACACTTGATTGATAGTTTAAAAAATTATTTTACAGGTCATAATTAAAAAAATCTGCTTTGTTATGCATAGTAATTAAAGATATGGGAATTGGAAATCTGTCTTGTATATTACAAAGTTCTGACATTGAAAGATATTTTTCTCCTAATATCAAAAGGTTGATTTATTTCTAAGTAGTAAAGATAAGATCTTTATTATCTTGTCGTAAATGCTGTGTGGGGTAAGGGTAACACTTACTGTTCCATTTAGGTAGGTTGGTTGGCAATCTGCCATTGCGTATAGTTTAGAAGTACCTACTCAGCATATTTAAGTTGAACGCCATATTAATTCAAGTAGTGTTTTACACTAACTTCGTTTAGTCAGTCAGGGTTCATAAAAGTTATGTGATCAGGGTTAGTAGGTTTTATTAAACATTCTTCTTATTTTCACACCATTTTACTACAGAAATGGTCACTGCGACAGAACTAAGAATAGACCTTTCTTTTATCTCCATTGTTAATTCGATCCACCTTCGTCATATGTTGCAGGTAGGGTTCTTTATTCGCGCTACTTCAGATCCTTTACATACTTGCCTTAGTAGCTCCATGTCTTAATCCATACCAATATTATACTCTCTACTTGCTTTCACGCAAAAACTACACAACCGATTGTAGTGATATTTGGTGCACTGATAGTCTAGAGCTTGAGAACGCACGTTGGCTTTTCTCACTGGAAAAAAGGGGTAATGGGGTCAAAGTATCTTTTTTTTGGGATAGACTACCTACGCCTTTGAAATTTGGCTTAAATATTGTTTATTTAAAAACTGAAGTCTACGCGGACCAAGCCGCGGGCAACAGCTAGTCACTGGCTATAATATGTTATAATCAGGGAAATTTTAACTAGTATTTCTTTGAAACACAATATTACTGTGTATTTAGATTTGATTACTACGAAGAACATGTAATAAATTATTTGGAACACCTGCACCTATAGTTCTGATCGTTTTCTCTATTCTGCGAACTTGGATGCGCTTATCCTCTGTTCCAATGATACAATATATTTTCCTAGTACTACAAAGCATATTAAATTGTATTCAGCTGAAAAAAACGATGTCCTTTATTTGCTTTATTAAACATGATTTTTGTTAGTAGCACTTCTATGAAGTGGTCATATTTCGCTTTCTCGAAAGAAGTTTAAAGAATTAATCCTACTTTCGAATGTATTGTAACAAATAAGATAAATTGTTTCTTTACATTTGTTTATTTATTTGCTTACATCTTTTTTTTTTCTATCTATCTATCTGCCTTCTATCTATCTTGTAGGATTCAGTCAGCGTTTGCAATGTAAGCGCAAAAAATGTGTTTTTTTACGACCTCACATTAGAAACCTCAATAATTTATATTGTGGTAAAGTTTCATTCAAATCCATTCAGTAGTTTTTACGTGAAAGAGTAACAAACATCCATACATTCATACTTACAAACTTTCGCCTTTATAATAGTAGTAGGATTTTGACTGTGAATAGTCTTATCTATATTGAATAGTCTTATATAATAAGCTTAAAACTTCAGCTATACATCGATAAATAAGCCAGTAAAAATATAGTTACTCCATATATTCAACAGCTTGTTACTGAAAACATGCAGCTTAAATAATACATTTTAAATATTTTGTAAGCTCTTACCACAGCTTGTTTTACGGGATAAGACAGATTAAAAATAACTCTTTATTTTATCCACATTAAACTATTTTTGATTTTAACTTACAGCGTTGTTGAAGAGCCACTTAAACGCTTACTTAATTGACCACTTCATCATTAAAGGGTCTTGGATTACCGAAGTAGAACAGCTAAGCATAATGTTGAGACAAGACAAGAGAAAAGTTTGATAAATCTGATTTTGGAATAGCAGATTTTTTTTTATTTATTCCTCAGGGGAAACGCAAGGTAATCTAAGCCCATACATCCAATAACAGATTGATCTCCTTATGACGTAAGTTTTTTTTTAATACTTAGAGACCTGTTGTTGGGCAAGTTGAGTGACTGGAATAGGTACCTACTGTGGGCTGGGTATGATTTACTTAAAATGTAACGAATACCTGATATGAAGCTATCGCTCATTTATAAATCTAAACTAAGTTTATCAAATATTTGAAAATAAAAAGTTCATTTTCCTAACATAGATAAAACTAAATTTTTTGTCACATTTTTCTTTCTTTCATTCTATGTTTAGACGATATTTATTTTTCGTAATTAATAATAACATAACAATGTTCAATGCAGAGTCGGACTGGATTCGAAAAATATTCTACGTTTGTTTACAATCTTTCAATATTATACAATGCCGTCTGTGACTGACCTCCACATACTAAAAGGTCAAGGTCAGATCAGTTGTCAGATATAATAAGGATCCGGTCCGTATCACTGGCAACGAATGTAACAATCAAAATTTTATTGTGGTAGTTCAAAGCACGACAAAAAAAGTTCAACATTAAAGACAATTTTAAAAATACACTTTTTTATTTTGATATAGGCATTATATTATTCTGTAAATATTTGTGTGTTTAAATTGATTGATGAAATTACTATTTGGTTTTGATTGATCAGCCATAGAGAATGTCATGAAAAGCCATTAGACTCCGCACAAACATGACGTCACAATAGTTCGATTACTCAAAGTAAACAATCATACATCTCAATTATAAGTTCTGCTTTGAATTTGAGTATAAACTATTATTTTCACGGGCGCATGTTTACATTGCTTAGAACAAACAGGCTTTCATTGGATTGATACACTACGTGGTACCTATACCCAGCTGTTTAACGCTTTATGTAGTTTATTTTTAATATTAATAATAATAGAACAAAAAATAAGTATATTTTTTATGTGTAAAAGAAAATGATAAAGAGTTATCTTCGTAAAACTTGTGTAAAAGAATACTTAATATTAGCATTCATTCAAATCATCGTAGAATTCCATAAAAGTAAAATGTTTTACTGAACCACTTTCTCAATGTCAAACACTTTCCTGGGGAAAAATAATGGCCTTCATTAGTGCTACGTCACAATATTGATATTACGTCTTGAAAAACCCTAGGCAACTAAATGAATTGTGAAACTCGCGTAGTTCTGATTTTTCGCCTCGAACCAGGAAACGGCGTGATGAAATTTCAGTAGTGCCAAGTAAGGAAATAGATACTTTTTTCAAAAAAAATAAAGGTATAGATCTAATCCGAAGGTATTGTCAGCGGGATAGGATAGCAACAAGGGCTTTTGTTGCGTCATGTGAAACAAGGTGTGTTGTAACAATAGAAAAGTGTAGTACCACGGGTTGTTTACCTTATAATCTAGCTTAATAAACTGTTTTTTTTTTATACAATAGTGCTATTATTACTTATTTTTATTATTATATATTTAAAAATAGAACGTCAACAAATACATTTTGGGGAGAACATACCATAACAGAATTTTCAACACAACATTCATTTTTTTTCACAGTGGAGGTTTAAATTATTATCAAACATTTTATTATACAATACTTTTATTGACCCAGAATATCCCAGAGCCACAGTTACTACTCGATCAATCTGCAGAGTGCTTTTGCATAGAACTGACAAACCTGCGTTTTTAACTGTTATTGATGACGTGAAATGCATCAAGTTTGTCTAGCGAAAATGTTTTCAAATAGAGAGAATATTGCTTGGTCATTGGTGATAGATCGTGAGAATGAATTTAAATATAGAATTTAATCACAGGTGTATAATACCAATCAATCACCATTTTACGAACTTTTGTTTTGAATATTTTTCTTTAAAAAGTATACACGTATTTGTCCGAGTTTCGGCTGGCTGCTTCGTTTATTAGTCGCTGAACTTCATACATCCAATTTACCGTGGACTTTCGAGCGGATGCGGAATTTTCCGAAGTTCTTCAAAATAGACCAGAAATAACTGAGGTTAAAGGTCAGCGCTCCAATCCAAATCTAATATAGTCAAGTTATTTTTGACTCGAACCTTAATAAAGTTACATTTGAAATGTATTTTTTTAGGAATACGACTTGTGTTTTCTCGAACCGAAAACAAGCGTATAAGGTCACAACATGAAATAAGATCAACACTTGCGTTTGGCACGCACCGCGCGATAACGAAACTGGGGACATATTTAGTTCCTTTTATTTTCTTTAGTCATTTAATTTAATAACAATCATAAACATCGTATACAGGCGGTATATGGCAACTGAAGTCAGAGTAAAATGAATGTTTCGCCTCACCAGTATTCCAAATGTGAATAAGCTGACCTATTACAGAGCTCAATAGCAACATCAAACATGCAAAAGTTGAAGAACAGCATTTGTGTATACGTTTATACACTAGAGTTGTTGGCATCGGTAAACAGACAAACTTATTTTGCCCAATGATATTGCACGGTTCGTGCAACTCCATAAAGTTGCGAACCAAACAGTTAATAATACAAATTAAGCTGCAGACTTGCGTTGCATACTAACAAACTTGTGTACAAACAGCATCTCCGACCTCCGCTAAACGTAACGATTAATTACTGCGCTTAGTCGATTGTTTAGTGCCCGTGAACAGACTTCAATATAAATGGAACACGGTAAGTTGGATATGAACATTCCTTTTATATTTCAGAGTTAAAATAACAACTGCGAAAACACGCAGTGCCTTTTGGATAACCTGACATTTACCACTCAAGTTTGCTAATTGGCCTGAAAAACTGAAAATAACGATGCATAAAACAACAGTAACTCATTTATTTTGTACCTCTCAATTTTATACGTCGATCGTTGTCCCAATGAATGCATGCATGAGTTTGTAGGGTAGCGTTTATTACACGACCGACACACCATGCCACAGGCAATTTACAAAGTTAAGATGGAAAACTTGAACATACCATGGGCTTCGGCGGCTGACGGTAAACTCATATTATTAAAGCAACCTAATATGTGCTTTTGTTTTTACTCTATGGTATTAGTAATAACGGGTACATATGGTCGTTGGTGTTTTATTTATCCGTTTAATTTACCCTTCTAGTGCTTCACACACAATTTTCAATTTTTACTGTTATACATATACAACTAAAACTGTAACCGATCTAGGAGATGAAATGTAAACAATATAAACAATTGAATTCGGCTTCGATTGTTGGCAACACTGCTGTTAACCTGACATGACAATAGCTATTAAGTATTAATAAATTATCTGCAATATTGAAGCTGTCTTTCGAACGGTTTAATCGCACATGTCAGTGCTCGGGCCCCTAATGAATGTCCATTTCATTAATGGCCAGTGCTTTGTGGGATTATTATTCTGTTTCGTCTGCGTGACCGAAGTTAAATTTTGAAATATTTAGTCAAAATGAATTATATCTAGTTTTCGGATCTAAGTGTTAATATAATAAATGGTTTGGGAGATTAATATTATATCAGCAATTCACGCTTGGTGCAAGGATGATTCTGCTGGCATCACATTCGAGAAATCAATTTGTGTGCAACATTATAGACAATATCTCGTGGCTAAGCTATAACCACATAAGTGAATTGATCACAGGTTAAGCTACGCTTGACGCGGTCGGTCTCGTGTCTTCCGAAACTCGGCGTTTCGGAAGGCACTTTAAATTTTGGGTCCCGGAAGTTATTCATAAATCTTTGACAGTCGTTATAGGTAGTCAGAAATTCTGACAACCAGTCTAACTAAGGGGGTATCATGTTGCCCGGGTAACTGGGTTGAGGAGGTCAGATAATCAGACGCTTCTTGTAAAACACTGGTACTTAGCTGAATCTGGTTAGACTGGAAGCCGACCCCTGACCCCAACATAGTCAGGAAAAAGTCTAGGACAATGATGATTATAGACAAAATTCAGTATACCACAATATCAAATAAGGTTATGGTTATCATGTCGTAGTAATTGAAAACTATTCACGTCAAGCGATAGTAATTAAACCCGTTTACTCCATGGTCTTGCTTGTAGGGTGGCTTAGATTAAAGCTTGCAACGTTTCGGTAAAATTAAAGTGTAACTTTAGCCTCTTATAACTTTGTGATTTTCTGTGTTTAACTGTCGTAAGGTCAGAAAACTCTTGTCCGTGACTTCGTAGATGAATTATGATTGTTTAAAAGTACCAAAAAGTATCTACTTTACTGGAATAATGTCATCATTGCTTTAATCCTTTAAGCTATCTTTTTAATAATTCGTCATTCAAACAATGTTATACGTAATAAATAATTTAGTAGATGTGTTTATTTATTTACTATTTCAGTGTGTATTTGGAAGATCGTCGTATTTTTTTTTATCCATCGCAATCATTTATTTTTG
Source organism: Trichoplusia ni (assembly GCF_003590095.1). Lineage (NCBI taxonomy): Eukaryota > Metazoa > Arthropoda > Insecta > Lepidoptera > Noctuidae > Trichoplusia > Trichoplusia ni. Next base: position 14,956,237 of record NC_039484.1, read on the forward strand.
CTCATTATTGGCGATAACGTATAGATGTAGAAGGTATTTCATTACCAAAAACGCGTCACGTCGTTCATACTTCATAGAGTAGGTGTTTTATTATAGAATTTTATTAAGCTTTTTATTATTTCTTTAATTACATATAAACTTATGAAATGGATAGAGAAAAAGTCGTATTTAAATAACGTGCGTGTGAATAAAGTTATCGAGTGAAAAAAGCTATAGATAATCCATCGATTTCAAAAGCGACGTGCGTATGAAATCCCTCCGGCCTGAATATATAAAAGTTCAGAGAATTGCTTTAAAAGCCAACCAGAAATCGCGAGTTGTCAACCAAAGCAAAAAATAATCTTAAAATTTTATCTGTTCCGTGACTAAGGTACTTTAAAGATACTTTTTTTTACAAATATGATATTTGACTAAATCTAATAATATAAAATTGTTTAGTCAAAAAATATTAAATATGTATTTTTTATTATATCACATAATTAAAAAGTAAGAAACATAAAAAGAACGTAGGTTGATGAAATGTATGATAGTGGGGCTAGTTATATCATATGACATTTTAAATCACTGTATTGTTGTCATATTTTTTAATCTGGATGCCGGATTTTTTTTTGTTTAATGCCCTATTTTAACATTAAAGGACATACGTTCCTTGGTAGTATTTCATTTGAAAGTTAGAGAGAGTTTTGAAACGATTTCATTAATTGAATTTAGTTTCATTCAAAAACTAGTTTCATTTAAACAATGCAAACGGTGAACAATTAAAATGTTCAGAATCTCTTGATGATACAAATAAATATTAGTCAGCGTACTACAGTTAGGTATGGCGCGTTACCAAAACAGCATTTCTCTTTACAATTTCCATCTAAACGTTCCGAACTTTGCTAGCTACATAATGTGTCTCTAATTAGGCAGTTAGGGCAGTTATGCTAACAAAAGAGACATTTATTTCCCTCGCCACCAACTTGCCGTAGTTTTTGTGTGATCCGAGGTTGTGATTACAGAAAGTAATATAAAATTGTGGTGGCAACCAAGTTAGTATACACATTGTGTTTTACGCGGTTTGTTGGCGTTCTGTAAGGCGCAACTTTATGGCGACCTAAAAACTGGTAACTACCAATTAGGAAGAAATAGTTTTGCTGCTTAATTTAGGTACGTGCTTTGTATCAAAAACTTTGAAGTTCTGTGTGTGGAACATATGCACAACTGTGAGACACTAATATACGAGGATGTTCTGCTAAGAAATGTGGAGTCAAACAATTTCGTTGAAATGAGAGAAATAACAAAGAAGAAAATTAAAAGTACGTCCTTTTCACGTCTCAAAACATGAGTAATAGTAACAGAGATTAGTAACAAAATGTTAGTGAAGAAAAGAAAATGCGTTAGCCTTTCTCTTATCGGACATTTGAGACAGATATCCGCATGTATGTAGCTGACGCCGCATCAGATATGCTACCAAACTGCAAACTTTAAAAGCGAGGCGAAAGCACGGACGTTTTAGATCAAATCTACGTGAATATACGTGTGTGTCAAATGTACGGACATCTAGTATTATTTAGCCATAAACATTTGGTTTAGTGCGTGAAATTTTCATTAATGTGTGAAAAGCGAATAATTTTACTTTTAAGCCTAGTCATGTGATCGTTATCTCTCGAAACAGAATGAATTTTTAGATAGATTTTTGTAGATACGGACAGTGTGTGAAAAATTTACTTACAAGTATTCAATAATGTATCTGTGCTGTGATTTTAACGCTTTTGATCACCTTCGTAGTATATATCTGAAACCGACACACTGAAGCTAATCATACTTAATTACACATCATATATTATGTAGCAATAACAATATTTGGATAGCAGCATTCACAGTATGCGCCAAATATGTTGGTTTAATTAAATATTTATGAAGTTAAACAAACTAACAGGCAGTAATAACGTTATCCAATCTATGTATGTACCTGTTGTACGTGCCGGACCGTTTAGGTAGGGATTACCGTAGGGCTGCCATAAATATTCCTAGAAGTTACAAATACTTTGGGTGGAAACAATTACAGATGTTTGAGACACATTTCCGTACCTTATTATTATAGAAATTGGTTGTAACAATAAATGTAACAAAAATAAAGTTTATTATATCTAAAGTAATTTTTGACGTAACAAGTCACTCACTTTTCAAGTTTTCAACGTGCGGTGCATTTTATGAAGTTGCCAGCTCTCATTGACAAGTTAATTGAAATGGAAAATGGAGTTCTGCACTTGCATTTTAATGTGATAATTGTCATTTATATAATTTGTCGACTCATTTTAATTTATCGACTGATGTGATGTTAAGTGGAATTGCATTTTAATAAATTGACAGCCCTAGAGGGATGGTACTCGAATACAAAGACAATAACGGATCGTAGCGGTATTATGACGCGAAGATAGTAACATGGACAGTTGCATGTATACGTCACGCACAAGACAAATCCGGTTGTAGGCCGCAGCGACCACTTAGTGGCATGCACGGCGGAGGCCTGAACAAGCGGATAATCTGAACGCATGTTGAACTTGTAAACATCTGCTGTGATGTAACAGAAAGCTTCGTTTGCAGGCGTTCTGTAAACTAGTAAAGTTTGTTAGCAAAACATGGTTTCTTTCAAATACGTGTTGTTACTAAAACTGACTACTAGAACGTATGCAAATATCAGATTTATTAGAGAGATAGAGATAAATAAGACATAACTAGGATTTCTACCGAACCAATAAAAAATAATCTATTTGGCAGGCTGAAGTGACGGTTCAATTCTGACACTAAATCAATTTATTATAGAAACTAGCGTTATTAGCTAGACCACTGTTGGTATAAAACCATGAAAAGACGATGAAGAAAAATCTGTTAAATTTCTAAGAATAAAAAAAATATCGTGTGATCCCATAAAATTAAAATTCATTTTATTTAAACATTCCAATTGGAATCCGCGTAGACCTCGACATAAATGCATGTGCCACTGATTTCCGCTCAATTTTACCGCTAATGTATTCCATCAATAAATGCAAATATTGATTATCATATTCAATACCATTGATAAGCTTCCTCTATACTCTATATTGTAAAGACTAAATAGAACCTTCATGAATACATTACAAATAATGAACATCTTACTTCAGAACACACGAAATCGGATTAATGTATTGAGTTTTCTGTTTTAATTATTTTTATGGGAAAGAAATATGGGCTGTCATAGGATGAAATACAGTTTTTTTTGTTATAAACATTTTATGAAATTTGTAGCTTAAATATTATTATCTGCTACTTGTTTTTAACCATGTCTAAATAAATGAGTAAAATTGTATTATGTAGATTGATTTATTTCCATGGTTTTTGCCTCATAGAGTTGTGATGTCTATTCCATTAAGATTCACCGAAGGCGCGAAACGTCACTGAATGGCGTTGATAAATTACATTCTACTTTGGCAATTTTCCACTTTTACCACGTCCGCTGTCTACTCGATTTGCTTTAATCTCTAAAGATATTATGTGACAAAAACGTGACAATTTATTTGTGCGAGGCATTTGATTGTAAAAATCAAGTGTTTTTCTTTGGACCAATTACGGAGCCATTGATAAACAATCGTTGTAACCTGACATGCTACGATAATTTAACACCATGTTTTAATAAAGAAACGACCCCCGCAATTAGAAATTTAGTTCTTGTGTCGAGAGGGTTTCACATTCAAGTCACATGCACAAAGACACACAAAATTGCTTGTCCTACGCAGTAATCGGAACCGCGATTTGCCGCGCTATGGGTTTTTCGTGATGACCTATACACTAGTACTCGGCTATCCCTTTAATCGATTTTTTATACCTGGTTCGTAAATGAACCTGAATTCTTCTTGTGGAAAAATCGCATTAGTCAGTCACCTGCATTAAAATTGCCTGATAAATAGATATAGCTCACTTTGGCTTCACAATCAAGACGGCACAAAAAGTGTTTTAGAAAAAATATTAATTTATATTCAAAATATAATACAGCGAGAATTAGGTACTGAGTGTTAATATAGTGAATAACTGTTAAGTTTATTATTATAATTATGTTGATGTTGTACCTATCCAGGATTGGGAACAACTTTTGCCGAAGCAACTCCTATCTCAAACTATGTACCCGAACTTCGTAGTACAAAGTTTCAAGTCAATATAGTGTTTAGAATTAGGTGATAATATTGAGTAGATGGTGATAATATTGAGTAGATATAGATTTAATATTGACGGTAGTGAGGTGGGTTTATCTTTAGTAACTCATTACATACTTTCTGGAAATAATCACCTCAGCTTCCGTGTTTTGGAAGACTCGAAAAATTGTGGCCTGTAGTCTCAGCGGTCGTGTCAGATTGACATCCCATCGGGCTATGGGGTAAGGAAACCGAGAGTCCACCTGTGTTGGCGCACACGCTTGTTCACTGTAATATGTTCAGAGCCAAGATTCTGCTATTTTACAATGGCGGATGAATGAATGACAATTGGATGAAATTTGAAATTATTCCTATTCTCTTAAGCATTTTACCAAAACAATAATTGAAAGTCGATTGTATTGACCTTGAGTATAAAGTCCAGCACTGAATTTCCAACTATTGTGTAGAAAAGTGCTTAAGAGAATAGGAAAATTGTAATTTTAAGCCAAATTTAATTCATTCATCGGCCGTTGTAAACAGCATAATTGGGGCCCAGCGCCGGTGTCTTGCGACACGAATGGCTAGCGTGGAAGAAAATCGGTTCTGATTATTTTATATAGTTTTCTTATCAAGATCACGATTTTATGTTTTTATAAACTAATAATCTATACCGAATTCAATTTACCATTTTTATAGAAAGAGTAGCTGTCCCAGGAAACGTTGCTTTGCCGTAAAAACGAATTCTAGGGAATATAAAAAATGGGGGTATTAAATATAGATGTTGCCCGATTCTCAGACCTAACCAATATGCACACAAAATTTCAAGAGAATCGATCGAGCCTTTTCGCTGAAGTTAAATTAAGTATTTCTAGGATTTATATATTTTTTGAGATTGCAGGTTAATCATCTAATAATAGAAGACGCCTGTTTCGCTTCTGTGAATATCACTGGCACTGGCAATATTCTGTGAGTTTTAAGTACTTTGTAAACGTAGAAATAAACTTCATTTTAGAGAAATTCACATTTTACTTTAAACATCCGTGAAAACTGTAGTGTCATAAAATATTTTAAAATACCTACATCATAAAAACATACTCTACTAGTTTGAAAAACAATTTGACAAATAGTTAATCCTTTGACCAACCCAATTCCCATTTGAGCCACACCTATATTTTCCACGTATTTTAATAATGCTGAATCTAATTTTGGGATTCATAAATTATTCAGCATTTATGATGACGGAGGTATAATATCAATGCGTTTTATTTGCCATAGGTGTTTATCATGATATGTACATATTGATATTATAGAAAGAATTATATGCGGGCGAAAATTAGAAGCTAATTAGTAGTTTTCACCGTAACCTAGACTTAGGTAGCGGTGTCTAGTTTTTCTATGCTATTTTGAGGTTTACTCGATTAGCAGTAACATGATCATCCATGACCAGCCTATCTTATGCGGCAACGGGCGGAGGTCAGCCGCGTGGGAGTTAACTAATTACTATCAAGCATACTAAGCCATTTTTAGCTTAACTTTATGATTTTTTTTATCGAATTTGTAGAGTTACGGGAATTGCCTACGTAAAAATATTTATTTTTGTTTCTTTTTTGGCTTTATGCGAGTGCGTAACGAGGAAAAGTTCTTTCCTAAGCCATACCTACGTGTAAAATGTGCTAAAGGTCTTAGGAGCGTTGGCTAGCTGTGAAAGCCGATATTAGACAATAACTGGCCGTTCAGAATGTCCGAGACGGGAAATGACGACAAGACTTAGTCGGAAAGTGGCCTTTTAGCGTACCTACTGGATTAGAGCTGGGATGGTCAAGGTTTCGTTTTAACACAAGTTTTTATTATATAATTATGTTATTCGACTATTTCTATAAGAAGACAATTATTTTTGAAATATGCTGATTCTGAGCCCTGGCAAAATGTTTTTTTATATAGTCCATAAAATTTATAGATTGAGATATGTTTTACAAATAAAAAAATACAGTTAATTAAGAGTCCGTATTCGGTAAAGGTCTGCATCAAAATGGTCACACTAATAGACACATAGACAGACGAAAATAGAGGGACCATAGCTCTAACCCTAAAACACAGACTTCTTCAATGTTTTTTTTTGTGCGGAGCTAATTTTATCACTTCAAGAATCATGAATATAAAAGCAACAATCATAAAGATTTAACTCAATAAGCTGCTTACAATAAATTTCTGATTGCAATTAACGCCCGTGCTTTAATGAAGGAATAAATATACTTTGTGTGAAAGCTACGAACAATCGAGGGAGGCATGGGAATTAAAAGGCGTAAAATGTTGAGTGCGTGCATTCTGAACGCAGTGTATCTCTGACAATCATTTCGTAATTTATCCTAGCGGAACTTTTTGCGACGCAGATCAGCAATAAACTTTGGGTCCAGATTAAATACTAAAGGGTTGTATCAGGGACGGTAGCTGTAAACAAAGTGGTATTAGGATATTATCCTGAGTGGCTAAGACGTAGGCCTATAAAGCACGTGTATGTACAGTTTAACGGGTTGACATGAATTCGGAGATGGGTTTGGGTCTGTACTCTAAACAGTAATGAATTACGGATTATAAATCTTTAAGTAGATTATGCTAGTAGGTACTTAGTACAGCGGGATCAGTGACTTCATTTGTTTTGGGAAAACAGAAATAATTCAAACTTTCCTGTCTTCTCGTTGCTGTAATAACACGTATTTAGCTGCTAAGTTTTAAAAAGTTAACGCGTCATAACATTATGACATTTTACATGTCAACTCATTGAATAAAAAAAAAGTGTGCATTGTTTGAAATTTGAATTAGATTCGCCTCTATGGCCAACCCCGTATTTATAAGAGCTTTCGCACCCCATGGTGTTCCATTGACGATGAACAGCTGTGGATTCCGTTTTCTTTACGACGCATTCGACTTAATATTTTATTCATATAAGACAGTAAACACCGATCTCCCGATAACCGGGGCCCCGTTGACACATCCATTGAATATGCCAAATCAGCCATGAAACTAGTTACCTATTGTGTTGTTACACTCATTCATTATGGATCTGAGACCCTTATGGTGGATACGTGTTATGCCAGTTATTAAATATGGAAAATACACCAAATATTTGTTACCGGTTACTGTCCATTTATTATCTGCTAAAGCTTAGGATTACGAACACAAGTTGGACCTAGTTCATTTTATTTGATAATCTTTATTCACATCAAGACCACAAAAAGTTTTCATGAAGTCGTGTTTTAAAGGTTTTTTTTCAACCATTACGTTTTGAGCATTCCATCTTGTTTGAAGAGTAGCTACCATACGAAAACGTGTAATGTAACCGCTCTATACCTCATCTTATGAGTTAAGAGGGGTTTTTGATTGAATGAGGAAAACATGAATTATATCAACAAAATAGGTATTCCCTAAATATTTTCCTTTTATATATAACCCACTTCCGTTGATACCTGAGAAATATTGCCGATCCCAATTTCCAGATTTATACAGACACGGATCTGCATCAAATTATGTTGTCTGCTGTGTTATCAGTATTGTATATCATTCCTTTTTTTTTGATAAACCACACATCTAATAAACACATCCTACACACTTTTATTGCGCGCAACAATCAGGTAAACAATATAATTTATTTGAAGAATGCTGTCATGCGAAAGGATCCGATTTAATCGTATAATTGTAGTCATTTTTCGGGGATATAAAAGTCCATGTAAGGATTTATTTTTTGTTAAAAGCGTAGTGTCCGGCGTAGAATAATGCCTCAGAGGGGAGAAGCTTGCTAGGCGGCGAGGGCGGTAGGCAGCGGTAGGCAGCGGCGGGGGAGCGGCGCGGGGCGGGGGATGCCGCCAGCCACCCTGTCCGCTCAGCCCGCCGCTCGCTGCCGCTAGTCGCGATAGCTTCAGTTACGACCGCGACGCCGCGCTGCTGCCACGCTCTGCTAGCGCTAGTCGGCTACAGCGCACCGCGCTTGCCATGTGTTCGGACAAAGTTTATTCTGACCTTAAATAAATTTACAGTGCAAAATGAAGAAAGAAAGTTGGCCTAGCGGGAGAGCAGAAGGCTGTTTCTCTAGGTAAGTTTGTACAACCATAGCTTAAGTTATTTTTAAGATTTAAATAACTTAATATTAGTATCGCCTTCGCATGTGGGAAATTTACTATTTGCGAATTTTTATTGGTATTGCCCCGCGACGTGACTCTTGTTTGCTAAGCAATTTAAAACCAGGAAATTGTGTTATTCTCTTAAAAGTAGTTGATACTCGAAAAATAATAATTAAATTATTAATTCTAAAATAATGCAGCATTATTAAGCTTCTATAAATTTGTGAAAGTTTCAATCGCGCGTTCAATAAAAATGAGGTCTTGAAAGAAATACTTCTTTGCTGACTTACAACTTATTTACTAAATAAAATGGAACAATAATAGTGATATAACGACAGAGACCATAACAGGAGGAAAACAAAACTTTTTACGACCGAAGCTTTAATCTACTGATTTTTATAGTGGCTCCAAAGCCTGGGATGTTGTATCATTTACTCGGAAGGAGATGAAAAGTTAAATTTCCGTCATATTTCTTTGTGCGACTGTCTTTCGTTGTTTTCCACGTTTGCTGAACTTCTTGCATTAAAATATAGGATAAAGAAGTCGTTAATTTTGGACTGGGTTTTCCCAACTAGTGAGGATGTTCCAGTATGTCTGCAAAAAAGTTGTATTATAAGAACTACTCGATATTGTTGTAGAGGGCTACCGTACAGCCCCACAAAGTTGTAAAGAATCGCAAGAGGTTTAAGTTCTGGGTAATAAATTGTTAGTCTTACCGCAAGCTTTTAGTACCCACCTACTACGATTCTTGATAGTTAACCGAAGCAATTACGGAAACCGCGAACGCCGAACTTAAGAACGTCTTAAGTGGTAAATTAACTTGTTTAGTATTCAAATTATAAAAGAAGCTTTTGATGAGGTAGAGAAGAATCACTTGCTTTTGTTGCTGTAAAAATGTTATGGCAGGATATCACGGGTAGATGGATTTTACGCATCAGGTGCAAATGCGCTCTTTTCGGTGTCTGAAGTAAACCTCTCTTAAAGTATTATACCATTTGATGTTAGTGGTTTTGAAAACCTAATTTTCAGCTATTGGCAGTAGAAGAATGACTGATTAATTGACTGACTTGAATTGCGAATTGGCCCAAAAACTTTCCTTTAGCCTTTTGAATTTCATTTTCCTACCAAATCAATGCACAAGCTGCAAGATGAGGTTTCTACTAATGATGCTGACAAACTCTATCCCATTTCTAACTACTTTTTATCCAATTAACGTTAATCTAAACTGTGAGTTCATCCATTTGGATGTTTCTGCACATTTAGGAGAATTTGCTAAGCATTAAAATAAATAAGAAGCTATGCCGATGCTTCTAAAGAAAGGTTAATGGTAGATCAGAGCTGGAGGGTTCACCGTTTCTTAAAATACGTATTGATGTCGGCAATTCGGAATTTCAGCCAGGTCAACAAATGAATAAGAATGGCCACTAGTCTAGTTTCTCCAGTATTTGGAGTTATATTATCTTCTGAAGATGTCTTAGGAACTAGCTTTACTAGCTCAGCTCTTTCTAATATCCGTCGCATCCTCACATTTATATTATTTAGTTATATGACACAGAAGGAGAGTACTAAAACTCTCACTAAGAAGCATTCCTTTTTTGTAAAACATTTCATTTCTACGCCATATTTATTTTTAAATAGAATGAACGTTTTGAATTTACAATTTAATATCTTTTGTTACTTTTTGGCTTTTGGTCTCTTATTTTGACTATTCATTAGAACGTTATCAAATAAATATAACATAACTGCCGTTCATAAACTGTTGCAGAAGCAAATCGTGTAAAGTTTAGCGTTAAAATAAATCGATTAGTTAATTGAGCGTTTGGGGATAATGTGCAATGATTGTGATCTTCGGACGCCATTACTTCAATAATGTAGCGTGGGTTTTGTATTACACCTGTATTAAAGGGACGTGATCCTGTAATTACTCGCCTATAACCAGAATATGAGGAGTCTTTGTATTAAATAGAATAAAAGTGATTGATTGGCAAGCCTCCTTTGTCTGGGAGCCTATACGCTTGGCAGTCTTCCCGCTTGGTAAAATAATATCCTTAAGAATTTCCCTTTTCGCGGCGTTGAGGGAAACCTTGCTATTATAACGTGATTCAAACAGGATTTTTAAGTATAGGTTTTTGAGCTTCGCTTTGGCGTTGTTTATCGTTATTTATGCAGGTATTTTACCTGATCTGTTTTACATTTTATTAAATGATATGAACTACGTTTTTATGCACTATTTGATGTTAATAGCGATTTTACAGTGATGTAACTGAAAAGTAACGGGTATCTTTGACTGTAAAATGAGAGTAGGTTTCTATATAAAATTAAAAGAGTTTTATACGAGTACAACATCAAAAGAAAATTTTCCTCAAAAGATATATCTGGTACGTAATTTATTCTGAATACCTAATATATTTATTCTTCCAAGATTAAATAAAATAAAAATAAGGAAGAGGGGAAGAAAAGAGCGATTGATTAAAAACTTCTGTCTCGGTATGTCAGTAGGTACTTCGAACTTTTAAATCGATACGGTACTTGTAGAGTTGTTTTTACAAAACTCTTATTAGTGCAAACTCGTGCTAAGGATTTCCCGATATTTCATTGATTAAAGTAAAATAAAACCGTTTGAAGTCTATGAGCGAAGTTTATGTAAACCAATGAACGGAACGACACAGTTTTAATTATGATTTTAATTTAAGTTTATGTTATTAAGGAAACTTTGATTATCTGTAGCTACGCAATTATTTTGATACTAAAACTGTTCGCCTCATCAAAGCAAATCCTAATGTAGCCTTGAAAATGGAAATGATTTAAGCGTAAATCGATTTCGAAATGTTCAACTTTCGTGGAATTAAATTGTTAATTAGGTGTTACGTAAATTATTGTTTCAGATTAATCGTATTTGAAATTATTGTTCTTTAATTATGCTAGTCATTTCTACTTATTTATTCAAGTAAAAAAAATATTATCAATTGCGTAAAGTTTATTATACATTCACAATAATGAAGATAAGTAAATCCTTTGAGTAAGTAAATCACGTACAACAAATGTCATATAAAGTTTTTGATAAATCTCTCCGTGAAGGGTAAAATGAGGGGTTTTAATGAACTTACACGGGTCCTTACTCCTCCAAGCGTCGGCCTCGTCACTATCAACATTCGTGACGTAATTAACCATATTTAATCATGACATCAAAACTTATATGATGTCCATACGAGGCGCACCAATTTAAGCCGCTTTTATTAGTCCTACACTAACCTTTTTCATTATGAACTATATTGTCTTCACTTGCGTTTAAAATTGTAATTAGATATAAATAAGCTTTTAATATGGGTGGTAATTTTCATTTTCTCTCGGTTAGGTTTGAGGTTTAACAGAATAATATACATGTACTGAGGGTGTTCTGGTTTACAGTTTCTCTGTGTATGCTTGTAATGATGCTCCTTGCAATAAGTGAGGCCTTCGCTTTCCGCCCTGGTTTTGTAGAAAAAGCTTTAAAAGTTCAGACAAAAGAAATGAACTGTTAGCTGGCGCTTCAGGTATCACGATGAATGTTCATGATGAATTATTTTTCATTTTTAGATACTGTACTGTGTTACCTTAGCTTTGTTCACTTTGCCTAATGGAACCGATCCCGATAGTGCGTTTGTGGATGAATGCATTATTCATAGTGCAATATGTCATGCATGCGTGTTCCTGCCTTAGAGCCTAACAGAGCGGGTATTATAACTAGGCTTGAGTTGGCCGGGATAGTACTAATACGACAGCCAAAGACGTCTGTATTCATTCAATTTAATTGATTACAATTACACAACTGAAACAGAGGAAATTGTTTAAAATTACTTTTAAGCAGTTAAAAATAAGGCGAAATACAAACATTGGAAAAATACTGAGGCATATTGTAGCATATCAAAAGCACACATGCAAAGTATCAGTTTGCCTATCTAACAGAGTTTTAATTTCCTGTTCACGGAACAACATGGGCCGAATTTTAATATGCAACAATGAATAGACAGTAGTATAGTGAGGTCGGTACGGTGACGTGGAGCGCGTCGGAAATAGGTACATCAGTGAAGTGAAACATTGTGTTCAGTGTATATTCTCAGGGAGTTCCAGTGCTCGCAGTGCGCCCAGCTGCGAGTGCGCACCGTGCAGTCGGAACACGTAAGCGCATTACTACATTGTTGAATATGTTAGCACCCGGCACGCGGCGGGCTCCCGGGCTGGCCGGCTTTAGCGATCAACCAAACAATGTTACCTCCGCAACTGAAACAACTGATACGACGCTGCGCACTCCTCCGCCGAGTCTTTATCACAACAAAGTTCGCAACACAAGAATTTCAAACAATTTAATATAAGGACGAAAGAATTATACAAGTTGTTACAATGTTACGAGTCACATTGCTAGGCTTCGGATTTCTAATTCTAATAAAATGAGGTATAAGCAAGATGATTTTACGAAATGATGTTAAGGACCCGAGAAACTTTTGTGCCTCGTTGTTTATTATCGAGACTGCTCCAGTTTGTTAGTTTGGACCTTGTTACCGGCTTTTACAGATTCATTGCTCTTCTTATTTTTATTTCTCAAGGGCTCTTTTGTTTTTCCGTAGAATTTCATCATCGGTAACTTTTCCCGTGAATCGTCTGTCTGAAAGTATTGTCTGCTTATATTTACTTATGTATGTATAGGGATCAGGTCCAAGGCGAAGTAATACGAGACGTCGGTTTCGCTGTGGCACTAAAATCAATACTAACTTTATACGGTAATACTTCCTCAAGTGATTTCTGGTCGCGCGGCGGTTGTGCTGCGACTAGTGAACTCACAACCCTCACTTGTGGTTTAATAACAAACCAAAACGTATTGTACTAAACTTATGAATTCGCCAAGCGGTCTACTATGAAATGTCAGTGATAATTTATAATTGGTCGGAATAAGTACCTAATTCCTTAGATTGATTTTCCCTTTCGGGTTTTCTGAATGAGGTCAGTTTTATTCATAAGCAGATAGTCCAGCAAAACTTGAATTAAAACAATGATTCTCTTTCTATAGTTTTGGTTGTAAAAGTTTAGCAATAGCGAAATATAATAAACTAGTTGTTTCCCGCGACTTCGTCCGCGTGGTTAGGAGATATAAGTTATGATTTATACATGCCTTATTTTTTTCATCCTGGCCTGTAACCTTTCTCTATGAATGGTCTATTCAACACAAAAATATTTTTATAATTTGGACCAGTACTTCCTGAGATTAGCGCGTTCAAACAAACAAACAAACTCTTCGGCTTTATATATTAGTATAGATTAATAATTATTTTCATATCTGATATCTGTAAAGGGTTGATATGTCGGGGACTGCACACGGAGGGTTCGCTTAGCCTGTATCGATCATGTGTGAACTGGATGCGGTCTCTAAATATTTAAGTGCCAGCTATCGACACTTTGCTATAAAATATGTATTGCTCCAAGTGACAAGATGGGTCAACTTCAGTTAAATTGAATTTAAACGCAGCGCCGGCATCGGCACATGTGTGACGACACATTTGGTATGCACAGCACGGATGGCGAATAGAATATTAGATACATATTTCTAGGTTTAAAAACCTGTCAAACTAAAAACTTAAACTGAAATCGCTTACAGAAAATGCTTTAATTTTTGCGTATAGTTTAACAAAAAGGACTCCGGGTTGGGGTAGTTACGCTTTTGTTATGACACCACTTATCGCTGTCCAGCTTTACCTCCGGCCTTTTCAAATTGGCTTTATTGTTTCGACACTACAGTGCCCGGGTCATAGAAGGCAATTTACCTTAATATTTTAGTATCTCAATGTTTCAGAGAGGCTAGTCAGTTTCAATCTACATACTGTGACGTGACGGCACTATCGAAGCCGAAATGGAGCACATACGATGGTTCGAAGCGATAAAACACTATGCATTTTTTAACACCAATTTGTAAACCATTTAGCTCCAGTTGCAGGCCGGACGAACGTGCATAAAGTACTTCGTTCATCGTTTACAAATTCAAAGGGAAGTTAGCGACTGCCTAATTTATATTTCATAATTGGCCTCGCATAACTTCTTGGATTGCCTTCGCTTGTTATATAATAGTTCTGTATAACCTTAATTTGACATTATACCAATCATTAATTTCGCCTAAAGTTTTCTGGCTTTCAACGAGTTTGCGAAATCGTACAGATTTAAATTCTAAGTTTTACTTTACAATGAAGTTTTAAAATTGACAAAGTAAAGTAGTATATTTGTCTTGTTAAAATTATAAAACCCGAGAAGTGCCTTTATAGTTGAGGAGACGATGTTTAATTCTTTGTTAGAGCATAGTAAATTAATAATTTTAATTTAAAGCTTTTTTGTTTACTTACATGAAGAGGACTTGGAATTATCATATATCTCAATTAGCCCCGTGTATTACATGGAAACTTTGTATCAAATCATAGTCATTAAGTAAAGCAGAGATGGCCTTATTACCTACACCGAGCGCAGAGCAGAAAACCAATCTACATTATCTACATTAGAATATAAATTTGAAATAGCGAGGGCAATATTTACAAGTAAAAGCAGTACATGACTAATTCTGTAAGCTTTTAATTGAATTCAATATTACTAATGGAATGTCCTAATTGACCTTAATGCAGCTTAAATGCGAAAAAGAAACAAGTTAAAAATAAAGGTTTTTAGAACTGTTTTTGTAGTAACGGGCAGGGTTTAAATGGAATACTTTGAGCGTATACAATTATTCGGCTCTTTATATCCATTATGCTGCGAGATCTAGCTTCTATCTCAAGCGTCCCTTTCATAGCTTAGATGAGGGATTTATTTAGTTTGTTCAAGATTATAGTAATGCAAGTTCTTAATTTTCTTACGTAATATAATGCATAATAACAGAAATGCATGCAATCATCAATAAACTTATACGACTGTGAACCTGTTTAAAAATATTGATCAGTGTCGCTTGTGATGATTCACAAAGAGGGGAACTACAGAAGAACCCCCGTTATGCATTTCCACCCTTCAATATGCGCACCCCATGTCCATAGGGTCCCAATCAAAGCATACCACGTATGAAGGGTAAGTTCGCGCCAAACTATCCGCCATTCAAAACCTATCTTTGTTTGAAAATCGAACGCACCATAAAGCATCATTCTTTTTCTCAATTCGTATAAATAATTGTGGCGCGTTTTGTTTGGCACTGTTTATATTAAATATTTTTTTAAAAATCTCTAAAATAATTTGATACATTAATCATAAATCTCTAAAATATTTGTGGTCACAAGTTATCAAATACCCGATAAATTGCAAAAAGATACCGTTAATCGGCCCAACCTCAAATGTCAAACAGATTTTAAGGACTTGTATTATCCTCCGGGAAACTTTATCGCTACACTTAATTGTATAAGTCTGAAAACAAAATACAAATATAGGTTGTCACTGGTCGGCGCTTAAAAAAAGAACAATAATAAAGTTACATTTATAAAACTGACACATTTAGATGTGATATAATTTTAGCGTAGATCAAGATATTGTAAAAGTAAATGTACCTTGCGACACTCGTTCTTTGTAAAAATCTAAATTAAGAAACTTTTTTAAGATTGTTAAATAAGTTGTAGGTTGCTCGGGCGAAATCGGTATTTTAGATTCTTCAAACAGATATGTGCTCTTCAAACTCCAATCAAATTATTCAAATGATCTTAAACAGTTTATGACCTATTTAATTTATGAGATCGTTTACGAACAGCGGGTTTTCATCCGAATGAAAGGAAAATAAAACAAAGAAATACGTACGAAGTAAGAACTTAAAATTCTTACTGTCAACGTTATATGGGAGTTGGTTTCTAATTCAATATAAAGATCCCTGTTAAAAGTCCTTGCATTCAACTTACCTTAAAGCAAATAAGATGTGTATAGTGTTGTTGTGTACTTGCGCTAATAGCGAAGCGCCTCAACTTACTTAAGCCCGGTACGCCTTTGAGTTAAATAACAAAAGCTGCAACCGAGATAGCCGGCCGTCTGAGATTTTAAAGAATAAAGACATTTACATTACCAGAATCGTAAACTTTTCGAGGTAAACTCGTGTATTCTTTCCTTTTGATACGAAGCTATTAAAAGAATTCTGCTTTAGAACGCTAGTTATTTAAACGACCTCGTCACTGCATGTAAGTTTAAAAAGCAAGAGAACGCAAGTTCTCACCTGTTTCCCGAAGATGTTTGTAGAGACTTTGGATTACCATTTGCTAAGATGCTGATACTTATTCTTTGTTCCTACATTATTCACTCGTGCTCGCTGTGTTAGGGACTTAAAATGTCAACTCTCTCCATGTCCTAAGTCTATCTTCAGCTGAACTGACTGATCTGCCTCAACTCAGTCTCAGTTTACATTATCTTGTGAACAACCTATTTGAATATACGATCCATTGCTGGTATTATAATTCTTATGTCGTATATGTTTATGTATATCTATATTAGTTATACTACTGTTTCGTTTTATGAAAAATATTTTTTTTGTAAATAAGTGTGAAATAGATTCAACAGAGCTTTAGAAATACCAGGAATTCATTTAAACAGGAATCCTTTTTATGAAATTTTAGTAGTAATGCCAACAAAAATTTAGTGCCAACAAAAATTACATTAGCAAAGTTGTTTCTAAAACTAGTTCAATAGTTGTTTTAAACGCACGTTACTTAGTCTATAACAACACAGGAAGCTGCACAAACTACTAAGCTTAGTGCAGGTCGTCTTTCGTTTAGTTATCAAGGGAGTTGGGATTGCTTTAGTTTAGCGAACCTACAAGGCGTTTAACCGGATAACCTGCTAAGAAGTACTGCAGCACTCCAAATGCAATCAGCTAACGATCAAGGCTCTCGTACACGTTAAAGGACCAAGTTTGCGAGTGGTCGACGCTGTTTATTCGTGTGAGTTGTAATGCACAACAAAACTCAGAAAGCAGTTAGCTGAACCAATGTTCACCGGTCGGGTGGATTCATGCGAAAGATTATTTTATAAAGATGTGTTGAATGTCTACCTAGAGTAATGATTTCTATAAAAACTTCGGCCGGCTGGCACGACACTGTTATGAGGTGTTAACTATTAAATTATCAAATATTCCTTAATACAGGTATTCGGTTATTGCACAACCTAATTTAAACTATCGAAGCCTATTCAGCCGTGCTGTAGTGGCGACACCTGTAAATAGATTATGAATATTTAGTAGCGTTATCAGGATATTATATGGACATTGATTTACCAAATTCTGGAGTGTTATATATGCATGCATAGTAAATATTAGCCAGTATTCATTGGTGCAAATAAGTGCGATATGACGCTTAATTAGATTTGAAAATTTTAACATTAAATTCGAGGTTGGTGACGTCATTGCGATTCGTAGTTGAAAAACCATGTCTTCTGACTTACAAAATCAAGATTTCATATCTCATAACGACCTTCAGTGGCAGTTGGTAATTGCTAACTTTTTTGCATATTACACTCGCAGTATTTCTTCTAGTTTAAGTTAAATACAGATTAAATAGAAGCCGAGTCCGCGCGTCAGCAACAGTCGTCGATAAAGCCCGCTAGTATTTCAACCTGAGTTACTTTTACAAGCGACTTCCCCTTAACCAGTGAAGTTTACAATAATGATTACTCACCCATCTTATAATGGTACTAATGTTTATTTATATGTACCCTGGCTGTGACGTGACCATTTACGTACAGTGTTTAGCTATTACGTGAAAACATCTTTGACTAATCTCTCTGGTCCGGGGAGGTGGAACAATTGGACAAGGGTAACAAATTAACTTTGTCTTTCCTTTGAAGTAGATGTAGGTCAATAGGACTACATTTTGCGGTGACCAGTTTAAATTCGACCGGCCAAGAGAATGGATCTAAAATTTGGTGATTATCAGTGGTATAACGGATTCAAACCACTACGAATCTGTTTGGTTGCGAGGAGGAATTTGCTCAATATGTTTTAAAATTTTCATTTATTAAATTTAAATTTTCTCTTCTTTTATATGTAATATTTGCATTCGTTGCAAAAATACTCAAACATTGAACTGCATCCGCTGGTTATAGCCTCGGGAACTTTAATTAAACAATGAAATAAGCTGGACTCGGCTTAATCATGAAATGGATGATTTTGGATGTTCCTACCATAAGTAAAAAGGACAAATAATTATATTTAAAGCAATGTTGATGCTTTAAACATATTATTATATTTTAATGATTTTTTTCAACAAACAAATAAAATTATAAAAGTAAAACCATAGCATCATTTGAATGTCAAAAACTTAGCTCATCTTAGATCAAATCCCATTTTCATAACTGAATCAGTGGAGACGTTGAAAAGTAACTGCAAATACTTGTTTGCTCTACATGTACTAAGTAAAACAACATGAATTTATGTTCACTTTAAACAGATCTAAGAATCTGCAGTATTATCTTAGGAAACATTTTCTTCCCTTACATAAATCTCGTACAGAAGTAGTCTTAGAAGTTCTCTGTATATCTACGCCTCTACAGACATGTAATAATGTGGGTCCGATTTCCCATTTGTAAAGAAAAAGGAGAATAAAACAACCGTTTGGGATCCCGTGCGGTGTTAATGTCGGTCGCGTGGCGGCGAGGAACGGGGGCCTGCTCCCTTACGATATGTTAAGTAATGGGACTTTTACTTATAACACTAATAACGTAGATCGTCCTGAAAATCACTTTTACATGGCGATTAAGTGGTTTGTTTCTCGTTGAAACGGCCCGATAATTGAGTGGATACAGTAAATTGCTTCTCAGACACCTGATGATAGTGCCGCGCCAGCTTCGTCTTCACGCTGTCACAGTGTTGTACCCTTCGCGTTTAAATTGAGTCTACACGGCTGCAAGCCTTGACGGTGTGATATATGTGATCCAATGATGTCTTCAGCTATTTGTTACCTCGAGGGATTCGCGTGATCTACGTTTACATAAGTTTTTGCTAAACCTAACCTTGTTATTGTTTTTTAACTTTTTCAATCCAATACGAAAGTTTTTTTTGTTTTATTGTCTTGAGAATTGAGCAGCTTATGAGGTCTACATCGGTCTTATAATGAAGCTTTTCAGATCGGCAGGTTAAACCTTAAGACTTGTCTGGACAGCTTTGTCCCTCTTACAGTAGGATTAAGTTAAATGTAGAGATTCCTCAGCGCGGATCCATTCATTTGGCCTATAACAGAGTGGATTTCGAGCTCTTTGTTAGTTATCGGCGAGTCTGTTCGTCCGTCTCCGTGACAAATTCCTTCTACCGACTTTATTAATGGATTATAGGATTAAAGATACAACCCGTTTTAATATAAGCCAGGTATTATGCCCGTTTTCGGGTGACAATATTACTTCAATAGGACAAAGTTGTCATTTTGGTTTCATTTGAATGGTGTGATAAATTAACAATTTGAATATAATTAACATAAAAAATATACTCACTACATAGATTTTTGGAACTATTCTTTTGCGTTGTGATTATACTAATCTCACGATATTCACGAAAAAAATGTTGGATTGCCAATGTTGACCGTGTTTTTAAGCCACGTTTTAAGATATGTTTGGCACAGGCATTTCAAGATCATAAGCGCTTTCTGTCTGTCTTTGATTCAAAGGTTCTGTGTGTCGCGCTACAAATTTCACTCGGAAATCTTTGCCGGAGAATTATTTTTCCTCATAGGAGGAATTGATTAATGCACTTAGTACATCAATATGGTAAATCAGTATGTAGAAGTTCAGTTCAGTGTAAGCCTGCTAGCTAAGAACATTGTCGGTGTACCAACGTCTTAGCTTAATACTGTTGTACCTCCAATTGGCATAGGGATAGGTCTGATCTCTCTAAAGGAGCTTCATTTCACACGTATACCAGTAGCAAGCAGTGAGTGTGACGTTCTTTAAGTTTTACGAGATATTCAATGTGTTTAAAATTAAGTCAATAAAATGGGCCCACTACTGAAAATAGGCCTTCTTTTTATTATAGACGAAACGAATAAGTTTATGTGGGTTATAATGGGTCAATAAAATATTTATAAAGGACTAGGTTATAGGGACAAGATTTTTGAGCATTAGCTGATGGTTTTCATGTCTTTTTAAACATTATCTAAGTCATAATTAGTGTAAGGTAAATTAATACCGAAATTGTGTAAATTAATACGTAAATATTCATATCTAGTTCATCAAATCCAAATGCTTTATAAGTTACGCTTGTAAACAAACAGCAACCTCTACGCACTATTAAAACGGGTCTAAGCCGATAAAGAATAGAAGAGCGGGTTGACTCTTAACGCAAAAGTTCAAAGCGAACGTAAATTATTAAATACTAGTACGTAATATACAGACAGACATAATTAAATCCTTTGAAAACGGAATAATACCCGCAGCCGCAGCTCGACCGCAGTACACTTGAGCAACACGATCCAAGCCGATGTAACTTTTCTATTTTTGTTATGCCTTGACATCTGTATGTGAGCCTGAACACTCGAAACACATCAATACCGTATTATATCAAGATCAAAGATCAAATTATTAATTGATTTTAATAGATCTCAATTACAAGCTTTCGGTGTTGTAAGACACTGTGGTTAATTTGTACCTTTTAATTTTCTGGTTTATGATTACGTTTAAGCCTCTGCTGGCCTTATATTGAGACACATTTGAAGAAGATGAAAATTTATAAATTTCGCTCACTGTAAAGTACACTGAATATAAATTTTACGTTGTAGTTCTGATCTAAGTAACATACATAAGAAGCTTCAAAATAAAATATTA
This sequence comes from Trichoplusia ni, assembly GCF_003590095.1. Taxonomy (NCBI): domain Eukaryota; kingdom Metazoa; phylum Arthropoda; class Insecta; order Lepidoptera; family Noctuidae; genus Trichoplusia; species Trichoplusia ni. The sequence goes on from NC_039484.1 coordinate 14,977,280, forward strand.
CCTACACTACAAGTGAATATAACACTTGTGCGGTTATTTTTGACATATTTGTATGATAAACTCCACATTGAACTGACTATAAAACCTGGGATCCACTCGGTGGCTTTGAGAACATCAAATGCCAATACATTCGAATACCTTGCAGATCCCGAGGCAATAAACAGAGTGATAACGTCGTTCGAAACTTTGTGTGAACGATTCAAGATCTGTTATTTTACAGGGAACATATATTATGTTGAATTAGGATGTAGAAGACGGGGTTCGAAAGTTCGCTGGTATAAATAAATTTATTAATATAATCAAAATACATACATTGTTCCGAACCCAAAGTAAGTTGATAAAGCACTTGTGTTATGGAATTCAGATACAACGAAGGTACCACAAACACCCAGACCCGAGACAATGTAGAAATGTGAATTTTTACATTGACCCGACCGGGGATCGAACCCGGGACCTCAGAGATAGCGACCCCTTGAAACCGGTGCGTACGCCACTCGACCACGGAGGTCGTCAAATTGTTAAGTAACTGGTAGTTCAAATTGAAAAGTTAAAGCTGTCGAGTTCAAGAAGCAACAAGATGTAACTCTTTTAAAATCTAGAAAAAAGTAGCAAGGTTGATTTCACATTGTGCGAAGAATTGAATGTAAAACGCAACACACATAAATATATAAAATAAATGTTTATTTTAATATGAATCATTGAATTAATACGAAAACTAAGGTAAGCTCCATAATTCCAATTGTATCTCTAAGTTTCTCATCAAAACCCAGATTATTTCTGGCAGCTCTATTCCTGATTGAGCTCTGTAAACTCCTATTTAATATTTGATTGCCTAATTAGAATTTCGTAAATAAAAGCTGTTTGTATTTGTCATAGATAAAATAACGAACTAGTTGTAAATTATTCAGTTCCCAACAATGGTTCGTTAATATTTAGTTATTACGCAGATTTTAAACAAGTGCCGTCGTTGAGTTGTAATCGTATTTAATGGTGCTTAAACTAATCACTGAGTATTTTTACGGCTTTAGCAAGATTATATGTGTTGTGAAGTATGATCCTCTTTTACGAAAATATTGTCCAGGAGGTAGGAAGTACGGTCAGCTACTAAAGTCGAAAAGTAATCCGATTTCTGGAAAAAATCTGCCGAAAATGTTCAGTGATGTCAACAATATTGGTCGTCAACGACTTTTCGAAAGATATCTCATGTTGTTTTCGCCTAAGCCCAATACTGACTTATAAGACATGATTGCTTTGAAGTAACTGGGACTTTTGCTGTCCGTACCTTAAAACAATATTGCGCATATTAATGTCTACCATTTGACTACGTCTGGCTTGATAGCTTTGGCTGTGGGAGTATTTATGACTGATTCAATGATGTAGTTTTCCTTTGTAACAATAGAAGGTTAGCTTTGCCGAACATTAATTAGCAGTATTGTAACTTCTATGGAGCAAAGGCCCTACGGGTGTGGATCTAGGTTGACTACAGACTGTTATACATTTCGCGTTGAATCAATCGAAAATGCTTAACATTATGATGTAAATATAACTTGAAAGTATAATTTACCTATTGTGAAATTAAACATGGTAACTAATAGAATTCTAGGAGGTTTCACTGCTTTTAAAATCAATGAAAGCTAATTAAGAAACATAATTATTTTGGAAACTGTCTATTTTTATTTCAATACATAACTTAAGGTAAGGCAGGAACTATAAAAGGTCATGAAAGAGGTCACTGCCTTATAAAGGCTGTATAAACTAGTATATTTTCCCCAAACAGCGCAATTTCAATCCTCGTCCAAAATGAGATCTACTTAATTACTTTTACCAACACTCTTAACAAAAAATGCGACACTTACTGAATATTAAGGGGACATAGCTTTACCTAAACATTGTTGAAAATGTTTCTACATAAAATATTCTTGTATTTTGATATCACGGTGTTTGCAAATAGAGTGACCTTACACACGGATAGTCTGAACAACATTTTTACGGGATTAAAACCAACTTTTCACTGTTTCTGTAATAGGATATTAGCTCCCATAATCGTCGTAACTACTTTAAATATGGTTTCCTTTGTTACATAGCAAATCGCAAATCGCTACTATTTTGTTCATTTAAATTCTCGTGAATTATTTATTAAAGAAAGTTTTAAATATTAAAAAACTGATGACTTTAATTTACACAAAACATAGCACATTTAATTACTGTAGTAAACTGTGTTAAAATATTTATTGTAATTAAATATTGGATGGTTAAATGATTTACCTCACGAAAATCTGATTAAGCGAGGAATAAATAAGTAATCGATAAATCATTAATATTCTTACCACAATACGCGTTTACATCAGATCTTAAATTGAATGATGAGGCATTCGTGTCAGTTGCAAGTGTCAGGTATAAATACATGATCTAGTGAACCACCTTTAGAGATAATTACAATAATCAACAAACTAAAAATGAAACAAGGGAGATCATACAAAAATTTTAATGTTGCTGTTAAAGATAATTCCAAAACGTCACTCCACTCCGTTCTAGAAAAACCTATCGTAATCATTGAGTATTCAGCACGCTTTCTGTACGTTCTAGAAAGACTTGCCACAGTCCAAGTAAGACCCTGTTATGAGCTGTGTATTACGCTGTCTTTCTTCCACAACGGAAACACTTCTCCAAGCATTTAAGCTATTAATATTAAGATAAGATTTTTTATATCAAATCCTTTCTTGAAGTTATGTTCATTATTATTTATTATTATTTATTTATTATTTATTTATTGCACAATTACATAATATCTTTAACATAGTTCCCACAAAACCGGTTTATCGGTTTGTCTGCGGGCGAGGAGTTGCTTACTATATAATTATGCTTACGTTGTATTAATACTGATCTTTGTTTTGATTAAATATATGTAGTTGCTTAAATTACAATGAGTAATGGCTAGCATACGCCGACCAATAATAACACCGTTTCTGCGAAACTTTCATCAGGTGTAACATACAACATGTGTTTATAACGGCAATATTTGCATTTACTCGAGTATCACATCTTAACACCCACCAAGAAGTCTTTTTTATGAATGTTATTTATTTGACATATATTAGAATAATTAAATGTTGACTTCATCCGTTATTGCGATGCTGAATGATACTACACAATCGTGTGAAACAATCACACTCGCATGTCGGGATCAACAAAACAATGTGTGCATTAGCTCACGGGTAATTTAGTGTTTTACTCGCAGCAAGGGGTCGACGAGCATATTCAATAAAACCCCTCAGTTATATTAATGTAAACGTTTTGTTTCGTTTTCACCCGTCAACATATAGACACCCAAATTATTTAAAACAATTGCTTTAGCAATTGATGAATATCCTACGTTGCTTAAATGGGGCACCCATTCAAGTAATTTTCGAAATAAAGCCTTTTCATTATTTGAAGAAAATAAACAGTCATTTAATTCGTTGGTTTCTGTATCTTGTTTGTTCTTTTAGAATTGTAATTTAGGCGAATTGTCAGAAAGCAGTGGCGGCGCACACAAACGACGCAGTGGTTAGTGAAAAGGTCTCTGGCGGGTGCGTAATCTTTTCTCCATGTACCAAATCCTACCCTATTACCCTTAACGGTATTCTTATTAGGGGGAGCTTCGCTCAAACGTTCGCCCGTCGCGGCCGCGGCCTCCGCGACCCCCGCACATACGCATAATAAGAACTTTATTCTATTTAAAATCTCTCTTTGAATATCAATGGCTAGCCGGCCTAATAAAATGCGTAGTTCCTAATACGAACCAGAACATTAACTACGGTATGACATCATCCTCTTTCAACGCTTTTATCACCCATATACCCATGTGTATATGCTTTTGTGTTTTTCTTCCCTTCTTGTAATCTATTTTATACATTTGTTTGTATCTGTTGAGGTCCTCTCTAGGTAGATAACGCCAAATAAGTGTTAGTTACACATTTTATAGTCGGAAAAACTCACATAGCAGTAAAAATGTTCAAACAATGATTATTACTATCAGTGTCATCATCTACAGGCTTCTCCCCTTCTCAAGTGCCGCAAAAAATATTGCGGTCGACAACGGAAGCGTTTTTAATGCCTATAACTCTTTATGACAAAAGAAAAATATTACCTACTAAAGCTCACACGTGTATGTCACCCCCTATAATATGATCTCATTCTTGAACGGGCGCGAATAGAATCCTATTGGTATCGTTCAATCCATTCCTTTGAATTATTGTTTGCTGTCCCTAATTTTAGTGCAAACCGTATTCTCAAACCGGATAAATATAATGGATATTCAGATATTCGCGGCACTTTTCTTGAAGGATTACATGACGATGAAACTGCGTAGTAACGTTGTGCGTGTTTTGTTATGACTGAAGGTACATCAATGTATAGGTATGTATGTGTGTGTGCCTACTACGACGCAATTTGTACTGTGGTGCTCTTACCCTCGGGGCAGCTGTGCTGTACAGATTGTTGCTTTTGATTGAACCAAACTGGATATCATTCTTGGGGTGAACAAACAAAGAGATGTATAACAAGTATTCAAAGCTGGCGTAATTTACATAATAAAAACTGCTAAAAACGCAATCATAATTGACGTCAGCCTGTTTTGAAAGCAAGAATTTAAATATCCATCGTTTTTCACTCGAACTTAACAAAAAAGTGTCTCGATCTAAAGTTATATTGTATACGATGAATGAACTTGGTGACTTTGTCTATATTTATAATTTAAGATACTCGTGTCATAGTAACAGAATCAAACTAGTGAGCAATATAAAAGTCCATATTTTCTCAAGGAAATAGATAAGGATAAGGATAAAGATTGATAAGGGCCGGAGAATGATGATACTGATTTAACACGGAATAGGGGTTGTTAAGGAAATGCTACTGTAGGTAACAAATTCTTTAGATGCCAACATAATATACCAAAATGTAACTGATAAAATAGGATTTACTGATAATACGCGTTATCGACAAATGAGCTCCTTTTTAGAGTATACGAGTATACGCAGATAGCTACAGGTTAAACTTATTCCAAATAAAGTCAAACCATTTGAAATTTTACGTATTCTTGTTTGAAGAAAACTGAATGTCATATCAAGTGACTTCAGACTGCCAACAAAATTTCAAGCTACGGAATTGAATTGATATTTTTAAACAAAATGTAGCTCTTCAATACGACGATGTTACGCGACCTCGAAACGATATTTTGAAGTTTATTTTTCCACAAAGCGGTCAAGTCTCAAATAATTCAATGAAATAGAAGGACAACTTAGATGCTAGTACAATATCATTAGGCTATGACTATGTGTTTTCCATTGGACCCATACCCAGAGGGACTGGCGAGGAATCAATTTGTGCCGCGTCGTCGTCATGTAAAATAAAGGGGTATAAAGAGAAGCTTCTACAAATGTGTTTCGGAGATAAATAATAACGATAAAGTCCCTCGATTTGACCCACGGACCAGATTCTTTATATAACGCCTTATCTCATTGTACTCGAGCCGCACACAAAAAAGACCATTGGAGGCCTTTGTTATTTGTAGAATCGAACTTGTAGGATGAGTCCCGGTGATAGGTACCTACATAAATAACAATCCCATTTAATACTGTAATACCTTTCGCTTACGGCCGATACACTCGATATTACTTCGTCTAACCCCATCGCATGATTTCCATTTCTATGAAATTACTAAGTTTCCTTAGAAATCATATTCTGTTTAGAAATGATCAAGATAACGGAATAGGAAAACAGCGAATTGAAGAAAGTAGACCTCGATAAAATGGAATATGTCGAAAACATAACCGACTTAGGTATGACAATGTATTACATTATATTCAATAAGAACGTAACCACATGAAATTTCACGACATGTTCATATGATTACACATTTCATCACACATGTTCTCATGTCGGTATTCAATCTAAACCAATAATAAATTTTAACCTCTGTTCTCGTATTTCTGTTTGATGGAAAAGTATCATAAAACAGCGAGTTATGTGTGCAGGCGGTTGGAAAATATTTCCATGATTGAATTGAAATCGTGTGAACTGATATCTAAGCCCGCTGCCGTGTCCACTTTGATCACGCACGGGCCCCTGGGACGCGGTGACACTCACCACAATTTAGATTGAACAATTCTTACGACACGCCACTTTTGTCTTTTATGAGAACATTTATCTTTTTCAGGCTTTCTTTCTTATATGTGCAAAATTACCATAATACTTCAATGAATGTCTCGAATGCATTATTCTTTTATTTTGGCACTACGATTTTTTGGTATGTCTCTGCCAGTTATTGCGTGACTAATCACAAATTCTCGAGTGTTCTGTAATTTACAGATAGTTTTAAACTACGCGATATATCTTTTTAGTTCTGTATAATGTGGTTATGAGCACTTTTATTTGGCCTCAGTATTTTATTAGTTGGCCGTGTTTTGTATATTCAAGGTAAAGATCTCCTTTGTAGTTGGTTCGCCTTGCACGTCATTATTTGCCGAAGCTAACGACGTGAAAAGCTATCGCTGTTTCTTCGTGGTTTACTTTTCAGTCGCCACCGAGGAAAATTGTATTAACAATAGAAATACGTTCGATTTAACAAACAAGTAACATAAACTCCTTCGTTTGAAATAATTGAAATAAAGTTCTCGGGTTTCTTGGTTTTTGACCTTAATCATTTTCCAGTATTGTTTGCTGTGACTGTGCAAGTTTGTATTTTTCGTTTTAATTTATGAAGACAAGAGCGAATCTTGTTGGGATCAGGGTTTGAGGTATCTATTTTCTTTAGTTGCTGTCTTGTAGTGTGGACGCAATTATATTATCAACTTACTCGACATAAAGTCACAGTCGGCTGGAGGTCTGGACGTAATACTCAACTCGACTCTAACAGTATTAGTATGAATTGATTTCTCCACCGCCTTTATCACAGTTGACCATAAATTTTATTTACTTCCTTTTACTTTTTGACCGAAATTTAAATTTAAGTTGGTTAAATTAAAGTAGAATTGATTTTTTTGAAGTGTTAATTGAATTTTAAAGTACGTGATTGAATGGGCTTACTCTTGTTATTAATAACACATCATTATAATCGAAGCAAATTTTGTTTAAATGCTTGCTACTTAAAGGGGTTTAATGAAGTTAAATAAAAAGAAATATGATTGTAAGTAGAAGTCAGAGTCTTTTGCTGAATAGGCATTCATATAGACATTCAATTATTCCTCAGTTTAGGTACCTGGAATGTAAGGTATTCGATATACCATAATATAAAAATAAAATATAGCTACCTCACTATCGGATCGTTAATCACCAGTAATCGAACTTCTCATTTTTTAACATTCCCTAGCGACTTAGATAACTCAGTAATTGTATGCTCTCGAGACTTCATTTAATTACGGAAATATGTCTTCAAATGATTTTAAAATCGCAGTCGCGCTCGGAGAGTGAATACAAAAAAAAGTTTATTAAAACCTTTCCAGTGCTACGTTGGTATGGAGTACATTTTGTTATTCGTGTAACGTTCGAACCAATAGAAGGAATATAGAATATTTAATTAGTGAAGTTTATGATATAAGTATGCGTCGTACGCTTTAGTCGTATAATTTAAAAAGGCCACACTCGGCTCTTCGGTCGAATATAATTTTATGTTCTTGTTTATTAGCGAGTGCGGCGATTGACAGCGTTATACCGCCACCGTAAACCATAAATTTTATGACATAACCTTTCAAACCTTTTAAAATATAATAAAACATTTATTTATTATTTTGTGAGCATCTCTTTATATCGGGTCTAATTTCAAACATTATATTTGCAATGATTTTTCCACCTAAGTGCTTCTTCAACCGACTGAGGCTAAGACTTTCTTTATATCTCAACAGTGGAACGAAGTTCAAAGCAAATGTGAATAGAATGTGGACGAGTTTTAGCTATTGTCGGTGTCGTTGTATCCTTTGTTGGCGCTTCTGATAATACGAGGAGGAGTAATGGCCTGTTCAGCTGTCCCTCACATAAGCTCTAGATTTTTTCGATGATTTGCGTTCACACTTATCTGTTCACACAAAACAGCCTTCAATAATCCGCATTGCTCTGACATTTCGCCTCACGCTCGTGGCCAGTACGCATAACGCGGCCGAATTCTTCATCCACAATTTCGGTACTTAGCGCTTAAGCTCAATAATTCAGATGCTTCATGCTTCGTAACACCGACGACTGTTTAATTAAGCCAACTCACGTCACCGACCAAATAAAGGGAAATTAGATTTGTTCACCAATTGTCAATAAAATAAATCTACGTGTATAATTACGTATCCTGTTCCCGTTATCCATAAAAGTGACGACAATGGTCGTGGCTTGGGCAGCGATTTCTCGACTTTATGGGCGCTGGGTACTGACTTAGTACGTGACAGCGGGACGAAGCGAGCGCTGCGTGACTACGTGACCTCAGACGGGAAAAATTATAGACATACGTAATTCGTTGACTTGTTTCATGCACACATATTATGTTCACAATACGTACGAAGCATTATTTTCAATATAAGCCTCTATATACACTAGCGTTACGACTGTCTGAGTTCCGCCGTAATCCACAGCTTTTACTATTTCGTTTTTAGTCGAATCGTGACGTTTTATAGTGGCATAAAACTGTGTGAAATAAAATGTGTCGGTAAGTTTGCACTGATTAAAATCTCGCGGGAAAAGCTTAACTTTTTTTTCGCTATTAGTAACGCAATTAAACCCTTTGAGCCTAGGCGAATCCTAATCATAACTTCAGATAGGTAATGAAATAATTCAGTAACAAAGCGAAAATAATGAGAAAAGTTGGGAGTTTTTTTGTTCATAAATTAAATACAAACTTTCTCTAGTCTGTCGGTTTTGTTGGGGGAGTGGTGACAAAATATGCGTCGTGGTGGCGTCATGATTATTGATTGTCATTTTTAGATAAAATCATTCTTGCCATCAACTAAAACAGTTTTGTTTAAGGTATACGCACTATTCTTTAACACGTAAACAACACGTAGGTACTACCTATTCGTACATACTCCAACGCAACTTATTTTTATCTTTTCAGAGTAATTTAATAATAGCATTCGTTGAATTGTCGCCTTCAAATAGAACGTATCATTAACTGATTGTCACTAATTTTATCCCCTCATTACTTTGAGTTGAATCGTAGTAGCAAAGAAAAAACAATATCTTTTTACTTTTAAATGACTGCACTACTACAATATTCCTTGTATTGTCTATTCGATATTTGAAATCATACTTTTAATTATCAACTCTCACTCTATTTTCAAACACTCTACTTTTTTAATGTTGCTCATTTATTTATTTTCTTTTTTATGTCTAAATATTTGTCTCCATCTGGTACGATTAACACCTGCGTACGGTAAGCAGCAATTTTTTTAAAGCATAACATAACGGCTAGTTACCCGTCATCAGCGAACACAATCACAGTTAAATGGTGTGTCAATGTACAATCAGCATCATAAGTTTATTAATACGACGAGAATTACAATACACGGAATCAGAAACAATTGCAATATTTTGTAAATTCTGAAAATTATGACGAATATTAAAGCTTGAAAATCTGTAAAGACCTTTTTGGAACTTATTATTATCGTAATTTTAACTCTGATTATTTTGATGAAGTTTTGATGTTGCCTGTACATGCATCAATACATTACTTATGCATTTACTGCATAACTTAGGTTGAGAGAGCTCTATTATACCCGTCATCCAAATTAGACTCCGACTCACTGAAGCTTGAAGATTTAGCTTATGCATTTCAAGTATTGTATAATTTCATTGTTATGAACAATATAATGGGATGCTAGTTAGATTATATAAGTTACAGTTTTCCAGTAGAACACCTCAACGAGGGACTGAAGCTAGACCTAATCATACTGAATATTATCAAAAAATGTTTGCATGCTAAGGGTATTAAACAAAATAAGCGTATTAAATTAAAGAAAAGTTAACCTCTTAAACCCCGAGCTTAACTTTCACTATATGTATAGCTGTCATTTCAATAAAGTTAGGTTAGGTTAGATGTATTTTCCGCTAAAAACCGAATTAAAAACCAAATATAACATATTTAAGGTGCTCTATACAACGATCATAAAATTGGCTTTTTTCCTTTTATGAATTGCACGGGAACCTTTGAAAGTCCGAATTGCACTTAAGACTTTTTTAATTTCGTATCCACAATGGTTGTAATGAGGCTTGATTAAAAGTCCGAGGTACATAAAATGTTATAATCTACGACGCTCTATGTTCATGCTACCCCGACACGCACTCGGCCGGGGTTTCACGTTTCTTTCCAAACTATTTAACTAACGATCTACGATTATAAATGAGAAATAATGGATTTACTTCTTGTTCTAATTAGGCTCTATTAAATACTAATTTGAGGCGGGCTATAAATTGCGTATTTTGTTAGCGTATGTACGCTAGAAGATGTTGTAGGTTGGTAGGTACCCATTTATCAATGAAATACTTTTTTTATCCTCTTTGCCTATAATAAGTATTAAGAAAACTGTCTTTGTGACAACAAATCTGTTAGCTTAAACGGTATAAATTATCTAGATGCCCATTTTGTTAGTACTTAAACCTTTTTTGATTAGAAACAAATTGAGGTTTTACACAAAAAAAACATTGCCTGCATCTGGCACGTCAGCCCGAATAACGTGCAAATCGAGCTTTACGGCCAGTAACCACAGAGCAAATATCTAAATCAGATCAAATAACTAGTATCATTACTTACCATTGGTAAGGACGTGACTTTTGGTGAATCAGGGACGTGACACACGTGACAGGTTGATAGCAATCAGTCGGCAGACCACCCGCAGTTACTCAGAGCATACAATTGCAGTATTCAATGCGAATCACGGTAATACGAGTATATTGAAATTATTGCAAATTCAGCAACATATTGTAATCAATTCCTTTTTGTGTAGCGGTAACGGATTCGATATTTTTTGTTTCGTCTTTAAGGTGCCCAGAAGGCTGTATACGTCAACCGAATCTTTCTCAGCATATTAAGCAGCAGACATTCTGCTTTCCTCCAACACGGATTAGCATAAAACAAACTTCAGTGATCAAAAAACATTATGGATTTAATAAGAGTTATGAAAAAGTGGTATTACTGACATAAAAACGAGGGTAGGTAATGTCTAAATTTGAATTTCAAAAACCGACATTGTAATAACGATAAGCCTATAACGAAATTCAAAGGGCCTACGATAACCCGTTTAAGCCTTTCGTCAGTGAATGTTGGAGTTTATTCAATTGTTTAACAACATAGTGGCAATGACCTGGTGTTTTAAATACTTGATCCATATTCAGGAGACGTTCCGGAGACCGGACGGGCTCTGTCTACAATGGGTTAGTTAGCTCTTTTAATTATGGAATGGTTCGCCGCTATCCTCATGTTATTTTAATCAGCAGCAACTGTAAGAAAACATTTTGTTTTAGTTTTGTGTTACTCTTGTGTAGCATCAAATGTACTTAAAAACTTGAATGTGCATTTGTGAATAGCGATATTCATTATTTGACATTAATTCCGCAGCGGTCACTAGTTATGGTACAAATGTAAATACATTTCCTAATCTATTCAGGTGTTTCAAATGAACAAAATTGAATTCGTTTCAATGAATATTCTCAATAACCCTCTTAATGCGACTTATACGGTGTCATTTGCGAGAATATTATGATCTTTTATTCACATTGAATAGGTCCTATTTTTAAAAGGAGAAACTGGATTTATATTTCAATTTATCTTCTAGGGAAGCCGTCGCCCGACATGCTTATTACATTATTATTAGCGGGAGTTGCGGTTGTACTGATAAATAAGAGTTAGCATTCAATGTTGGTTCAGGTTGCTATGTCGTCGAAGCCTGTGGCTTATTTAAAAGGTCATCATAAATGAAAAATTTTGTCCTTCTGGGAGAGTAGTCTTGACTTTATGTATAATTATACTAGGTTGTAGTGCGCTGGCATAGTTTCTTCCAATATAGAGCAACGTGTGTTCACTTGCAATTCTAGTATCTTCATTAAATTTCCTAAAAGGTAGGTTTTTAGTTTAAATTAATTTCCTTTATCTGTAAGTCAATGGTATTAATATTTCTAGTCATGTCCGAATCATTTAATACTGTTGCTTCTAGTTAATTTAAGATGCAGCTCAGAAAGCTGTCTGGAATTAACAATTAATAATGTTTTTGCTCGTCGCTATCAAATGCAAATTCTTTGCTGTTGAGTCGACATTGAGAATAGTGAGTGAGTGGGCAGATATGTAAGAGTTATTGAGGAGGCCTCTTACGATAATGAAGTGCTGAAAAAAAAATAGAATAGAAGGAAAAAATAACATAGGTGTACTAATTACATTTCGTATCACGTGACAATTTTCGCAGCATTGTTTTTTCAGGCGACATGATATGAAATTCAAATGTTGGTCATTAGAATTTTGACTAGTACGACATAATAATATCGAGAGATGGCTTTTGTTTTGTCCTTTTGTCGTGTAATGAGAAAATGATGTTTATAGTTATAATGTGGCGTAAACTGTCCGTAGAAAAAGTTAACCTTATTTGTAAAAAAATCTGTGAAGCGTGTAGAACTTATTTGACTTTGTATTTTGTTAGTTATTGTCTGTTTAATAAATTTAGATTATTTAGAACATATTACAGCATAATCTCTCATTCCAGACATTCCATTCAAAACCAAAGAAAAACATTTCATCCGACGGCCTAAATCAGAATGACCCCTTTCAGTAACGATCATTTTGTGTTATGTAAATTTAAATTTATATTAAAATTGCTATGCGGCTATGATGGAACTAAGAAAATAATTTCGTTTTTTTCATTAAGGTGCGAATAAATATTTCGGAATTCGCGTAATGGATGCTGCTTAGTCGGCGCGTCAAAAAGCCTTTTGTTATCTCCGCGTTATTTTTCAGGGGTTTGGATTCAGCGGACAAAGCGAGGCACATATTTCACAAGACCGTAATCTCGTTCCTAGTTCACAGGACTCGAGGTTTTTTACACTTACACACTGTTAATGGGTGGATTAACAATATTTTTACCTGTTACGACCTTAACATAGTTTTATCGTCTATAAATTACGGACGGTAATTAAGGGCACATTCCAAGGCTTGGATCGCTCAACATGCCCTCTCCCTTTAAACGGAAACCATTTATTATAGCCGAGAAACTAAGCTCTCAGTAAACTTGCTTGATCCAGGAAAATTACATAAAATTGCTTCATTTGAACTTCATAATCAGAAGGATTAATTTATAACGACTCTATCAATTGTTTTCATTCTGAACTTTATGCTCTTAAAGTCACTATTTACTTTCATACGTCTATTAGTATTGGAACAATATTAATTTGTAATTAAGTAGGTACTTATACATAGGTAGGAAGATTATTACATATTTTTCCTCATATTTATACTTATTATAAGTGTAATTAGAAAATTCGATTTATGAGAACTGATTACATTTGTTAAAAATTCTTTATGCTTAGCTTGTTCAAATAACGTCAACGTGTTATACATATTATTATACTCATTAAATTGTATACTTAACCTGTTTCTTCCAGTGTCATTATACAAGCGGGTTCCAGCCATATACTTAGCCATTAGTGTGTTAGCTACTATACGTAACCACTTTAATTATACAACTAGTTTGCCAAGCGTGCACAGAACAAATAACTTAAAATTTTTGTTTTTACCAATAGGTAACTAAATAAGTTCAAACTTTTACTCTAAGTAATTTTCCACATGCCAATGTGTTTTTGTAAGCTCGTTTCGTATTCCATGAATTGTGTAAACGTTCTTTAATTTTATTCTTTTGTTACAGAAATACAAGATGTCAATTGCTCCTGCTGATATGGTCGACCAGCGCAGTCATGATTGGCTGCAACGGTGTGGAGATGACGTGTCCCGAGGAGTGCAGCTGCCGCACCACGTTCGACCCCGAGGACGGCGCGGCCGTGCGCGTGGCGTGCACGCGGGGCGGCATGCGCGTCATACCTGTCGACTTCATCGACCGAAATGCTCATGTAATAATCATATCCGCCCCCGACGAACGACAAAATTCACTAACGATCGGACCCATATTCACACAACCCGCACCATTCGTTAATCTACGGGAACTACACATTGTTAACTCCAACGTGCCTTCTATAGGTCAATACTCGTTTTGGGGACTACAAAATTTAATGTTAATTAACCTAACCTACAACAATCTCACCAGCATCGGGGCAGATAACTTCAGAGGTCTTATAAATCTGACTGACTTGCATCTCGACCACAATAATATAGAACAGATGCCAAGCGAAACCTTCAGACATTTAACTTCTCTGAGGACCTTGAGTCTGTCTAATAATCAAATAACTACGTTGGTACCGAGACTATTTAGAATGCTGGCTAAATTATTCTACTTGGATCTCAGCGATAATCCACTCACTGAACTGAATCCAGAAGTTTTCAAGGATATACAGCATTTGAGAATTTTTAAATGTAGAAGATGTCTTCTGCGACGCGTCAATACCCAAATTTATCATTTGGTGGCCAATTTAGAAGAGCTGGATTTGGGCGAGAATCAGTTTAAATATCTAACATCTGATGAATTTATAAGCCTAAAAAAGCTTAAAAAGTTGAAACTGGACGGCAACCAACTGTCGGTGATCGTGGACAACATGTTCGGGCGGAACCGCGAGCTGCGCGTGCTGTCCCTGGCACGCAACCGGCTCGCCCTGCTGGCGCCCGCCGCGCTCGCCAACCTCACCAACCTGGCGCACTTGGATATAAGTCACAACAAAATTGATAGATTTCATCTACAAACTTTTGCTCCAGTCGTCGATTCTTTGAAAACTATTAATTTCAGTGGAAACAATTTAGTCCTGAATGAAATTGCGATAGTACTCCAGATACTACCAGAAATCCATGGCGTTGGTTTGGCAAACTTGTCACTTACTGATATACCACTCAATTTCTTCACGTACAACGAACACCTCGTAGCTTTAGATATTTCTTGGAATAAGTTTACAAACTTTCCATACAAACTACTAACGAAGACAAAGTTTTTACAGAGATTCGATATATCGCATAACAAGTTACAAACGTTGAGTGAACTAGATTTGCAAAGACTCGAAGCGATTGCTCAAGTGAATTTGATAAAGAACACGTGGCGATGCGATCAGTGCTCAGCAGGGACTATGCTAGTGTATATGACTACGACAGTGCTGAATGCAACTCTACGCCACCTCAAGTGTTACTCGCCAATGCGTTTGCGTGGAGTGAATTTCTCTGAAATGACTTTCGATCGGCTCGATCCATGTCCAACTACGCACGAGGCTCAAATGAGTGTCATTGCTGGGTTGATGCTCGTGTGCGTGGCGGTGTTGGCGGCCGTGGCAGCTGCGCTATGCTGCACTCGGCGTCGCGCCGCGCACTACTACACCAACGAGGAGAAGCGTCGCGAGCACGAGCACGAGCACCCGGACGAGCTGCTGGGGCACACGGAGCTGGGCAGCGTGGCCACCATCCACGCGCCCTACCACCTGGTCTCGAAGGGCAGCTAACGCCGAGCTCGCTCGCCGCCGGCGCCTCTGCGCCACGCGCCCATCTGCGCGCCGCTAGACCTGCCGCTGCCGCTGGCGACGGTCTCCGCCTACGGCTGCGACAACCAGTCCCATCGCTACTTCCCGCCGACCCCCGCGCCTCCACCTCCTCCGATGTTTTGCAACGACGATATCTGATACGAGTATGAGTATGAAGACGACCTTGTGTAAAGCCAAAGAGACTATCTGTGAAGTGTATATACTATGAAATAAGCTTTTAAAAACGTATTTAACGAGATAAGTTTGACTGTAAAATAACCAAATGATATTTTTGTACGACCTAAATTTTTGTAGGTTTACCAGAATTGCCTGGCACAGGCCTATTGACATAGTTAGAAACCAAAGGTAATGTTAATATTTCATAGTTAAGAATATTATGTACATTAGTTAAGATCCGATTGGTCTTAACTTCTTGAAAGTCTAACAACCAACTATTTTGTACATAGATTTATAAATAAGCTATCTTCTTGGTGGTTGCAGCCGAATTACTATTTCAACAAAAAAAAAACATCTCAAACTAGAACTAACGTTTCCAATTGTAATATTACTAACTGACGGTGAATAAGATGAGAGTGAATTAGACACGACAGAATAATACAAATGAGAATAAAAACAGCTCAAAATTAGACATAAAAATATTCGTAGAGTCACAGATACTTGCACACATGATAATTATTCTTTTGCCAAATTTGGCACATTACAGATCTAGACTTTAATAATGCTCTAGAATTTATGACTCTCAAAATTGCACTTCCAGTATATTCTTAATTTTATCGTTAAATAACTTAGTATTAAACTAAGTGTTGATGTCAGAATCCTAAATTGAATTACCAAAAGTGTGATACAAATACTTAAAGAACTTCTGCCTTAACTAAATCATTACCTACTACTAAAATGCAAGCAAAACAAAACAGAACTCTCTCATTTGTCCAAAGGTTAACTTTCCCTGTATCCCTGATAAAGCAATTCGGCTGTGACGCAATTGTTTCTTTGGCCGATAAAGAAATGTTACATACAGATGAAACATCATCAAGGACAGAAGACGCCATTGCAACTTTATTGTATACATCAAAAATACAATTGAAACTCGGTAGGTCCCACCCACCTATAAACTTTAGATCTAAACGTTTAGATAATAAAATTATCATAATACTTATAAATAAAATTGAAAATAAGTTGTGCGTACAGCATTGCTCATTTGGATAGTACGTAAAGAAAGAATCTATGTGATGTTAAATTAAAAGTAAAAATTTATATGTATAAACAGGAAACTAAAATATTTAAAAATTTAAAGATATAAATATATGTATTTGGCAAGTCTTAAAACATATTGTCATAAAGTTAAAACTTTTAAGCCAACACCTAGTTAGATCACACAATTAAAATAAGTTGTAATATAAAATAAAGGATGTAATTTAAATTAAAATATTTATAAGTAAAATACGTTAAAGTGAAAAGTTTATTAGTTTGCCAAAGTTCTAATCTGTGACCAATTATGACATAAACATCTGTGCAACTAAAAAATCGGATATAAACTATTTCGAAGCCACCTAGTTTTCACTGTAACATATACCTGTAACTATGATGTAAAATATGTAGGTTAGCAAACATGACATGACTGTGTGAATATAACTCTCGGCGCACCAACCCCGTCAGCGAGTCGTGTTCTCACACTATAAAACAACGTCTCATGAGTCACGTAAATATAATATTCAATATGTACGCATTCCTTTCCTTTAACTGTAAATTATATATTAATCGAAATTATTACAATCTCTTATTATTACCGTCAAATATTATTTAATCTAGCACTAATTGAAATTTGCGTAACTACACAAACTAATCATCGTTTTTCGAGTCAGCTAAATTAAACTAGCTAAGACAACCCTGCCACCGTTTTTAAACTACTAGGATCATATTAACAAAATTATATCTAAAAAACTCTGACAATAATTCGGACTCATTTAACTTACCTACTTCCAAGCTGACCTGGGAGTGACAGAAAAACATAGAAGGGGTTAGCTGCTTCTCATCCTGCGCAAGTCGTAAAAGTCGACTGAAGGAACCGGGTTATTGTACTAGCAAACTCTGAGAGAAGATCTAATGGCAACCTGTCATCCGCTAGTGCATGTACCAACTTATAACCCAAAATACCAACTTTCCTGCCAATAGAACCTACCAAAACCAACCAGTAGTAACACCTAAAATTAATGTTAAGGATAAAATAGTAGGGTACCTAATATTTAGATAGAGGGAGGCCACTGTAGAATTTCGCATGTCTTTTATTTGAAATTTCATATCGAGCGTAAACATACTAGATATGTTTTATGAACTCGTGTTGGGAAGGGTTATCGGGCCAGTTAATATCGGAAAAGTGTATCACTTAAAAGCGGCTGTGGATAATTGCTTAGTGCACAAACCGTGCCACCCACAGCTTGGTCGGAACGATTCCCTGGATTATGAGCTCAAGAATTAAACGTATTCTGCATTGTATGGTATTCATACTTACAACTTTGTATTCGTTCCTGTTTGGACTTAAACTACGAACGTGACTGGCGAAGAACAGACAAAGCTGTGCTATTCACTACTACACTATTTCAATAACTGTTTAAAATCTTGACTGTCGCTAATTATGTGCTAGATTTGTAATAATTGACGCTTATAAAATCTTGTTTATTTTGCATATTAATCCCCTTCCAAAAACTTTATTACATTCGATTTTATGGTTAGTGAGGTATTATTTTCTTTGATTAGTTTAGCATAACTTGAATGTACATAGTGCATGTAATCAATAGTTTTAATTGAACATAATTATTTGCACTGCGACATTCTTATGATATTTCCCTTGGCTCGGTCCAGCGGAGAATAAGTAATATAAGTTAGGATAAACTTAGAGTAAGTTATAATTAGTTAGAATAAGAAGGTGGGTTCATCGAATAAGGGCTAATTATTTGCACGATTAAAGTTTCTACACCATGATGTAATGGTTGACACATGAAAACAAAACTGTTATAAGAAACTCAAAAGAACTTTGAATTGACATTCTAACTAAATACTTTTTCACCATTAAATTAATAACAGTCGTTATATCTATGAATCACCACAATCACAAAAGCAATTTCACAGACTGCAATCAGAGGCTTTACACCTGCCCTTTATAGAAATGAAAACACGCGGGTTATTTCATAGCACCTTATGATAATTTTGATCCATATTCGTTGAACTCATCAATCGTAGTCTCTATATATAGGTGTAAATAAGTAGTTTCGCTCTCTACTTTAAGTAGATCAAACTTCTTAAAGTGTGAATGAATGCGAGGATCATTAGTATATACCATACGATCTCTTTCGGTCCCTTCGATTGGCACATACATGCAATAATGCAATTAACGAAAGTAACATCTAACAAAATTATTTGACCGAAGTCCCTTTTGTACTGGAAAATGTATTTACCAAAGTATAGAGCATAGAAATATCAATAGTATGTGTGACTAGCATTAATTGCGTGTTACAAGTAATAGAAGTTTCTCGGAGCAATAATTATTTTTAATTATCTAATACTAAGTTGATCTTAAACGATTATAATCACAACACCCAGCGAAAGCGATGATGAAAACTCAATAATAATTATTACTTCGGTAAATTATTATATCAAATAAGGAAATTTTGTGCCATCGTACCGGTAGACCTTGTTAGCCGATACGATAGCACAATCTTAGCAGCAGATAAGTCAACAAAACAAAAAATTCACAAAAAAAGATTAGTTCATAAGTTTCAGTTTTATAAAACGATGTATTATATAAGTTAAGGTTTTTCGTTTGTTCTGGGCAGCGTGCACCAAAGCCGCTGCCTTCGTAAGGATAAAACACCAATTTTAAAGATACGTGTAGATAAGCAATTAATCATAACAAACAAATACATAATATATTTTTCAAAAATAAGAGGATTATTATATTAATTGTACATAATATAAGTTGTATCAGAGGAGTTATTTTGAAAAAGATTGGTTAGACGAGCTGTATGTTTGGTTCCTTACGGGTGAGTCATCATGAGGGTGTCTTTGTTTGTCTGGGGGACCCTTATTATGAGTCGCCAGTGTCGTATCAGTTTGTATGTTGAACTCGGAAGGGACGTCGACTTTACACCCAAGAACAAAGCCACAAAGAGTGTCACTTTATCGTTCGCTATTATTTCGACAACATGGATGGATGGATGGATGGATGAGTTGATTAAGGAACATGGTTTGATTATGAATCGTGTATAGACAGTACAGAAATACTCTACGCTCGATCAAATATTCCTTGTGTAAGTGTTTAGAGATTAAGATGTATTTATTACATAATCGATGTTATATATACTCGTAGTTTTCAGATATGTGTCTATAGTAAAGAACAGGTAGGAAAAAATCGTTTCTAAATTCACTTAAATTAGTCACAAATAAAAAAAACAATTCGGAACTATTTTCAAATGTTATATGTTAGATAACAAGGAATAGTTGATCGACATAAATCTACTTATCTATAATATAGTCGTAAACTACTTATACTTGTATTTATAAGGTTCATAAGTACAGTTTTTGCAGGTATTTCAGTAGTTTGCCTAGAATGTCCTATATGTGAAAGAACCGTAACAGCCATTGCCGAGCTCTATCAATCATCGTTTGACAGCCTTGCAGCGATCTATCGCGACTGAAATTAAGTGCTTCGTAAAATAATAATGAGAACCAGTTTGGTTAGTAGACTTGGCCGTGTGACGTCAGGCGGGTCAATTCCAAATTCATTAACAATTTTACAATATCATAAATGATTCCAAATATCAAAATCAGTCCTCTTCAGACCAAATTGAATCTGGTAGCTAATAGTTAGAAATTAAAAACAGTAGGTACGTGACCATGAGTAATCGACTTCAAAAGTAAATTAAACTTAATACAGTAAAGTCTGTCTCACAACGTCAAGCGGCAATACATTTTAAATTCACAGATACTATATACAATTGTATGCAGGACTAAGAAAGGATTTTTGGTTATTCAAGTTAGAAGGGGACGAAACCACTAACCAGGCGGACGAAGTCGCGAGCGGAAGGTAGTAATAATGTATCTGACAAAGGTTTGGAAGCAGTAAAGTTTGCGCGTCGTGTAAAATAGGGTAGACGTTGTTAAATTTCGGATACGGTTTTATGAATATTTTGACAAACCTTTCGGTCACCGTTTCGGATATTATTATGGAATCACTTTCAAATGTTTCATGATATTAGATAAGAATACAAATGTTTTGCTAATTTTTGTATCGCTAAAGGTTATCTATGTTTTCGGATATGCAATGATTTCATATGCAATTTCAGGACATGCCCAGTGTAAAGCAAAATCTGTAACTTATGACGGAATATTCGTAATCATAAGGTTTAGTATTAGGAACCACACCATATACCAGAATGGTGTATTCTAGCTGTAAGTCATATTTATTGTAGCATTTAATTGACAGAACGTTTGAAACGAAATTTATATTGAGATGGCTGTATATATAAGAATGATTTGACTGAAAGTGAATTGTTTATGAATTATAAATTATATGTCTATGTTTATGAATGTAATACATACATATTTGATGTTTATTATAAATGTGTTCGTAGAATTCAAAAGCTTGATAGATTGTTTGTCTGGTAATCAAAAATATTAATCGTTTAACAATATTAAAATTTCACAATGAGTTCACTATCGTAATCAAATAGGTATCTTGTGATAAATTTACATATCTGTTCGGCTATTGAAATCTCGAAATCTTGATATCGATCAAAGATACGTATAGAGCTGATTTCTTACTATAACTAGTATTTGATCCGAATTTATTCAACTTACTCGTATAATATTAATTAATGTCTTAGTATGTAGGAAAATAATATTAAGATACATAAATACTCGTACATTCATATATAACAATAGATTATAAACAATAAGGTCGAATGACATGTCACGGTGTTTGCATTTCCTTCACTGAAGTTGGCTACGCAGCTACGGCGTAGCCATGAAAAATGATTGCTTTGAAATCTAACGAGCTACGAACTCGACTCAAGAACATCACTGGCTTGTAAAAACCGGTCGCAGTGACGTGTTAATTAACCTTCCATTTTAAATTATGCTTATATACAATTTGATGTTCAATTATAATTATGTAACCATGTGTGTAATAGAAGAATAATTCGTAGAAGATTAATCATAAATATTGTCTTACACTTCAGTACTGTCGTCTGCTAATCTTCCATCTTACAGTGTATTTAATTTTATTTTAATTAAGTTTTCTTTTAGGTTCTAGCCTCTAAAATTATTTAATTGGTAGTTTTAATTTATGTTACTAATTAACGATCTTTGGCGTAAAATATAACACCTGCAAACGTGAAACCATCAGTTGCTTGTAAAATGAAACTTGTAATGACAATATAGATAGGTGACGACATGATACAAAGCGTTTACGTGGGTATGAACACACATTAAGGAGTGCCGACTATGTAAATGCTAGTTGCACACAGTTGTGCTCAGATTCGGGAGCGACATAATTCATCGATGGGGCGTAACTCGCTCTGATCTATCCGCTGTCGGTTTTTGCGGTGCGACCGTGCCGCGCAGCGCCGCGCACGCCGAACGCATTCCATTGCGCCCGCGCTAAAAGCTAGAGCTATGTCAACGACACTCAACAATTTATCGCGGCTATGACCACATCTTCATCTAACAATTATAAGGTTGTCACGTAATTTAAAGCATTTAACCTTTTTAATTAATTTCTACCAACTTTGGACAGCTCTAAACGTTTATCAGACCAACCGTAACCAATCACAAGTGGAGCAGAAAAAATAATTAGAGGCAGAAAGCAAAGTTTTGTTTGTTTGTGAAAAAGTTCGCAAAAAGCTCTATTTGATTAAAATAAATCGCACTCTTTCCCGATTGTTTTAAGTTATCTATAACATAAAAAGTAGTTAGAAGTAATGAAGGTGACTGGAAACTATAATAACAAGTACATAAATAACCCGTTTATTTGGGCTCGTAACGACAAAACTCTAATAAGAATGTTCAAAATATGTCCCTTCCAGGTATCGCAAGGTCCTTTTGCAACAGCTTATGTGAGTGAAAGTTATTAGATTATCGTGAAGACCCGAGGCCAACGCACAACTTGCAAAACAAAGATTAAGGTCAAAGCCGCCTGTCATACAAGTCACATTTTTCGTTACAACCAATATTAGCTACATTAAAAATAAATTAGAAAACAGTTCGATTTTTATAAAAGTAATATTGCTTTAACTAAACCAAGTCGCGTCTATTTTAAACGCTTCAGATTGAGAGAATATAGAATTTACTTTTATTTTATAAGAGTTCGGTTCATTGAAAACCGAATTTTTCGTACATGGCTAGATTGGAGCAAACGAAACGAACCGCTATTTTGATTCCATCACGTAGCGATTTGAAATCATAACCCCTTTTCACGCGGCTCGCGTGCCAGCTATCCAACGAACAATATTTTGAAAAACTTGTCGATCCATGAAAAGTGACGAGCCGGCCCATGTAGGGAATAGGTAACAATAACAACTTTGTAACGAAGGGAAAAAAACCTATTTTTAATAGGCTTGTACGGGAAAAGAAATTTAATAACTCTCAATTTAGTCAAAAAGTCGTTTACTTTAAATTTAAGTAAGAAAAAGAACAATTCAGTATCGGTACGATCAAGCGACTTTGATTCGGCAAAAATAAAATTAAACATTTTCGGCTACCAAGCGATTGGTCAGCCAGTCTAGGGTTATATTTATGAGTCGAGTAGTGTTATTGGAATTGGAGTGAAGAAACTGGGGCTTAGCTCAGTCAAGGAATAGTGCCGGGAAAAAGGCAATAATGCATGCCCCCTTTTAGATGGGAAAGTATGAATAACGTACAGTAAAGATTTAGATGGATAAGGGTCTTTGAGACGATTCGTGCACGAGGTGGCTCAAGTCTCCGATAGCCGACAACTATAGGATTACCCGGTTGTCGCGTATCTGAATTGTGCCGCTTATTGTACGAATGGCTAAGTTCGGTAGTGTTTGGAGATGATGTTTTTAAATTTTAATTGAGACATTGTGCGATGGAAGATCAGTAAGACATTTTTCTGTAGCCGTACCAGGAAGGATTTCACTGTCATTGCTGTTTAATAAATGTTTACCCCTAATCAACAAAACATAGAAAAATACAAAAAAAGACCCGGTAGGTGTAAAGACTTGGTGTCCGTCCCTAGACGGCAGTAGAAATAAAATATCTTTAGCTTGTAAAACATATAATCTAGGAATGAATAATAAGACTACATTTTATTAATGTCTGGATGATGTACTCAGTAATTAATGTTTGGAGAATGTTTTCGATGTATTACATGTTTGATGTCCGATATACCAAAGTAACAACATTGTCTTGTACCACAGTAATTATGTTTATGCCCTAGTATACCTTCCGCGCACTGAACTATATGTAACGCTGTATGTTCTGTCCTATTTAATGAACTAATAAAGAAATTCCTTCGTATGATTTGTGTTATTGCCAATCCTAAGAATTATGTTGGGGAAAGGTCAAGTGATATGAATGATCGAGGCACTTCAATGGTAATATTGACTACCGTCCAATATTAATAACCTATCGGAAAATAAGTTGTTTTGAAAACAAGCTTTTAAATCAGTTACACTCACATTGCTACATGAATATGATAAGAAATATCATATATCAATATCAACTCATTTTGATTACAAGATTTGGTTTAATGCAAGTAGGTCCAGGTCATACAAGATGTGGTTTAACACTAAGTGCATGTAAAATCAGAGCTTTTCAATGTTAGTGCAGAATATAATAAATACTTACATTTAAATTATGATCGGTAAATTCCAAAATAGAAAACAGAACGGATACTTAGATATTGTGCAATTTTCTTGACATTATGGTAGAGACAGAAAACAAGTGACAGTTGTATAATTATAATGCTGTTTGAGTAGCGAGATTATGGTCGCCATTAGTGGCGGTGACATGTACCTGTGGTAACAAATTACTTGATTGCGAGTAACCCTTTACAGTCATCTTCCCCAATGTGCAGTAAGGAAACTGAATGATCATTCATATGATTTTGAAGATGTCTTGTTTTACATAAAACACAGAAGCTTTTAAGAAAGTAAATGCCGTATGCTCCGGTGTGAAATGGTGCATTGTTTAGTGCTTTTGTAGAACGAAAAAAACTAAAATTCAGCATAAAAAGCATGAAAAAAAACTTGACACTCTACAGTGAAAGGTATATATCTAGTTTTCGATATTCACGTTTCAATTGTTCACTTTCATATTAGTGTTACTAACCAATAGATTGCCAATTACTTATTTGTGATAAGTATCTTCTAGGAGATAATGTCTGTCGGTAATTATTCGCAACGTATATAATATATTACATGACATTGATCAAATGGAAGCCTATTAGCGATAGCATTTAACATTGTCAGGATAGGCTCGTTAATTGCATAAGATAAATTGCCCATCTATTACGTCATTAGGGAAATGGTTCAAATGTGTCTGACTGTCTGTACAACACTAAGAACCAAATGTAAAATCCATAACGCTACATACGTTTACTACATATGTTTAATCCTCTCGCAGACCTCTGAATAATTGACCTGACCTTTGGATCGCGGTAGATTAGCCAGATATGAAATTTAATCTAGTTACTTATACGATTTACATACTTTATTTTTTTAACATGTTGTTTTGCCCATATTACATTGCATTCCATTTTTGTTGACGGACGGAGGTATTCATTTAGAACCGATCATGACATATTATATTTATTTTCCAAAAAAGTACAAACACAACGTATTAGTTTTTAAGGAATGAAATATTACTAGAAAATGTTGAATTTATGAGCGGCATGAGAATAATGGAGATAATACTAAGTGAAAAATGAACGAGGAGTTAAAGGTTTAGGTTGTGACGCTTGTCGGTGGATGCAGGTTCGTTTCAGTAACCCCGGAGAAGATAAAACACATGTAATCGGATGGCGCGGTGAGGAGGCGTCACATAGCTATTAGCATAACGACCAGTTAACGACTCTGGCACGAGCAGGGCACACGTGATCAAACTTACTTCGGTAATATACGCCCAACTATCGCTAGTAATCACAGACTCACAAACACCTATACTGTATACCTATATCATGGCTTCCGGAGACACAACGTCACGGAAAACTTAAACTAAAACAGAGTTTAAGAAATAAAGTTACGAAACTGTAGGTATCACTTATTTTTGTTCTAATCTAGGTCATGCAGCGCCAAGGGGTCGCCTGGAAGGCCTTTCTCTCTATTTTCAATTCGATATAAAAAACGTGTTGGGAATTACATAAGGGGCATAGTTGTGGCAGCCACGTGTGACTATTTGTCTTCTATTGTTGTAATGTTATTATCTTGTATTCCTATTAAGCATACTATTGTTTATTTAATGAAAATGAATCTTATGAAAAGCTAATTAGTGACGTATTTAAATAATGAAGTTCGACGAAGCTATAATCACAACCAGGAATTACTCGTCATGAACGTCAAACTCAGAAACTTGTACGTCTTAAGGCTCTTGAATTTGAGGCTTAACGTCAGGAAAGTTGTCGTTCGCTTGCAAACTTATAAATAGTTATTCCCTTATTAATTACGTGGTTTCTTCAAGTTTAAAGCTAAAACGCTTTGATTATAGGTAGCTGAACAAGTGACGTACACGCTGAGGTAGATACACCGCAGCCAGTACGTGTGGCCAGCCAGACCGAACCGCAACGTTGTTAGCAGGAATTAACTAACAAGACAGAACCATTGCCAACTATTTAAATACATGATGCTAATTGTTGGGTTTTTAGAGTGCTTCATTTTTTGGCTAACGAATGGCCGTGTGAACTGAAAAATGTAAGTGTTTCAGAACAGAAAAAACAGTATGACATGGTAATCAATCTTTAGCAACATAGCTCCCAAGGAACGTTGACTTAGTATTTTTTAATGGAACGTAAATCTCAAGGAAATCTGCCATAAATGTATGAAAATTATTTATATTACAAGAAATATTCTCAGAAACGCATCGGCAAGGTATCCCGGGTATTACTCAAAGCACTTTGCAGGGGATTCTTAAAGCGAGTATATTGCACAATTACTAAATTTATTAGGTAGTAAAGTGTGTTTGAGTATGCACAAAAGCATACAGGGGCTTCACTCTCTGCTACCAGCTCATAGTGAACAAAGCAGCCTCGCGCGGAATATCAACAATTGAACTGAGTCGCGAAACATTTCCATGTATTTACTTTAAAGATTAACTCCCGTTCGTTTAGTAGTATAGTCATTGGACAGTTTTGTTTTATTTTAAAAATCATTTGTATGCTGTTTATGTCTACTATTCCGAAGCGGTTTGTCTGATGTCATGAAATTATTTGTGGCAAGAGTGGCTCGAAGTATGCTCTCCGTAAATATTGTTTTCGTTTTATCTAGAAAGCCTCTAACTCTATTCTAGCTTCCCATTTACGTCACTCAATACTGTATAGTTAGTACAAACTTGTTGCTCTACAGGACACTACTAACTGACTAAGTTTAGTTGCCCGAAGCACTCTATTGCAACCTAATGGCGCCCTTTGAACGGACCTCACTCCAATAAATTAATCAATTTAACTGTCTATTGATTGATCCAATAACTAACACTTTGACATTTAAGCGGTGTATTTAACTAAAGTCGTGTATATTTAGTGTATTAAAGCCATATAATGTGAGTTCTATTCATTGATTATAATTGAAACATAGATGATCACTGATTGGACTTTATAAATAAAAGGAATTAGAAGGTGAAAGGTGTAAATATTCACCTGAGTCCGGTTCCAAACCAAAATGATCCGGTGTAAATGTGAAACTATACGGTATTACTCGTAGGCGACGATGCGTAGCGTATTAACTACGCGTAGCATAATTACTACGAGCTTTATATTCGGTTAGGTGTGAACAAGAAAGTGATTATGTGTAGAAATAATACGAACGTTATGTTACGTACTCGATGAAATGCTTTTGTGTGATATCACTAATGGGGAAAATAAAAACAAAAATTGAAAGCAACTATTGGAAGTGCAAATATCTGTTGATTGATTTCTAAAATGAATTACTATTTTATGTTACATAAAAGCCTCAACGCTAATGTTATTGAAATTAATTTATATTCGTACCTAGGTATATACAATACATAAAATGAATATGGACAAACATGGTAAAATGCATGCACGCATATGGATCGCTTGCGGTTACTTGTTTACTTGAAATCCGCATAAATTATATTATTTATATGACAACCAAATGAGATATTAGTGAAAATTAATTAACAAAATTTCAAAAGACATGCTAGAACGGACAAAACCACAATTCAATTTATTTACGTTTATTAAATTGATGTGTACTTTCATTAAAACCTTTATTAGTGCGCAGCGGATCATATGGTGGTATTTTTATTTGTGCACGAAATTTTTTGACAGCCTTCAAAAAAGACAAACAAAAAATAATGTGGTAAGTTGTTTTACATAAAGGTAGTCATGTCACATTAATAAATACAATGAATAAAGCCCTAACCAGCCTTATTATACATATCTTATATAGAAGTAGAATTTTAATGTTAATTATCAAAATAAAAAATAGGCAAATCAAATCAAATCATCATGATTTGATTTGATTTGATTTGAAAAAAATAGGCTATTTTTTTTTATGTGTGCTTAGACTAATGCATGTGTATGGAGCTGAATCTTTACATTAGTACTACAAGTTTTATTCCATAGGCACGTTTTTAATGTCACAATTTACTATTTAGGCACTGGAACTTCGGACTAGTTCTCTTGTAGAGTACTATTTGCATTAATATATAAACAATTACGTAAATCGCATTATGAAAACAGTTGTATAAAAATTCAGAGAAGTCAGTCGTTGAATAAAAGATCATAACTCATTAATCACAATCTTTTAACATTCTGTACTACTAATATAAATACAGGCGACTAGACCTTATCATTTGAAGTAACTTTGCAATATAAGTATGAAGTTTTGTTAAACAGTAAAAAAAACTCGCTAGTGACTTTTTTAATTCCCAGAATTTTGCAAGTAGTTAAAGACAAATAGCTATGTTTTTTAAGGAGTATATAGCAATAATAAAATGAATCAGAAAAATATTTTTACTTATATAAATAATAACTCCGAAACGATGAAACAATATTTATTGTAGATGGATATCTTCATAGCCACACGGCTGAAGTTGCGGGCAACACCTATTAATTTATAACACACCTCATTACGGTAAATACTTATTTTCACTGCGTGATATTTCATGTGTTTGACAATTCCATCACCACTATTTGTTTAGCTGTCAAATATTGTCAATTTGTGATGTCATTATAAGTTCTTGTGTTATAAAAATAAACATGTTTGTAATTAATCGTATGAAAGGGTTGAGTAGTAGGAGGGCTTTGAACGCCTTGGACCACGTGAGATATCAGCAGGGCTACATGCCGCCGCCGTGCCCTCCGTGGCCGCCATGCCCGCCCTGTCCTCCTGTCACTCCGCCGACACCACCAAGTTGCGTGCCCCCAATAATATACCCTCCCTTCTACTGCTGTCCAAGATCAAAATATGATACTAATTTCTTGTACGTGAGCCACGTACCGCCGACTACTACACTGAAGGACTTCCTTGATCGAATATCGCAAACTTTATTTTGGACGGAGTTGATCCGAGGTTCGCACTTTTGTTCTTTATTACGGTACACAAAACTACCGACAAGCCACTCTTTGTTAGGAATACACATCTTTAACTAGATCGCGACACGCCTCACTTGTTTCTTGTCGTATAAACCTCTCTCGAAAGGGCTCAGCCCTTCTTAGAAGGATTGTAAGAGTTATCAATTGCAATTTGAGACAACTACTGGTTTGGGAGTATTTGCTGAATTCAGAGTGTTTTCAGAATCAATGAGGCTTGATTAAGGATTACACAAAATATTTTACATTGTTGCGCGTTATCGCAGGACAGTTACACGGTCTGTAGAGACAATCACACTACATGTAGATACACGGACCGCAGTCCATCAACTTCAGTAGCAGAATCACGTCGATGCAGACAAGCGCGCCGGCAACATGCCGCATATTTGTTAAATGAGATTGCAGTTTCAGTACTGGGCATTCAATTTGCCGAATGTAGCAATATTATTGTAACTGCTGTCCAATATTCAGGTGCCTATTCAAAACCATTTAAACGGTACAGGGACATTTTAAAATCACTATTTGATAATTACTGTTCGTACATTCGTATTATTTCTTGATTATGCTACAAGCAAAGTAACCGCAAGCTTAACTCACGAGTATTTAATAATGTTTATTTGTTAATTGCTCTATGACAAACACAACTTGACTATGCGCTTACGAGAGCTTTATAGTTTCGTAATGTGGTTCCGTACTTAATTGCAAAACGGCTTTGTTTAAAATTTCATTTATAACTTCAATTAGAGCTTGAATTCTATTAGTAGTTAATTAGTTATTTTCATTGTCAGGTTTTGCTGTAACGTTATCGCATGTATTCAGAGAGCCGGCTACGATTAACTATCCGTTTGAGAAGGGTCCTTTGTCGCCTCGGTTTAGAGGGGAGCATGCTTTGCGGAGGTACCCAACGGGGGAAGAGCGGTGCATAGCCTGCAAGCTGTGCGAGGCGATGTGCCCGGCGCAGGCGATCACCATCGATGCAGAGGAGAGGAGTGACGGCTCGCGCCGCGCCGTGCGCTACGACATCGACCTCTCGAAGTGCATCTTCTGCGGCTACTGCCAGGAGGCCTGCCCCGTCGACGCCATCGTAGAAGGACCCAACTTCGAGTACACCACAGAAACTCGCGAAGAACTCATCTATAACAAGGACAAGTTACTCACTAATGGTGATCGTTGGGAGCCTGAAATTGTTAGTAATATCAGAGACAATCATTTGTATCGTTAATTTTTATTGCAATTTATTTGACGCAATTATGTTTAAAGCAATTATGCTATATTGAATTATTATACTTATTTCGGCTATTTCGTAGTATTTAAAAATCTTATTAAATAATTACAATTCTATAAAGATGTCTGATTATACTTAATACTGAAAATTTACTCAATATTAAGATAGAAATGCTATACTGCGAAATAACAGCACGATAGTTTGGTGATGTGAAATGGTTCACTTTTATTACAAAGCCGCTATTATCGAGTTAATTAACCTGAACATGAACGAAATTTAAGGTTTTAAGTAACTATATGAGGTATTGTTTTCACGCCATTTAAATATTGTACAGGCAGATAACTATTTTACTGGGTCAAAACATGGTAATACTATCCGAAAACTGTAAAGAGCGAAAAATGTCTGGGTTCCGTAAGTACTATGATAATTAGGATTACTGACAAACAAAATGATAAGGTACAAATAACATGATGTTTTTTGAGCTCGCTGGAGTTTAGGACTTGTCAGCTCAATCAGTCAAAATTGGTCCAGGAATTGAAGGTCAAGAAGTAGCGACTCATTTTCAATTTTTTTTTCTCGTTTTGCAAAACAATATTACAATAATAGAAATAAAAAATAGAACAATAACAGTTCAGTATTACAAATATATTAAGAGGTGAGGTGCTTAAAGTGAGACAGCCATATTCAACGTATTGCATCGTCCCTCTTCCTCATCAGCATTTCATAGTAGAGATGTTCCATGCTATACCAAGCTACGTGAACTGGCTAGCTAGTTATTCAGTCGTTCTTACTAATTTTCGTTCCTAATTCATGCAAATATAATTATGTTAATGTTTCCATAAAGGCTTCTCGTCAGACTCCTAAGGAAGACTTTACTATTCCAGCTCTTTGACAAATGCCGTTTCTGTGAAATACGTTTATTATGTACATGACAAGTTTTGTGCTTGAAACTAGACGATCTTACTATTCTCGTATACCAACGTATTGCCTTTGTCAACGTCTATTAGGTTGACGACTTCGTTTGACTGCAGGTTGCAAAAGCGTATGCAATCGCGAACGGGCAAACACAAAATAATTAGTTTTTCATTCACATAGGACTATAGCGCTACCCGTTTAGGAGATTTTGCAAGTCGGATAAGCAATGCTTTTTGTGAACTGTATTCAGCGAAATCTGGTAGTACTGGCAGCTAACCTTGAACAAAGTTTGGGAAAAGGTTAGGCTGAAGAGTCAACGAATATAACCCAGTTTGACTCAGGTCAGGCGTTCAAGAGAATTAACCTTGCTTTTTGGAGTAGGACAATTTTTAGGTACTTCCGTATCTCAGACACGGTTTTTATCCAGTAATGGAATGCTCAAGAATATTAATTCATGTTTGAAATCGTAGTTTTTTTTTAAGAAATTTAAAAAAATTTTTGGCTGCAAGTTGAGTTTGGTGTCGTCATTATTGTGCAGAATTAAAATCTGAGTACTGATAATGCATTCACCAGTCAACCGCGTTACAAATAAGTAAAGCTTGTATCTACATTTCATACTTCAAAGCGCTCCCGCTTTGAAAAAGGGAACATTCTAAAGGCTTAAGCTAGCAAGACTCCGATCAGTCCTTCCTCAGGGCGAAGGACGTGCCATAAGAATATCAACTGGGTAAAACAACTTGTCTAAAAAACTGCATATCTTGATTGCCTACATTTTAATTAGTTGTATACATCTAGCTACGGACGGCAATGTCCAGAATCGTGCATTGAAAGAACAATGCAACTGACAAAATTAAGTGACTTGAACATAATAGGTTACTAAAATCACAAAAATGAATTACAAAATTATTCTATGTAATTTAATACAAATATGTAAAGAGAAAAAGTTTAACCTTAAAGATGAAATTAATGTAACTTGTCTACAGGCGCTCGCGCTTTTGCATTGTTTATTCCCTTAGCAACAAAACGAATGTTCATAATCAGGCAGTTCACAAGTGCTAAAATATGAATGACAACAAACAGACCTTGTAAAATCCTTACTCAAAACTTATAACTGTCTGTACATCACAAAAAGCAATTAACAAAGTTATAAAATAAAGTTAAACAATTGCTTTTCAAAAGTTACCAACATTAAAATTACATTTTGGTAACAATTATCTTATTTTGTTTAGAACATGATTTAGGTATGAAATAAAGTTACGATTTTGATTCAAAAACAACGGGTTGCGAAGTTAATGACTTTTCAAAAATATAGAACTTTACGTGACTTTCATTGGTTTTACGAAACAAAAACAAAGGCAACACGATATTGCTACTTGACTCCATAATAGAATGAACAGGTACATATGTCTGTAGAAAGCTGTTTTATTATATTTCATTTAATTGATTATGTAAAGTACGGAGGCAGCTCAGCAAATGTTACGGAAATAAAAGATAGCGAATGTAACTTTTACTATATGAAGCTGATGAGAACTTCAAAACATTTCTTTTTCTTAATGTTTTAACGAGCTTTGAAATAAAATAAATGTCTTTTTTACATAATATACGTTATCTGAAAAAGAGCTAACTACGTAATCGTGAACAGAACATGTCTGTCAGATATCAATGAAACAAAATAGATTGTAACCTAAATACATTTTTATCCGAGCACAATGTTTAAAGGAAAGATTTAAGTATCTATAACCCGATAAAACATAATTAAGATTTGACTTAAGCGGCAAAGTTAAACCACTGCTGTATTAATTAGTCTGAAAGTATTTTCACACAAACTTCATCCCAAAAGTTGATTTGAACTTTAGAAATTCAAGAAAATTTGAAGTCAATTTAGTTCCTGATACTTAGTCATTAATTTAGTCTTACTTAGAGTTATTGAACCTCTGTTACTGCATTGTTTGCTAATGTGCATTCAGATTCTTAACGATCTACGACTAGTTCAGAGAGTGTAATTTACCAAAACTATATAATTTAGCGAAACTAAATCAGTGTTCAGAACTAAAATGTTCCCAAATCAGTATCGAACTATTCCAACTATTTCTAGTACAGGGTACTGAATTGTATAATTCATTGCTATCGTTAGGTTTTATTGTTCGGTGATTCATCAATGTTGTGATTCGAACTTTGATTAATTGTATTTAGGTTGCGCTAATGCGTAACCAAATCAGTGCTGCCTTTTATAAAGTGTAAGGAGCCGAACGTGAGGAACTATACCAGTGATATATTGTTTAACTGCCTATTGCGTGACGCTGCGAGTTATAGTTACGTAGTTTGAGTTTTGTAAGGTCTTATTGAGAATAGCTTTCCCATTTGGTGAACAACGAATAAACTGGTCGTTTTGCTTTCCATGCAACATTTTGAGTCACCACGTGCGGGCAAGCGATATTGAACAAGCTGCTCAATTTTGCTTCTGAAATTATTATCAGCAAGTTGAGGTTTGCACAGTGGAGTGCTCCCGGGACTCGTATATTGGGTTTTAAATTGTAGCAACTTGCTGATGCCAGACAGGCAGGACGCGCGCCGTCCTAGGTCATTCGTTAGGTAAATGCGTTGGTAAAAGGCCATTAGGGCCAGCGGCGGCAGTGTCGTGATACCGGCATTTAATGTGCTCGATTAACAGAATTAAGCTCCAATTACTTTCTTCTCATTCAACTATGAAATGCTTGTGAATTTCCACAGAAAATAAACGTTGAAATGCTGATAAATCTACAAATGTTTTATATGAATAATTTAGATGTGCCTTGTTATTATGAAAACCAAACATTACATTACAAAGAATCTTAATTTAGCCAACAAACAAACATTATGTGGCTCAATAGTTCCATTACGGCACGTTGTTACAGCTGAATCTAATTACATTTTGTACATGGAAGTTTAAAACCGGTATTATTTTAACTTTAATGTGGTTTTTAACTAACTGTAATTACCTGGACGCAAAATAAAAATGTAAGTATTCAAATCTTTTTTATTGGAAATGTGGGAAGGAAAGTTTGCCGGTTTCAGTCTGTGTAACAAGATGGTTGGATCGAATTAAAGAGAAAACTCACGAAGTCAGCTCAATTGAATTCTAAAATGCAGTGAATATGGCCGCTGGCAGAAATAGTTGGGGCTCGAGCCGACATTCACCGCCGCAGTCAATATATATGAGACGACAAAGTGGGCGCCGTGGCTTCTCAACTTTACCTAGATAAATCTTAGTACAAGCTCGACAGTGGGCGAGTTTCTTAATTTGATAATAGCGCGAGCACCGACTGAAGCATCGAGAATCGTCGCTTTAAAACGTCGTATATTTTCTATTATTTTTTATAGAACGCCTTGCTATACATTCATCAAATATTCAGTATAAAGAATGTGCTGTTAGGAATATCCTCGACGAAGAGCTAACGATGCACTATTCTTCAAAGGCAAGGCTTGCTGTGTGATAAGGCTATTATGTTGTGTCTTTCAGCGCGCTATTATTTTCCTTTCATAATTTGCAAGCAAAAGAGATACTACGAAAATTTACAACTTCAAAATTTAAAAGAGCAATATGGAATGAGCAACATTTTTAAAAGCAACTGTTATAATAGAGTGTGTTATTTCAAATCAAATTAATGAAAAAAAAAATCACCATATCTCTTCAGTGCCTTCACAATTGTAGGAATAAGAAAAAACATTAGCGCCAAAAATATATTTTCGAACAAAAAGTTACCTTTATATAGCTAACTGCACTTTGGATGACGCCATACCATTAAGCTTGAACGCAAATCTGTTTTCCATCAATACAACCTACTATGCATACTGCATAGGCCTATGACGACTAAAAGCTCTTAAAACAGGACTAATGTACTAGAGGAAGCGGGACAGCGCACTACTAAGCACCTAATGCCATCTCGCTTGCACTACGTCAACAGACCCTATTTAAAGCATATAGAAAGCGCTTTGATCTACCTATACGAACGTATTTAGGTATGAAACAACTTAGCCATTGTCGGAGCAACTCGGAACCTCTACCCATCATGTCATCGGCTCTAGATAATCCAATTTATCGTGAACCCTGACTACGGACCGACTGCGGAAAGCACAACGAAAAGGCTGGAAACTTTTAAACAAATGTTAGTGGTTTACATTTAGATTGGTACTTAAGGTAAAAAGGTTTATAAAGACTACAAGGCAATGTAGTATGTGTTTTGATTTAAGCGTTTATCTAATTGACTATGTGTTCTGTTCCTAAATAATTAAATCTGCAGAAGAAAGAAAGTTGATTAAAATCATGAAATCCACCATAATAAACATATTTTGACTACTTGCCAGGTAGAACAATTCATAATGAAAACATAAATAATAAATTATTAAACGAACAAGAATTGATATTGTGAAACCATCTCGATAGTTAACCTCTTCAATTAAACTTGTCACGCCGACACTATTATGTGATAACAACTGCAGCCAAAGGTTATGATTTAAAGTTACGACCTCTTTTTGTCGACGATAATGGCCGTTCGAATATTTCGACAAACACTTACCATTGGATATTTTTAATTTAATCTATATACGGACAGTATAAAACAGTACTGGCTGAATAAGATTGTACCTTCATAAATTTAAAAAGATATACCTATCAAGAACTGTTTGTAACACAAAATGCGCTGCTAAAATTAAATCTTGACTGTTTTTTTTAGTTTATAATAAAGCAATTTAATATTAAAAAAAAACACTTCTTGAAAAATTAAACATCGTCTAAATTTTCATTTTTTTATGATATTTTTTAATAGAACTCCAGCGATGAATTACATACATACAGTATGCATGAATTGAATCTACGAACACCAAGAGTAAATCATGCAAAAATATTATTCAAACTTTAAAAGAGCACAGTTTTAAATGTTGGATTGCCACGAATGTGAGCTTAAAACGTTTAACCCCAGTTATTATATTGCACTTTAGATAGATTTAGTAGTCTAAAGAAACAGACGTACGTAAATGGCTTTTTAATGTTGTTTTTTGCGTGCAATTTTTGAGAGCGGAGGCTAATAATTTAAAACCAGGTAAATATTTTATCTGCGGCTGAAAAATCGTTGTTTAATTGTGTTTCTTTTTATTCTGTTTTTGCTAAATTCACACAGCAAATGTTGTCATTTTAACATGCCTTGCTGACAAAATATATTTATTTTGTTCAAATTAAGTTCAATCAAGAACCTCACTCGTTATTTAAAAAATCGAAATATCATTTCAATTAAAGTCTCTGGGAGTGAGGGGAAAAAACATGCGCTCTTGATTGAATGCCCGTGTCGACTGCGCTGCAGCTACGTAGTCACAATACAGACACATTCCCACGGCCCTCAGGCATTATGAATCTCGAAACTACGTATAGGAAACGACGTAACAATACCACGTTTTAAAACCCAAAAAATTCTTTGACAGAATTCCAATAACGTGATTAGCAGCGCGCGACCTAGCCTAGAGACTGTCAAAGAGATGAAAAACTGCACAAAGGGTAGAGACAATCTACGAAATTTCATTTAAGTATTCACCATTACCCATACCATACTCCTACAATTTTTTGTGGCTATTCGAGCCACTAGCGAAATTCGATTTTACGGATTGGTTGCCTTGACAAAGTAAATTTGATGCATACATCCGATAGCAAAATAAAATCCACTTTTAATAGTCAGAATTTTTGTTTTTATAATAAACTGCTAAATTCTCTCTGTATTTTTGGAAAGGCTGAATACGAATAATGTTGTTCTTTTCTATTATATTTTGAATTAAAATATATATATATGGTTCGGTTATATATATATATATGTTATCTCATAATTAATATTTGGTGGTCCGATCCATGTAAATATACTACTTATTATTCAAAAGTTTTTCTTCTATTTCTTTTGTTAAAATTAAGTTTGTCGTGGGTTTGGTAGGTCAAACGCCGACATAGTAAAAAATGTCGTGATATACATCCTGGTAACTGTCAGTTGCGTTCAAGTAGTTTTTAGTAAATATTGTTTAGATAGCAACTATTGAATTTCAGAATAATTAAAACCTTTGTTGAAAACATAACATAAATTCATGAACCTTTATTTTAAAATTTTCTAAGTTTGATAGCATTGATGTTGGATACTCCATCAATGTTACAGCTAAATGGATTCGAATTAAATTGAGTGCTGCTGTAATGTATCTGAGATTAACATGTGAAATACTTTGTATTCGAATGTAACTTGAATGTTTAGGTATTTGTATTTACTTTGCCGAAAATGTTGTCAAAATTTAAAAAGAGGTTTTGAATAAAAAAGTCCTATCTACTTTGCACGTTGCACGTTGCGTTGGTACTAATATTAATAGGTGGTTGTTCAACGAATAAAATATTCCTTTTCTGTAATAAAGCTGTCCATTTTTACTACACAAAATAGTTCGTACAAATAGTAATATAAAATAGAAATATGACAAATACGTAGAAATATTGATACCAAATAAAGCTGTATATTTGTTTTAACATTTAGGTCATAATTCCGAGTGACTCCGAGTATAAATATCGTTACTCAAATTTTTCCACGAAACACAAAAAGCTTAAAAGCTCATATAAAACAGAACCAATTAGTTACTATCCGTTTCAATTGTTTGTTTATTTGAAACAAGTGCCTCTTGTTACACAAAATAATACAAATGACGTACAAATGGTTTACACTTGACTCTGACGCGGCCCTCAGAGGAAGGCAGCGGAGGTAAAATAAAACATTGGGGCAACGAGAGATAACAGGGCATTAGTAATCCGTTTAAATTAAATACCGAACATCTTTCTGTATTTCACTGTCTTTATTTATATTTTAACGTTAAGACCAAATTGAATTTTGTTGCTAGCATTTGTTTTTATTTCGTTTTACTGACGTTTAATGGATGTCAATGGTTTTGAATTTGGATTCACATTTCTTTTCAAATTTGTTCCTAATCCAATTTAGTCTAGCCCACACCGTAAGAGCGGCTGCTACCTGCTACCGCCGCAGTCATCGTAGTTCTCTTGTCAGATAATGATATTCAGAGAGACTAGAAATTAGGTGAGTTTCTTTTTGTTTATAAGACGTTACATTAAAAGATTTAATCATTATGTTACAGGTTAGCTGAATCCGGTTAGGCTGGAAGCCGATCCCAACATATTATTATATAGTTGGGAAAAGGCTAGCCCGTTGATGATTAAGAAATGACGTAATTTTTATGCTTGATTACAATGAATGAAAAAAAAACATTTTTTTCGTATAAAATTATGGCGATGCCGATGTTAAAATTGCTGGTGTACAGGCGACAGCTAGAACATGATTGATTGATACCCTTACATTATGGCTTGCTGTACTGTGGACTGAGTTCAGAATATATTTATGTATATTGAAGTGCAAGACTTACAACTATGTTAAAAGTTGAAAAAATAATAGATTTTTGATAATCTTGAAAAATACCTACTACACTCTCCTCTTTTGTTTAAAAATTGGAATCGGTTTATTTTCCGTTACTGTTATAGTCCATTATTTATTATTGTTTTACAGTTTTACACATACTTAATAGACTGATATTATTGAGTATAAATTCGAAAGTAGCGACGGTCACAATTCGTGGTTTGAACGTAAACCAGTGAGTTAAGTTGCATATTTTCATAAGGCTACAAACCCAATTTATAGCTAGTCGTCTGTTTCATGCAGTTGCCTTGTTTGCGGTGCAGTTTCTAGTATTTTATAATAAGACGCAAGCCAACCAACAGCTATAAAACACTAATGTGCTAATATTATGAACTCGAAAGCTTGTTTGAGTGACACCCAGTGAAAAAGTCAATTTCAGTGCTCAGGCTAACTGCGTATACTTAAGAAAAAACCTTTGTACCTGACACTGTTTAGGATTTTTTACGTGCTAAAGATACAACTAATATAGGCACAATTTGGTTGCTGACACACGGTATTATCACAAGTTAGTTCAAAAGAATCCCAAGACAACAGCAGATCATTATAAACGAAATGTATATATATAATATAATATGCTCACTGTTCAACATCTTAGTCGTTAATGCAATACTAAAGCGAAACTCCTTTGCACGATGTAATTATCAAGTCTTTATCCATCTCGGTATCTCACGGAACGTTCATTGACCTCTCGCTAAACATCCCAAGACTCAATTACGTGTCGTGTAACACTAGTCGTTGGTATTTTCCAAAGAGAACGCCGTGTGTCTACATTTTCTTTGTAATAAGGTTTACTATTCCCGTGAAGTTGCACAGGTAGGCGGTGCGCTTGTTGAACTCGAAACTAATAATAACTTAACAACAAATTAATGGTCTTTAGGTACCTATAGCATAAGCATGGATGTTTGGCAGGAAACCAATAAGCTTCGAGAGTTCTATCAAAGTGTAATTTTCTTGTTTAACAGTGAATTGGAGTATACCACTGCTCTTTAAAGCTAGAATTGCATGTGTGGAAGAGGGACGGCACGACATCGCATAATGCACTATCTCACTTCCTCCAAGAGATGTTGTTACCTTAAGGTATACCTAAGTATTCCGCTTTTCACAATTGGTATCGTTATTGAGTATTTATTATTCGAGTTATGCTTCCTCCACTTGTAATAAGAAGATTTTCCTCATTAGCCGAACCGATGATATTCATACCGCGTAGAAAACTTTATCTGCAAATATTCGTAGAACTCTGTTGATTGCGGTTCTCCTATGTAGTATGTATTGATTGGGTTGCTATACAATATTATTATGTATTAATCTTTTATTATTTATGTTATACCCAGAAAGTGGTAGCGAGATGTAAATAATACATATCGCGATGGCTGTCTTGAGGTGATGTGTAAAGAGATAAACAATAGCAACAGAGGAATTTGACCAGCTTTGGGATGCCATAGGCTAGTTTCTGTAAAATAATATTATTATAATGGGTCGTACCCGATATCCAAATTGATTCTATCTTTTCCGCTCAAAGTATGTACCTGAATCATCTTCTAATTTCATAGGTACATTCACTGCTCCATTGTACAAATACCGGACGTATAAAATTACTTTATACAATTTTGTCCTACAGAATACAACTTCGACCCTTCGATACCCATTACCGAAATTAGATTAAACATCTTTGTCAAAGATTCTCGTGTACCAATAGATCCAGTATGAAAGTTATGTTAATATTTATATGACTTATCCGCCATATTGTATTGTAACCAATGAGTGAGCAATGACACTAGTCCAACATATCATTACTAAAAGAAATTTGTAAAGACCGGTATGGTCAAAAATTAAGTATTGATTTTTAGTCTCATAACATAAGTAATTTTAGGTTGTTTTAATAATGACGATTAACGGAAGTGAATCACTTAATTTGTCTACGAATAACTTCATTCATCACTGGTTACACCAAAAAATATGATCAAATTTAATATTTTACCTGAGGTCAATTGATTGAATGTATAAACGAGGAGAGACGCAAAGTAAATGGCACGAGGTCGGAGAAGACGATCGCTACTGACAAGTCTCTACCACTTAAATAATGGACGGATATTACAAGTAAATTATTTGACTTAACGGGAATGAATAATTAACGAACCTATAAGATTTTTTATGATGGCAGGTGAATTTCTCTTAGTCCTCCTAAAAAAAGGTTTTATTCTACTGTGAGATGACGAATTATTACGTGTCTGTTATGCTGCAAAAGCTTACATATTCGCCTTTACAAATATAAATTTCGTTCAATTAAGCTTGCACCAGTTAATTAATATGTACTGGAATACCAACTAAAGGATGCTTTAATAGACACAAATGAGATGAAATTTATCGGAAAACTTGTTACTGTATATGAAAATTAATTCACCTTTTCCCAATTAAACACTTTTTGCTGTAATTAACCGATAGGTACGAGCTATCAAGTGCTGCGATACTCTCTCTTTGATATGTACATATCTGATGATTCGTTAACTCAACATTTTCAATCTCGGCCAGAAACAAATTAGTTTGTAAACAAAATATTTAATTGGCGAAATACATTAGCAAAATATGATTTATAACAAGTTTTGCTGCGTGTTAACCATTTAAATATAATTGATTTATATTAATTATATTGTTCAATGAATTCTGTGTCACAGGGTATTTAAATAATGCGTTCAAAGTACGCAGTTCAAAAACAATTATTTTATTATTGAAATGATAAACATGTATGATTTACAATGACCTCGATCGAGTATTATTATTAATTAAATAACCGCGTTTCACGCTTGT
This sequence comes from Trichoplusia ni, assembly GCF_003590095.1. Taxonomy (NCBI): domain Eukaryota; kingdom Metazoa; phylum Arthropoda; class Insecta; order Lepidoptera; family Noctuidae; genus Trichoplusia; species Trichoplusia ni. Next base: position 15,019,107 of record NC_039484.1, read on the forward strand.
TATGTGTTATTGAATTACAGTTAATTATTAAATTATATCTTGTTTTTTAAAGTTTAATCACTACAATACCGGCCAGTAATGGACCTAATACGTGGTAAAGACCACTTTCTGTATAGAAAAGGAGAGAGCTCTACGAAATAACTTCGAGTTAGCAATCCAGGTCCCTCACGAACGAAGGTTATTGCCCTATAAATACATCGGATAGTTTCAGATAAATCATATATTTACAAGATTTCCTCTCTGCCATAAGACACGGCGTGTAAAGTTTTGAAAGCTTTAAGAAAAATAATGGAGCGCCTCGCTGTGTGATTTAAACTTGGGGATATTGAGCCGGCTCTCTCAACTAAAATGATCTGAAATGTACACTAAAGGTGCACTTTACGGTACTTTCCTTTATATATTTTATGCAGGTTTACGTTGCCATATTTAAGTTATAACGTACGTATTTAATGATTGAAGACTTGAAGGAAAATAGCTTTTAAGTCTCAGCTTTTTGCCGTTAAGTCTTAATGTGTCTGAGACATTAAAGTGTAATATCGTCATACGGGCTTTTAGTCGATGTCTTTGAAATTCACAAAGTAAGCTGATACAGAGAAAAGAAAATATAATACGACGATAAATACACATGCATATTTAGCAAAACAAATATAAATTTATTCGCTTAATATCTAGAAGAACAACGGTACACACTAATGCGTAAATTTGAGCAATGAAACACATAAACAAAACACAAAAGTTCCGCTTTCTTGCAAGTCGGAAAGGTACTGCGGTATCTAAACATAAATAATCTAAGGTATAATAAGGTTGTGTTTTCACTTAGCCCGAAACAAGCAAAGCGTGGAAGAGCTGAGCGGCGAAAATTGTTGGATGTTTACCCTGAAACAGAGATGAGTCGGAAAATTCAATTCGTTAACTTTATACTACTGGTTTTTGCTTCGTTTGTACTCGCTTGAGTGGGAACGCAGCCCGAATAAAATTATTCGGATCAACATCCGCTCGCCTCCCGTCTCAACCGATAGAAATACTAATAACGTTATTTTATGGTGCCGTTTTAATGATTGAGGGGACTTTTTTAACATTATATTTCAATGATAAAAGGTAAAGAAAAGTCGACTTATTACCGACGATCAATACAGCATTATTCGAATTGAAAACATGTAAATTACATTCAATATACTTTCCCAATTACGAGAGCGCATTTAAGCTCTCAATCTTTTTTAAGAGCAAATCAAACCTCTTTCTCTTACTCATAATCTGATTCACAAATACACAGTAAACAACAACACATGTAAATTACATACGCTCCTTTGCAATCTACAAGACACTTACATAGTTATAAAGTTTACTGTACACTGTACAGAACACACGACTCGGCCACCAGCTGATTGAGATAGCAGCACAAAGGCTTGAGATGAAACCAGCTTTATACGTGCATCTGACATTAAATCTAGTCTACCGAATAATTCGTTAAGTATACCTATCTACTTATTCCAACCCATTTATGTCTATACTTAACGACTTGATCTTTAGGTTCGTTACTTTTAACTTAAGAAAAAATAGAATCCAGTGTTTGATGCCGGTAGTTTCGATTTCTTATAACTATCCCCATAATTTAAATAAAATTACCAGAAAATGTCCCATTATTGACTTGTTCTTGAAGAGGACGGACATAGATCAGCATGCTTGATAATTTTTGGATTAACAATATCAATGATAAAAAAAGCTTTCGTTTTTGTTAAAGGTTATTTTCCCGCATTGTTCATCGCTGTATTTTAGAATGAATTAATTAAGAAAGAGCAAAACAAAACATATGGTTTCAATGAACAAGAGGCGTATACTAGGAAACCTTATAGGTTTTGTTAAGGATATATTATAAATACACCAAAGGATGGCTTTTGCAATCATCTTCGAACACATAAAAATGTCATTCGCCAAATTCGAAATCGGCTAGGAAAGAAGTACATTTACTGCTCAGTAATAAAAGTTCCTATTCACAAATAAGAACTGTCCACATATGAAGCGATTGCAGAATGTTTTTAATGATATTATATGACCAGTAACGACCTCGTTCTGTAATTTATTCGAGTTATTAACGCTCGGCTTGGCGCCTGCATCCTGCTAGATGGACAAAATTGATTCCCTCACGAGGCATTCGCGTCACGTACTATCCCTTTACTGCTTACATACCATCAAACAATATTGTGTGTGCTGTACTTATAATATAGTTTTCACATTAATTGTTTAGAAGCGTAGTATGCAGACTGTTATTGGAAGTTACTTATTTGAAAATTAAATGTTTTAATGAGTAGATGACTTAGCGACCACAAAAAAAGCTTATGAAATAAACAGGGTACTTAAAATTAAACATATGTCTAAAATTTTATATGGGATAATTCGTATTTTACTTATATAAATGCAAGTCAACAAAAGCAAGTTACAAAGTAAGTCAAAGTAAATATATTTCCGTCTTACAGAATTCATAATTTGGTTTCAATTTAGTATGAAAACAACTTCTAACTAAACGTCTATTCGCTTGGGATACATAATAGTTTTCATTTAATTCAATGGATACGTAAATAATAAATCACCTGACTATCCAATTAAGCCGAATCTCGGTAAGCTTCGCTCGAGAATTGCTTTAAGTGGCGTTCGCCGAGATTAGGGGAACAAGAACAATCTTTTTATATACAATTAACTGACGACGAGGGTTAAGTGCAACTTGCATTTAAGTACTAATGATTGAAGGTTGTTGGTAAATCTAACGTTATTTTAACCTATTCCGGGTTGGACTTCAGTCCTAGTGGATTCAGAATAAATATTTTATATGGATACTAGCTGTTGCCCGCGACTTCGTGCGCGTGGTTAGAAGAAATTGCGACTATAACTTGAGATTTAAACTATCGTATCTCTCAAGTTGGATCGAACTGCACATGGTGCGCAAATTTTATTATAATCGGTTAACTGGTTTAGGAGTCCATTGAGGACAAACATTGTGACACGAGATTTATATATATTAAATAACCACTATATGCATATAACTTACCAAAGGAGCAACAAAGCGCGCTACACGGCGCATATCGACATCTACCTTCAATTACTGCAATGCTCTTGTTCTTATTGTTTAGAATAAGGTTACACCATTCATGGACTTCTGATGTAGTTAAATCTTTGATAAACTTCAGGTAAGCCCTTATACTCACATGCTTTTGAAAATAAATTGTCGCGTGCTGGGATTTGAACATTTGACTTGGCAGGCCTAGTTTTATATTAATAGGATTAGTGATATTACTATAAATAAGAGGTTTTCGATCTCCTACCTCAACCAGCTGAATAACACACAGACAAGTGACAAGATAATAAATAAATAAATGCGGACAACATCACAATACATTGTTCTGAACCCAAAGAAAGTTGCTAAAGCACTTGTGTTATGGAATTCAGATACAACGAAGGTACCACAAACACCCAGACCCGAGACAATGTAGAAATGTGAATACACTGACTCGACCGGGGATCGAACCCGGGACCTCAGAGCTAGCGACACCTTGAAACCGGTGCGTACGCCACTCGACCACGGAGGTCGTCAAGATTCCAAGTCATTGCCAATGGAATCGATCGAAGGTTTTTAAATGGCAATCTCATTTGACCATTCATGTGACTGACTTGTCTTCCAATAAAATGTTGGTTGTCTAGACAGCTTTCTATTGGAAACTGGTTGTCAAAAAGGTGCAGAACTGTCCAAGAGTTTAGTCGTTCAGAAACCACCAACGGCTTAAAATTCACCGGGGCCAATCTGGCCTCAACAACCTATTCAACTGGGTCATTCAGTATTCGACGAAACCATGTTTGACGGCTATTAGAGCCGGCTATAGAACTAAGTATGACTCTACATTTTTATATGGCTTTTATATTTTGGATCGTTTTCGTACATCTAGTTAAGAGGTTTACTTGGTCACTTTGAATTTCGATTAAGACGATACATTTATTGAAGTAACAATATAATGTATTTGAAAAAAAAATAGCTTTTAATTATCAGAATTAAATATAAAAAACGAGTAGAAACCAAGAGCAATGATTATGAACTTACGGTTATTGTTGTATATTTAAGTATGGTTTGTTTAGCTTCTTTAAATGAGAAATAGGTTGTGAGATATAGCTTATACACCCCATGTACATTCGACATTTAAGTTATTTTAAAGATAGTACATTGAAAACACGTTTCCAAATATATTTTTTAATATCATAAAATATTGAATATAAAACACTCAAATTTGCACAGGTAAGCTCCTTAACTATGCTGTTTGCTATTTTTTGTAGGTTTTAAAGGATTCATGAATTACCAAATGGATTTTGCGTTAACATAACTACTTAAGCCTATTAAAACAGTATTTAAATGGCAAACTGTGTGCAAAATGTAGGTATAGGTAAGTACGAAATATTTGTGTATTTAGAATCGATCCTAATGTTCTGTCATAACTTATAATCTATCTATTGCCCAATGACTTGAAACGTCACGTCAAATGATTGAGGTCTCTTTTTAGTTTTGATTTCCATTGAATTTCTCCTTTCTACTCAACAAGGATTATGTTTTATTATCACATTATAGAGTATTAAATTACCTAAGATATGTATTTAATGCCTCCAATTCTATATCTTATTATTAGGTCCTTAGTATCCTTTTCACAGATACCAGATCTGTTTTAACGAAAGGCAGAAGTAGCTGTAATTCTGTTTATTCATTTACAACTTTATAGAGATATACGAGTATGTATTAAATCGTTCTGCATTTGTTTCTAACAAACAATGCTTGTTAGACTCGAAGAAAATTAATTCTAGGTTCTGCCAGTACTAAAGCCAGACTTCTAGAAAGAATCATAAGTCACATTTGTCAATCTGCCTGTTTTCTTACAGCACGTATCTCGGAACGTAGCGTCTAGAATGTTTCCTACGTTCTTTGCTATGATTACGGCGCCTGACAAATGCGGATTTGGTATGCAATCAACGTAGATTGAAGTGTCTGAATGTTGACTTAAAGTCCAAGAATTGAACATACTTTGTGCTACGTAGCAAGGAAGTACTTTGAATTAAGTTTTCATAGAACTCATATAAGTTTATTGTTGGTGATTTTTGCCTAATGCCGCAAATTAAAGGTGTTTGATTTTTTAAATAGATTCATTAAAATAAGTATCAACTGTAGATCTGTTTTCAAATTTATTGGGAAATCAGTCAAGTGCAAGCCGGATTCACGGTACTTAGGGTTTGTGATACGTACAAATAGGACACAGTATTACCCATCAAAGCCATCCATTACGGTTTGTAAGACACCGTCATGTGATAAACTGACAGCCAGACAATGGTGCCTCCGTAAAAAGTTCAGTTTTTATCTTTTTACGGAATCCTAAAAAATGCACTTACTGCTTTACATTTCTACGAAATAGTAATAAATGTTGAATCATATTCCTGCAATATTAATACAAAAAAAGTAGACAAAGCACTCTCTATAAATTGTCGTTTTAAAGCGTTGCATAACTTGCAACTGGTAAAAGTGTTTACCATTTTATTAAGTTCACAACAAACAATTTAGAATCTAAAACACTCAACTGTTATTCCATTTCACCTGTCCGTTTCTAGGCCCGAGGCGGCGGGTCGCGTAAGCTTCCCTCTATACGAACAAACTTTACTTCCAATGGTAAAAAGAAAGTACAGTTCGCTTACATCGTAGGAAAAATGTTTCCACAAGACGTAACGATAATAAAAACCGGTCAAGTGCGAGTCCGACTATAGAAGACTTCGCTTTTTAGATTTTACAATTCTAGCTCTAACTGTTTATGAGATACAGCTTGATAAGAGACGGATACACAGAAGAATAGACGGCTAGACAGCGGTGCCTTAGAAATAGGGTGTTCAAAATTTTTTAAACAGAAATCTAAGTTGTAGGACATGTCCTTATATCACAATTGGTCGCTTTGAAACATTTGCGCGATTCCATCAGCATTTGCGCTAGGAGATACATTTGTCCGTAGAGCAATAAGTACTTCAGGGGGTGGTGAAGGAGATGGAGAAGAGGAGAGGAGAGGGGCAGTTTTGATTGAATCTCAAATACCACCGCTTTTAATAAGTCACACATTTGGCGACTGCAGGGTACTTGACCGGTTTTTCTATTTCGACTTTTACTCGGTTCAATTGAAATTGAATTGCCGCCCGTCCGTCTGCCACATGTTCCAGCTCACGTCTATTTTTGAAGCATCCGTCACGTTCGAAGTACAGACCTGACTAAAAAGAAAATACAAACGACCATTTTAAAAAGCCAGCAACGCAATTACCTTGCGTCTTGAAAAGCTATTGTAAATGATAGCGCAATTACGAAAGTGTTACAGAAATAAGCTACTTACGGCAAGAGCCTGCATTCCACTTTATAAACAAGTTTCAAATAAATAAGAAAAACGTTGCATAATGGAGATTGTCATTTTCATTTCAAATGAAGGTTTATTGTACGGAGAAAATATGATTAAACATCAAACAGCTGCAGTGTTTCCATTGCTTCAGTTTGCATTAAAGTCGTAATAACTAACTTTGGCTCGTTTCTAGTACCAAGCGAAATAGGTATTGTCAGAGAGTACAAATATGTCATATTCATATGAATAAGTTTATATAAGCTCTGTTTGTTGTTTGGATTGTTTTTTTTCGCACCTTATGTAAGACGAACCTTATGTGAATTCGCTTAAAATTAAATATTGTTCATGGTGACTATCGAGGTTTTATACGAAACGCGTATAGCTTTTTTACATGAACACATAATTTTACATTAGAAAGCTCAGTTCTAGTTCACTTTAGATGAAGGTCCGTGTGAATATCTATCAACCCGATCAGTGTCTTCCATTTGGAGATTCTATAAAACGTATTCACCGTGTTAAACCTGAATTGTAATAGGACATTCAGATCTCTGATAATACCTGCGGTGTTATTCGAGTCTATTGTCTGTCGGTCTCGTAGGATTCCCGTAATTACATCCTAACGTGGAACACTGAAAGCGGGCGTTTGCTTGTCAATAACATAATTGACGTTCTTGTTCCCCACATGTTACCGGATATACATCCTTTTGCATTCCTAGCGATGCATTTGAGTTTGGACAACAGAGACAAAGGGAGATATTCGTTTAGATCGCCTCCAATCTCTGACTTGATTTGATAATACTTGCATTTTTATGAAATGCCTTGTCTGACTTCTCCATTCTTTGTTAGACGATACGGAGGCGCGGTCGAAAACGTTTGTCTTGTCTGTTATAGGTTAATGTGACAGCCGGAACAAACGGCTTAAGGGGAATTAATATTTTAAGAACGTGTTCATTTCCCTTTCCCGACGCCAGCATATACAATTTTTCACACGTTCCCAGCATAATACATAAGGTTTGTGTACGGATTCGCGGAGCAAGGAGCGGAAATCAAAGTTTATCGCATAATTTATTGATGCGAGATTGCGCGGTTTGGTAAGAACGTTTTACGTGCCGCCTGCCACCGTCACAGACCGAGGTACGGGTGGACGTTAAGAAAATTGTAAGAAGAAAGAAATAAAGTTTTCTTCCCTCCTTAATGCTCAATCTTAATGATAGTTTACTCTGATAAAACGACACTGTAATGGTCCGCTAATTAAACATAGCGCATGACAGTACTTGAACGGGAGTGTCGGTGTCTTCAACGAGAGCACTTAAAATCAAACTACTGCTACTGTGAGAGAGACAGTACGACACTCCGTGCGTATATGCGTCTCGCTTTTACATTGCCTACCGTTCTGTTTTGAAAGCTCATAGTAAGTGCGCAGAATGAGAATTTTCTAAACTTTAAATTCTTAGAACTTGAAAAGAGTCTAATTAAGATTAGAAAAGTTTGCGCAACTAACTTAACTAAGAGACCTACCTACAAAACTCTTGAAAAGTGAAAGTAGTGCAGAGCAAAGTTTAATAAGCAATCCAACATTACTAACATGTTCTACAACGTGGTCTTTGACTCGTTTCAAATAACAAATTGAATTTTTAATCAAATGAACGAGGGTTTGTCAAAGACAAAATCGTGGTGTACAAGTTGTTTAATAGCGTAAGAGAGCTTTTCTACGAACTGTACGTTTTGCAATGCATTTTAAAGCGCCTTTTCCGCAAAGCGCAATATAATATGAGTCGCTAAATTATTCTTTAACATCCTTACTGTTTCATTTTATCACTTTTTGTTGCCATCTTGAATTTTGCAGGAGTGAATTTTCAAGCGTTTCACCAATTAAAGTTGTTGAGATGTCTGTAGCAGTTGCGCTAGGTACACCTCTTTATACGGATAAACATTGGTAGCGGCGATTAAAATCTTTCTATCATCATTTCTCTTCCTTTTACTAGGATCGGTGCAATGTTTCTTTTCTTTGATAATTTGTGTGTTTCTACTGTTAATCCATACTACATACCAAAACAAACTTCCACATACGAAAATAAGAAAAAAAATTTTTTTTTTTAATTAAGTGTGCTTAAAAAATGTTGTCAATATAAACCTTTTTGTAATATTTATATCTTGACTAACAGAGCCACACTTAATTAACGCTTTATTTCACAATTTTAATTAACCTAAATTCAAAACAAGTCATCATTAACATGCTAATAATGTATCGAGGTACAAGCTCAGTATACGTCAATCAAGTTTTATTATGGGTACTCTGTAAGAACGTCGCCTGTTCCAGACGTAAAGCTGAATGCAACCGCTTCAACTATTTGAGAGAAACTACACTATATTAATTAGCCAAACGTCTAGTTCAGCAACAATTCCTACCTGCAAACAAATTGAGACTTGTCAATTACTGCTAATTTAATACATTCAAATTTCTGAAAGCAATCTCACCGCTTCAAGCGTCTGGTTTGCTTTGGTTTCATTTAGTTGGCAACTTTTAATCGTTCACTTAAAGATTGCATTGCCAGACTGATTTTGCGATAACACCTTTTTGTCAGAGAACATAAATTCTTGTGTGTCGGTTTAAATTCCAATTTGAATAATTTTAAGATTTTCTTGAACTTTAAATTGGCTTTTATCCAAAAAAGCTGTCTGCTAATCAGGCGTAATCGCGATGCTTCAGTTCTTAAGTAAGAAATCAAACTATGGATATCTGCAAAAGAAGACTATTTGTTTTCTTTTTGTATTTTTCATGTTTAATTTTTCTTTCGACCGTTTTTAATTGGGAGGTACTTGACAATCTACAAGCATTTTGAAATTAGAGGGTTTGAAGAAAATAACATCAGTATCATTTCTTTGACCTAACCCAATTTTTTGTGATGTCTTCTTCCATACCTTTCTATCTGACGTCATCTTACAAGAAACACTCCTTGCATCCTTATCGTCTTTCACACAATCCATCCATCGTTTTTTGCCCGTCCTCATTCCCTATATCCATCAATATCCATGCTCAACAGTACGCTACAGTTAAATAGCAATGCATTCGAAAATGAAACAGGACACAATCGAAGACAGTAAATTCCCAGATGCTCCTAACTTCCTAAGTGCTCGAATTTTAAACATTTAATAGCTTTAAGAGCTACTGACCTAAAGGATGTCGTGGCCAGTACTATTGCTGCATTAGCTGAACAAGCTTTTAGCGAATCAAAATCAAATTAAAACCGAGTAAATCGACACAAGACCTACTTAATTACAACCTTTTCCAATATTAAACGTTAAATGTTTGTAATTTACGTGTCTTGTACTTAATTAAGTGATTTTAATTGAAGAGTGCTTAATTTTCGTCGGTTTTTCTTCATTATTCGTACTTTTGTATCTTGAATTTTATTTAAGTTAAAATTGAAAACTTTTTTTTTGTTAGGATTAGCTCACTCAGTTTGTATTAAAATCTTTGGGCCATGGTGGTTTCTTAAAATGACGCTTATGCCGCATGGATCGAACAGGCAGGGATCGAACCCGCAAAACGTCGTGCAATCTGGTTATCGACTTAGTAACTTGGCTATCTATCTAATTAAGCTTGGTTTAATCAAAGATATTGTGGCTTTCAACAGGTTTCATTAAACATATCCATTATTAAATTAGCTCTTAACATCCCAGTTTGACTTACTAATACTCCTGTCTCAGTAAGTTTCAGGAACTCAAACATTGATTCTCTGGTAGTTCATAGTGTGGAACTTGGCTGGGAGTGTATTATGCTAATGTGTGATCGCGATAAGCGTTGACCAAAGGGAGCGCCTCCTAACCACAGTAATTGAGCAGTGCTCTCGAGCGGAAGCTGTACACAACTTGAGAGGCTACACAAGAGAACTGCGTGATTACTGTGAGCTCTTGAAGTACAACTATCCTATAAGCAAGTGAGACGTCATTATACATACAACTATTCGCTCTCTCTCTTCCTCAATGGTATAGTTCCTGCTTTGAGAGGTCTTGGTACCGGCATTGGTAAATGAATTGAATATAGTGTGAGGATCTCGTGAGTATTGTTAGTGTAACGCCTCCGCCCCGCCTCGCCAGATGTGTGATAATTTTCTAAAATCGCGTTCGTTGTTATTTCCCTTGCGGCGTGAATAGAAAACAACTTCTTGTCCGATAGACGGAATTCTTTATATTTACCCTTATCGCGTTTAACGTTCGACGTGTGGGTAATCAGTTTTAGGATTGTGTTTTATTAAACAGTTTTTATGTATAGAAATAGTATGTTTTGGTAATAGAAAGTCCATTGAAAATAAAAAGGAAATTAAGAACAACATATCACGTTTTGTCGTAGCAATGAGTAAAACGATTAAAATTATGGCAAATATTCTGCAAAACCGTATAGTAAAATATCAACATGTTTCAATAAACGTTCATACCATGCAATAACTTGTTTGACAAAACCATAGAAATTCGGCTTATTTGCTCGCAACACCTAGAACTATTCTCAAACTCCACGCTTTACTCTACATACACATTTTACGAGTGTTTTGCTCAAACTAATGAAAACTATGTCAAAACAGTCTTGTTAACAGACAAACGCTGCACTTCCACGAACGAACGTAATTTGCGCAAATTGTGATAGGTTTATACATTGCAATATGACAACTTTATTACAATGTTACTCAATGAATCGTAATTGTTGCTATGGAATAAAATAAAAGCCCGCAGCTGTTTAATTCCTGTGAACCCGTACAGGTGGAAGCGCGATGGTGCTCTAGGACGGGCAGTAACCCTTTCACATCGCCTCCAGTCATTTAAGGGTTTTGTACTCAAGAGGTAAAAACGCTATTAATGAGGGTCTGCTTCTGACCATCTTTTCATCTTCGGGCTGAATTTCATAAACTGTAATGGAAAGACAGTTGAAATTTTCGCAGATGATGTATTTCTGATGATAATAAATTCAATCCAGGTTCAATTAAGTTTTGTTCTTGAGTGGCGAATAAATTTGAAGGAGACTCAAAAATTTGTCTCCCAATCGATTTGCTTATTACTAGACTAGAGCCTACGGGACACCCTGATTCGCGGGACGGACTCGCAATTGACGGGTTTTTTTTTCAGAGATGTTACTAGGCCAGCACTTCTTAAATGAAGACTGTAGATCTAAGTTTAAAAGAAAAGCGCCGACGAACGTCAGGTTTCTTATAACCTGCTTTATTAGGTTACAGCTTCTTCTTTTTAAAATAGGTCAATTTAATAATAACAACCTCAGTGAGTGGTTTAAAAGAATTTTCTTTTCAATAAATTCTGTGCTACAGTTCGAAATGAATTATTTAATTTCAAATTTATAAATTTAAAATTAAAGCGAAGAAATTTAAACAGTGGATGTTAATTTAGAGAATATAGAGCTTCCTTCACATCACGCTTAGTAGATCTTTTAATTAAATTATTAGCTTCTAATTAAATAGCATTGCGATTGATTTTCGACGTGGTAAACTTGTCGCTTTCATTGCTGTGTGTTTTCATTGCTGCCCTTTACCCAAGTGACATTTTTACAATTGTTTATAAAAAAATGAAAGTATTCCGACACTGAAACCTTTTTCCATACAGCTTTTTAATGGGTGGACCGTTGATCACTTTTCTTGAACACTCACATATAATTCACCTTTGATAACACACAAAATCAATTAAAATATCTCAATCCGTTCGACATGACAAACTTATAACAACTCTTTTTTTGCGTCGGGGTTAAATACGCAAAAACGTATGAAAATTACCATTTGTCAATAAGTCACGACTTTATCCCGTTATCTCCATACAGACGAATGTTAACGATAAACGATTGTAAAAATATCACTCGTGTAGGTGTCCTATATTCGATCATCTTGAACGGAAACAGGATCATTATTGTTCTATGTCTCCTGTTTCTCGATTTCTGAATACGCTGAACTAACTCCCTGGAATTCAATACTAACTTGGATGTATTTGCCGACGAATAGCAGATAATATTGTTGGAATGTTTGATTCGGTGAGTTCTGTGAGAACACTGAGTAAAGGAGCTATTTAAAACATTACGACTAAGAATATGAGAACTAGGATTTTAATTTATTTGGAATAATATTGTTACAATGTGTGTTACATAATAATCGCCTTTTTCCAGTGTCCCAAGATTTATAGTCTAGAACGAAAGTAGGAAAAATAAACTGAATTCGTTTTAAGTCACATACATAAGTAGAAAATGGTCAAAATTTGTCTTTTAAGTCGCGTCTATTGAATAATATTTTTCATTAAGGATTTGAGGAAGCTTCGCTTTAAATATTGTAAATTTCAAAGGTTTAAAATAATCAGGTAAGCTTGTTGTAATTCCGAATAGCCGCACACAAACATTAGAGGAATATAAATGAATTATTATTTTGTTTATTTCTTTGTTGTATTTCATCGGTTTTTTATACAATACTTACCTTTATTATATTGTTTTGTTTTTCGAATCCGTTCAATAGGGTATTTTATTAAGTCTAATAATGTAAATAAGATTTTCATTTTATCACTTCATTAAAAGTATGGCAGATAAAAATCACTAAGTATAGTAGTGGGGGCTAGTAACATCACTTGCTAGTAAAAAGCGTACTGGTAAGTGACGTCACACGACAAAAAAAAAAAACGTATCCAATATTTTTTTGGAAATCTTTCTGACGGAGTAAAAAAATATTTTTGTCAAAAACCCTTTTTCGTTCTGATTTTTATTCCAATAAACAACTCATCTAGAGGTGAAGCAGTTAAATTGCCGGTAGCTATCGTATTTGTAGGTAGGCGTTTACGAGTATTACCGATTCGATTACGCTTGGTATATTGACATCAGACAACATTAGCACTCCAACATTCGTTCGATCAAGTGAAGTGGTCTAGGGTAATTTGCGAATGTGCTCGACGAGGATTTATACGGATATGTGAGATGAACCTATTAAAATGTTTGAGTTTTATAACTTAAATTTTGTATGGAATCCGATGGAGTATTTAGTACTCATTTTTGTTTTTTTTTTATTTATGTGTGTTACGGTTTTTGTAAGGATTCTACAAGAGTCGTGTACTTGATGAAAAATCAATTATTTCAACAATTTTTGTTTCGCCTATTTACGAGCTCTATGAACGTGTAAGGTTCCAATAGCAGGTTGACCAATATAGTTCAGAATGAAAAATAAATTTACTATTATAAGCTAATGCTATTACGATTGAATCGATAAAAAAAACATTCTAGTTTCTCACTAAGTAGCTCAATTCAAAGCTACCGTCAAAATTAAATTTAGTTTGGTCACAAGTTAAGCGCAAAACATTCCTAGGCCAATACAATATTAGGAAAAAAATCAAGAGAAAATAAACATTTGCGAAGTAATATCTCTGTTCGCTTTACCCACTAACGAGGAACATTATTCTTTATTTTTAAAGGACTGAGCTAAAGATTGTGGAGCCGCTTTATATTTGCACTTACACAGATATTCCCACCAATAATGAGGACTCTCAGACTAATTGACTATTTACTTCCTCAGTTTAAAACCGCGGGTTTTAACTTTTTGCCGCGCAATTAGCTACAATAAGCACTGTTACTATCATACAAATTAGGTAAATTAATTGTTTTGTATCAAAAATTATAGAACATATTTTTTGGGGTCGGATTTGCGTACTGTTTCCGAACTATCGAAAATAAGGAAATCTCAATATCGTTCGATTTTTTAATGTAGTTAAAGATGTTGCTTCTGGCTAAACTAGTTTTCTTTCACATGTAGCAACGTCACATTTATATGTTTTATCTTTTATTTAGGCAATGCAACCTTAAAAATACGTAGCAATCTCAAAACATGATTTTCTACAAAGGATTTTACAGGTACGACAGTCAAATTCAATTTTAAAAGTGTTTATAAAATCGAATTACTGTGAATAAATCTCTTTTCAATTGAAAGTTATGCACAAATGCGACTGGGAAGGCTCGCGGGACCATAAAGGAATGGATAAGAAAACGGGCTAAAAACTTTAAACAATTTCCTTACATGTTGAGCACAAGTGATTGTATTTGTGCGAAGCTGGGTGTAGCAATGAATAAGAATGCTACATTTATTCGATACGATCACGTTGTTACGTCTCCTATATTGTTATGTTTTATGCGTGTTCCCCGCTACTGGTTTAATATCATTTCAATTTTGCAAAGGACGGCAAGGCAGGCAGATGTTCTTAAAACTTGCTTACATTCATGTTTCGTGAGAAGTATAGATTTAGTGGACGTGACCCGACTATTAGATGCTCGAATGCGAACAAATGCCTGATAAGTATGGCGATGTGCCAGTTACCATCGCCCCCTACATTCAACCTGAGTGCAGTTTGTATGAAAGGAAAAAATGTCTTCATAATTTGCAGAAGCGATCAGCTAAGCGCCTCCCGCTTCCATTTTAATTTATGTTCTTCGGTGTAATAAAGTTTCTGTTACGTTACATAATTAATTTAAGTTTATTTCAATATTGGAATTTTGTTCTTGTGAGCTATTCTAAAGGTATAGTGGAACAAATTTAATTTATCTATAATAATATAAACTTATACAATATGGGTGTTCATACAGTTGTATTGAGAGTTAGGAGTATTTAAGGTATTTCGAAATTAAAAAATATTTCAGTTAAATTAATTCCAAGTACTTATAGTTCCTTAACCCCTTAAAGTGCGCATGAAGAAACTTAAGCGTTAATAGATAAACTGTAGGTCATAAATTGCGACTCACATCCAGCCGGAGAAGTTTCTAGAAGTTGGCCACTTTTCGCAGTTACGAGACATTTTTACGAGATAAAGTTGCGCTAACATTAATAGTTATGTTTAATATGTTGATATTGGTCGCCTACAAGAAATGATGCGTGAACGGCGATGAAACAAAGTGGAAAAAGTAAAAAGAGCAGAGGTAATGCTTATAAAGGTTTGGGTTCTGAGCTTTCTCAAAATAATAACAGCGGAGACGCCGGCTCTGAGGATTTTGTTGTGTACTTAACCTATCCATTTTACCCGTCGCTGTTATTTTGTAGTGTACTCTTACTTTTTAGCCTCTTCGTTCAAGTAAAATTGCCTTTAGACAGAACAGACATATAACTCGGAACTCCCTGGCGAGGAGAGCATTATAAAAGCTGATGCATTCTTTGTACAGACATTTCTCGCTCGCGTGGAAATGGCTAAGATATAAACCTGGCTTAGCGTTGTTTTGTTTATTTCCAGTATCATAGCTGGACCAGGATGTATGTGCTACGAGTACGATATAAAATCATAGTGCCCACTCTGATCTTATTATACCGCAGAAGAATAAAAAGCTTTAATAATAAACCTAATCCTTCTAAAGTGAAATAAGTTGAAGTCGATACGCAACTACTGAATAAAACCAAAACGCAACTGATCTTTTAATATCGCTATACTTCTCTAAAAAAAATAGAGGCTTCTATACAAGAACCTCATAAATGATATTATATAAAACTAGTGTACAATTGAAAATACGCTAATTTATATTCTATACTAATATATAAAGCCGAAGAGTTTCTTTGTTTCATTTTTTGTTTGTTTGAACTCGCTAATCTCAGGAACTACTGGTTTAAATTGAAAAAATATTTTTGTGTTGAATAGACCATTCATCGAGTAAGGTTTTATTTACCATCACGCTGTGACTAATAGGAGCGAAGATACAATGGAAAATGTGGAAAAAACAGGGAAAATTATTTATCTTCGAGGGTATCCGTTAAAAAATTCTTAACTTATATCTTCTAAAATTATATCTTCTAACTACGCGGACGAAGTCGCGGGCAACAGCTAGTGTATATTAAAAGGTAATAAAAACTGCGGTTTCCCTGCCAGCTATGTTGTTTTAAATTTTTTATGATTAAGACTTTCAAGATTGACAATTTGTCGACGCTTTGTTCTTTGACAGTATGGCCTTTTTTCTAGTGCACTGTGTAAGAGCTTTCAGTAGTAATTTTTAGGCATTTTATTTAGATTTTTCTTAGTAGTTTGAGCTGGAATATGTTTTAATATGCAATGGAAACAATTCCCTTGTATACTTATTTGTAGATTGGGTGATTGTCAAATGGCAGGAATAGCTTATTAAGTTTCTGTTTTGATAGTTTGAAAAAAACATCCAAGCGTGGTTAATAATATTTTGAAAATGCAATTACGCTTTGAGTATAGTTTTTGCTTAATGAAAAGGATAAAAGAAAAAGTGGATAAGTAGTCTGCGAAAGATAAATCAAATTTTTGAGCACTCCGCTTAAAATAATAAAACTTTTCTAAATGGATATAACATTTTTATTAGTTTGTTCTCTGCGATTTTCTTCTATTATCTTGCAGTTAAAATAGCTTAAAGGGAAGCTATAACTTCTGATCTTTCAAAACAAACATTTACGCTATAGAGAAATTACGTAGCTATGATAAACTGGAAGTAAAGCAAAAGAAATCTTTAAAAAGAGAAAATTGAACTCAGGAGAAGAAAATTTAGTTAATTAATCTTACGTTTCTTACTTCATCATAGGTACGTTACATCTGCCAAACTGCAAATGAGCCGTCATATGAGGCTAACTTGGCAGTTTCTAATATAAAAAAAATACAAACCACCTTAAATCTAAATTTCTGAGCCAAACTTGATGATTCTTTATGATACCAAAATATAACTATTCGACGTGAAATGAAAATGAATCAAAAGAATCAGTTCATCTAGTCAAGAGTTACAAAAAAATGCTGAGGGATAGAGGTCTTCTTCCATTTGGTGGTCGATTGAAAATGAGACCTCGCAATAGGCCCAGAAGAAGATGGCTCAACTCTTTCGCACGACAAAGGTCTCTTTAGCCATAGACCCAGACAAATAGGGCCCTTTGCTCCGCATTAGGATATTAACATCTAGTTAGAATAAAAATCTGTGCGTGTTAAAGATGATGAATTTTAATTTTACACTTTGACAGTAAATTATTCGAGAAATTATAGATTGGACTACAGAACACAGCTAATTAACCTTTATTATTGTGTTAAGTCACTCGTTGGGATAATTATTTAATTATAATTACCGATTTTCCAGAAAACGTACGGATATTAAATTCATAGTAGGTACCATTTTATATATTTTAGGAAGTCCGCAATATAAACATCATACGCTCTTTAATATGCCCTTTATTAAGTGATATTTCTCAATTATTTAATTTATAAAGGTGTTTAACATTTGAGGAAAATCTTTTTGAAAACAAATGTCTTGACATTTTCACTAAAAGGTACTAAACCGTATTATGCTGTAGATAAAGTGAAGGTAGATGATACAAAAGGAATATCAAATGAAGATGGCACACAAACGGATAATAGGAATCGAAATTTAGAAGGCAGAACAATTCTGTTCTGAGATGTAGATATTAGGTGTTTTAGGATAACTAGATTCGAACAGAATACTCATAAACAGTTTTTTTTAAATTACGTAGTCAAGAATCTATTATACTAATCTATATCTATACTTATATATAAAGCTGAAGAGTTTGTTTCCTTGAACGCGCTAATCTCAGGAACTATTGGTTCAAATTGAAAAATCATTTTTGTGTTTAATAGACCATTCATTGACGATCATCATCATCATCATGCTGCGACTAATAGGAGCGAAGATACAATGGAAAATATGGAAAAAACAGGGAAAATTATTCACCTTCGAGGGCTTCCGTTCAAAAATTCCTAACTTATATCTTCTAACCACGCGGACGAAGTCGCGAGCAACAGCTAGTGTATAACTAAAGATTAACAATGGTTCGAAACGCTCAACTTGTTTCAGAAGCCTAATGATCGAATTGAAAGAAGATGTTGACGAAATGACATTATGATGAAGTAGGAAGGAGCGCCGAGAACGCAAGTAAAGTCTTTAGCTATGAAAACCCAACTATAGATGTTTAAGTACCAGTTCGTTAGCTAAGTCTCAATAGCAGTAATCTTAAAGAAAATGAAGTACCATCAGAATTAGGTTTTCTAGAAAATATATTAAAAAAGACTCGAGCCCCAACTTGTTGATAATGATGGAATTTCGTTCAATGTCTCTCAATCACAATAGTTATGCAATCACTGATCGTCACTTACGTTAAACTTTACCTAAAATAAAGTCTGATTAAACAAATCGTTTCTGCGCCTTTACCTTGTAATTATTGACAATTGATTTTTTTACTTCATCGACGAATTCTTTACTGTAAGTCTAAATACTAGAATTTTTATTGTTTTTTTTTCTGCTTAAGTTCTAAATTAGGTAGTTTAAAACATTAAAGTTTGAAATCTGTCAGTTCGTTGTCAATATGTAGAGTTTAGACACTTAATTTTAGAAAGTTGCACATAACGAACAGCTCCTTTGCAGACCGATTAATAATGCACTTGAAAAACCTTCAAAGCGTTAAAACTTCAACAGTTCTGTTATTCAGACATATGAGAATAAATCATTTGGAAAGTTAAACGGAAATATATCGTCGTGGGACATTCCGGGCTGGCCGCAATAAATAATTGCCGTTGCATACTGACGGAGCCGTAGCGAGTTTTTTCCACAAACTGTTTTTTGTGAAGAATGTGTTAAGGAGGTTTAATATAAAGTACCGAAAGCCTATACGGTGTTACATGGTTTTAGAATAGATAGCTTCACATGTAAATGACGTCATTCCAATTAATCATTTCGATTCGATTTTTTAAGCGAGTCCATAGTGTTGGCGATTGGAGAATTGAAACTTGTCAAAATATACAGGGTTTTGGAGAAACTGGAGAAAAGTGTGTTAAATGGTTTTAAGAAAGTTTCTAACAGAGCAAAATTATTACATTAATCTATATAAAATGAAGTTAATTCTAACCTTTTAAAGGCGATTTTCAATCATTTGTTTGCAAAATGCAACGTTTTAGTATTTTTTAAACGTATATAATGTGTATGATATTCACTACAAAGTACTATGACAGTGAATGGATTTGCTAACGACATGTTATATTACCGGATACTAAAAGTCACATCCAAATTGTTACAAAAGCAAGGAACCTTCAGAACGAAACCCTTAACCCTTTCTGCGTATATTTATATATTATATGTTTAATGCCTTCAAGAAGGACGGGCTTGATGTTATTTTTATATTACTTTGCTATTTTGTTACAAAAATAAATACACAATGTACGGAACTTAGCACAAAACTATCAAAAAATACCAGAAGCCTTGCTACGTTACGTTTTAAAGTAATATTAATGCAATCTTCGCCTCACCAGCAAAAGCGTTGTTTTCTTTTTTAGCTTAGACTTTTCCGAGCTACCTTGTTTCACGACACCATCTTTTTTTTTTGGAAGCTGAGTTTTAAATTCAAAATATCTATCGATTGTGAAATAGTCGTAATAGACATCATCTAAAAAGACCTCCTTGAAAGTCTTTGACCGTATTTTTACTCGTAATAAAATTCCATGTATTTGACTCTCCAACATATCGTTAGGATAACAACAAAAGAGGATTTCTTTTTGCTTCCAGTTAGTTACTGAAAGCGGATATCTTTTGTCTAGATACTTCGTCATTGAATAAGCGTTTGATTTCGGATAAAAATCCAATAACGTGACTGTTCTCGTAATATTTGTTTCGTAGAGTTTCTAACTTATGATCCGTATTTGTAGTTTTCACTTGGTACGTTGTGTAAGTTGTGTAGGTTGTAGGTTGTGAGTGTCGGTGTCATGTCATGAGGAGGCGAGTGGCGCGTCGTTCACGATGCTCGATTATTTACTTTGTCACCGCATTGTTAGATGAAAAGCGAGGTTATAACTTCCTCCCCATGAACAATGTCGTACGATACAAACAATAAGGCAAACAACTCTCCAAATGTCTTTTTCATGGATATGACATGTGAGGTTTCTGCGTGGTACTTGAAAATAATAAAGATTTGTAAGGATGTTGTTTATTTGTCAGAGCAAAACATTGATGAATATGAAATTTTAGATGTAGAGTTTTATCCACGGAACAAAATCGAGGAATTTTTGTAGCGTAGGTAAATAATACTACTTAATTGTCAAATACTAATATCTTGGTGTAGCTATTTTAAGATTTTTACTAATCGCATGTACTTATTTACACAGAGAAGCTTGAGAGATTTAATAAAAGCAGCCTATAGATGTGTCTCTTCTAAAAAAAGAAAGACCGGGAGTCTTCTTATTTCATATTGCTTCATTTGGAATATATTACTTATGACGTGTTCCTTAACATTTATTCTAGCCTGGAAAGACTGTTGGGCCAGGGCCTCGCACTCGTCTCTCTCACGAGCTTCGAGTGTTCAGATCAGTAAGAACGCATCCAGGTCATTCCGCCATCTCCTCTCCTTGCCTCTTCTCTTATCAATTATAAAGAACCCAAGAGTAAACATTACCATTATCACTTATATTATTGTACTGCGGATCTTATATGAAAGTAGAGCCTTCTGCAATTTGGGTCTCCCTCGTAAAATTTACAGACATAAACCGTAGTCGCATTTTCTTTTACGACACTAAATTTTCCAGCTCTTCTATAACTTGGGTAGATTTTTAAGATAATGTTTGTGACTCGTAGTTTATTGATTTAATTATTTGATATTGTTAGGCTGGGTGTTAAAGCATGCTTTGTGCAATACAATAAAAACGAAATACGACCACGGGTACTCATGAGCTAGTTAAATATAATAATAACTAGTTTAATAAATATTTTATGTACTTTAAATTGAACAGAACGCAAATGAATCATGAATTATCATAAAAGTAAAATCAACGTTTAATTACATTAAACCCCAGGCAAGTGCAGTTCTGACTTGCCTACTAAGGTTTCCTTATGAATAGTGATTATGATAATTAAAATACGTATTAAATTTACAGAAGTAGAACAAGGATATTTAGAACACCGATCTCGATAAAAAAGCTATCAATGATTACATGAAAATAACTAAAATGGTACCTTATCCCTTTAAAATCGTCCCGACAATATCCAAGAAGGTTTTACTACAACATAACATCCTTAAATACATAACGCGAAGATTCTCTCGAACATAATTGCTCCTGAGATCATAAATTGTTTGCTGACGTGCCGAGTCACGCTGTCGTTTGTTGTTCGATCCATCGCCGTACACACATGTAGACAGGACGGAACACTCGGGAAAGCGCAAGCCGTTAAAACGTGATATACAACACACCTATAACACCTAGACCGCAGAGCTGGTTGAAGTACGGTGGATCGACGCGAACAAACAAATAACAATCGGTTTTTCTAATCATATTTTTTTGTGTGGGAAGAATTACATTTGATCTTGGAATAATATTTATAATCTTCTCTGACTTTGATAAGACTTCGATGAAAACGACTGGAACAACGCATACTAACATAAATCAGGATACGAATTCAATAGTTCCTAAATTCAATACTGTATTACAGGCAGCGATTAAGTATTTCTAGAATCGTAAGTAAGTAAGTAAGTAATCGTAAATAAATTTAAGGAGATGAAACAAGCTCGTAAAATCACTTATATTTGTAACCGTTTTCAAACTTCACTTAATATGGGTATTATAGTTTACTTAATATAGTTCTTCACTTAGTACAGTACCAGAAATAGGACACAATCATTATGCCATTGAGTATATTAAGGTACGGAACACGTATTTTGTTCTTGTTTGTATTTGTTTAGTCTCGCGTCACGTAAGCGCCTGTAGCCCGTAGGTACTGATTTAGTCGGTGTTTGATGAAAATCGATCAAGTAGAACCGGAGATACAGCTTGACCTCTTTGTGAAAGGTACTCGTACACAAAAAGAGGTCAATTAAAACTGTACAAAGTATTGGGAGGAAGGCGATAAATTACGTAGAGATTTTTAAAAAGCCCTATTTATTATTAACTGGCTGAGCTTCGCGGTTTTACTCGAATAGTTTAAATAGCCGTATACAAGTATGCAAAACGGTAACCTCAAAAAAAAAAAAAATTATAAATAAAAAGCATCGAGTATTTTTAAAATACGATGATCAAGCTTTTTTATTTTATATAAATAAATATAATAATGAAATATTCTGATAAATTCGTTTTACGAAGCTTTAACAAATATATAAAATACTCTGTGGTTTAAAAACATTTGCAAAATACGTTTATTTCAAAATTCACAGAAATTCTGAGATTTGTTGTTTATACTGTTATTGGCTATGTAATGCTCTACACTCTGTTCGTGGAAATGCTCATAACGAGTGAGCATTTAGTTGTAACTTTAATTTGTGTTTTATTTAAATCGATCGCATAGTCCATTGCCCAAGCTTCTGCAACGCTCGACGAAATTTTCGGCAAAAATCAAACAGCTATCGGGTCATTCTGGTTCAGAATCTGGTTGTCTTTGTGCTGTGATTCTAAATGTGGAACCCCGCGATACAAGGGACAAATTCCTTACCGTGGGTATAGTTTTTTTCTTAAATCTAAAGAAAAAAGAATTATCACCATCACCTACCAGCTAATATACCTACCATTAATATAAAGTAAAACACTATCTAAATTAAAACCTCCTCTAAGACTATTTCAATATGAAACTGCAGTTCCACGATTGAATTTAACCAGAATGTTGAAACTGCATTACAAACTAAGAAATTTGCTAAGCAGATTAGTGTTTCCTTCTCTTGGACGCAAAAGTTAATCCGTGATCAAATTCGGCTTTGGAGTCACTGGCTTAATGGCTTAAATAAGTTTACACTAGTTGGTCTTGACATGATTGCACGACACTCTACTATTCTCGTGTTTGTACAACTAGAAAGTAACACAATTTAACCGTCTTTTAAATGTAATTCGATTTGTTCTCAACCGACTTCAAAAAAGGGATTTTTGCAATTCGTAGTTTTTTTCTTTGCTTTTTAGAACCTCTGTTTGGATGAATTGATTTTGTTGATTATTTTTTTCGTTTAAAGTGAATCAGCTGTCATTTTGTCAAACTAAAATTTCGACGTAGGTTTCTTTAAAATAAAAAAAATATTAAACATTACGAAGAGAGTAAATTGGAGGTTTAACTAGTGACAGAACATGATCTATAAAATATTTTAATCTATCAATCTTACAAGAACGGAAAGTAAAGCACGCTAGCTTTATAACAACATCATTTTACAAACCAACGAGCATAGTGGTGTAACGTTATGTCAAGCCGTGGCATGAGCGCGGTCAATGCGCTGCGTATTCCGATATTTAAATAAGAGTGATTGTAGGTACAACAAAATGTCCCTAGTACAATAGGCACGCACTTTAGCATTACGCCGAAGATAGTGCTGAGCATTCGGACGATCGTTACATTACAGGGAAACGCTCGAGAAAATGCTCTACAGTATACATTCTAATATAAATTTATTATTTTATATGCAGAAGTATATCAAACCACCATACCATCTTGCCTCAAACAAAGCAAAGCTTGTTTAAGAGTACTACACAACTGATAAAAATACTTAAATAATTCTTAGTACACAGAACAAATTATCGTGCAGATCACATAAACACTTGTTCTGGATGAGAATCGAACAAACGACCTCCGGTATAGCAGTCAGCATCATTAACCGCTAGACTAACAGTTTTTACACGATGTTAATTATTTTGCTATGTATAACATTTAAAGATGCCAAGTGACGCATCTAAATGATGAAATCGATATTATAAAAAAAAAGTAAATGGACACACGTTACTTTACTGTCAACTCTTACTCTTCTTTACTAAATTGAGAATTACATTATTTTGAATCCACTATACATCCTTACATTCATAGGTTAATTTGAAATTGATATTGATCAGCAAAAGAAAGCGTCAATTCTAACGTTTGAATAACATTATCGGAGTAAGATTGAATTACTGTATATTCATCATTCCCTTTCGAAAGGTCCGCACAACGACGCCTCATTATTTCAAAAGAGGTTTGAGTTCATTCATCTCGCGATTATTTAATCTTTCGTACAGATTTACGAAACATTATTATATCATAACGAAAGAACCGTTATGTACTCCATTTATAAAAGATGGAAAATCCATTTGACTTACATTATACAAAATTACACTAAGAATACTAATTCCGTGGGCAAACAAAACGAAACTTAATTAAAATACCACTTCATTTGTATTAAAAATGTATTTTCCTTGCCGCAGAACAATTCCATCCGCGCGGCTTTTTATACTTTCAAAAGTTAATTGACAGGGTATTAATTATGAAAAGATTAAACACGAATGCTGGCTGCACTTGTCACGCCAGCGGGATCTGTTCCCCGATATAGGGAACAAAACAAAAGTAAATTAAAACCGCGTATTGATGCAGATGTATCACACTTTTTGAAAGTTTAACTACGGGAGTGACGGCGTGATTCCGCAAAATAAATATTCAGTGCTGGACAATGAGTGGCTCGGCCGATTTTATACATTCGACGACAAGAGCATATACATCGTTGATGATACCGTTATTTTAATTAAGGACTGTAATACTGATGCTTTTAACATAAGTAAATATTTGTTTTTTTAACGGATACTGCAACTTTATTAATAGCAATTACATTTTACTGCACTACTGAAAGCACTTAAGGCTGCCAATACCAGTTCAGATAAGACTCCCACAGCTGAGTAAACTTTAAAGCAATAGCAGATTCCCGAATCCTGGTTTCTAATCTAAAACGTCTTATAATATTTGACATACAAGTTGATGTCTAATTTATCCCATAAATCGGTTTTGATTACCTTCTTCGGGAAATCAAAATATGATACAAAACTTTAGTATTAAATTGCAGGGTATCAAAATAAATACATTGTTTATGAAAACTATTGTTAGAAAAATGAATTCCTTTTCCTAGATTTTTTTCTTATTTCTCTTATTTTTTTTAACATGTTTTTGCCGGAGTAAGGCAAAGTCTACAAGAGACCAAATTAGTCCAATATCTTCTTACGACACTAGATTTTACCAAATCTTTATAATAATGGATACAGGATATAGGATAATTTTATGAGTGAAAACCTGGGCTCTTTTAGGTGTGCCATTAGATATTGGTCCTACATGCTTTGTAAAGGAATTGTTAAGGAATTTTATCTAAAAGGCGATGAGGTGATGATACACGCAGAAATATTGCATACTCTTAGTGGAAAAATAATAAGGCTATTTATTTTACTGTAAGATCATGTGGGCTATTCCAAAGCCCAGTTCATGTTTTACCGGAAAACTATGGAACATGCCATATATATCACAATGTTTTTTTCTTGTTTAATAAAAAATAGTTTGAACACTGTCGTATTGAGTTAGATATTTTTAGCCGGTCCTCTTGTTTGGTGAAGCCAATTACTGAACGACTTCTAGTCTACTGAAAGCGATACTCGATGTTCAGCGGTGGCATGTAATACGTATAAAACAAGATCTATTGACAGCAAATTCTTAATTTTTTTTGAAACAGCAAGAAAAAAATCTCTATGACGTAGTACAGATGTAATTGTGGTTTTAAATTCAATTGATATTGCTTGGAAATTGCAAGATACGAGTACGTAATACCGGGAGGGTCGATAGTCAATGTCTAGCTGTGCTGCACGTCTATATAGCTATCTGAGTACCGATTGAGCTACAAATTGTCTCTCCCAAGTGGAACTCAATTGTTAAACCGTGCGGAAGACTACGTACCTACGAATGTTTCTTTGATACGTATGTTTTGCTTGCATTTACTGTGGAGCTATCGTTTGTAATACTTGAACTTAATAACTTTTGAAGCTTTGTCTGTTGAATATTCTCTTGAAAAATTTTTTTTTCATGTAACGTTTTTGTCAATGCTCGACGCTCGGTTCGGCCTGATACTTACAGTAAGTGAACATTACGTTTTAATAATTATGCTCAATGATAGGACAATTTTATTAGGCAAGCGTGTTGGTTGAAATTCAGTTTATGAAAGAGATATTCCACGTAGCTGGCTATAAAGAAGAGAGAGAGAATATCAGCAAAAGCTTTGATATTACTTCTAACGTAGCGAACCGAAACCAAAAAAATCATAACTTTCCTTTTTTTAAATGGTATGGGGATGACGAAATACATTCGTACCGTGAATAAAAAAAAAGAATTTATACGTCATATCAAAAGGTTTCAAAAACAAAAATTGAAATAGTCGGTACGATATTATTTTTGAAGGACAAAAATGTGCGTATGGGAAAGCAGCCGCAGGCAAAACCATGTTTCATGAACATCCAACTGCAAAGTTTATTTACTTGTCCACCCTGTACTCGCTGATATTAAAATACGAATGCAACTAAGCTTTGATAAAAGTTTTTCAGCTTTATTTGTAATTAAAATACTCGTCAATATGTATCAAACGAACTCAAACCCGACGAGGGTTGTTGTTTTTAGCAGAGGTCCTATGGCTACCTTTCAGCCTCAGCATGAGATCAGATCTATGACATTATATTGCATTTCCATTTGTACATAAAATTTCACCTCAATCGCAAGCTGATAAGTGGATTTTAAAATAGCAAGATTTGAAAGGAGGGAAGGAAAGGAATTTTTTTTTCATTATTTCTTATCAATATAGTTTGAAAAGACCAAAAAATATACCTCAATTACAACGAATACTTTCTTAGAAAGATACCAACATGTGAAAAATAAATAGCTCTATGTATTTAATATTAGCTTCCGTGCTCGGACACAGAATATTGGAGAACTTTCTGGCTTTAATTTGAAAAGTTTTATAACATTTTTTGTACAAGTAACTGAAACTCTTACAAACAAATATACTTAACATTATTATGTACTAAAAGCTAATAATAGCTTAGTCTTACTAAACAGTAGAGTGAAAAATATTGTATCTGCTCACATGTTTTTTTTTAACAGTGCTAGGTCATTTTTTAAACGACTCGGTGTAAGATTCCCTGTCGCGGGGAGTTTCACAAACATTCAAATCAAAGACACATAGACACCCAGGCTCAGAATAAGCATCCGTAGTTGTCAACGCTTGTCCTACGCGGGGATCGAACGCGCGACAGAGTGGGTTTGGCGTGGTGACTTCAACCACTCAGCTCGGCTATCCGTGCAGTCATGATGTTTCTCAGATTTATATATTAATGTAGCCAACCCCAACATAGTTGAAAAAATAAGTATATACAATATATAAGTACATAAATATCATTTCCATATAAGATTTCACAAATACAACTGGGCCGCCAAATACTTGAAATGAACCAAAGACAAATTTTAGACTTTAAATTCCGTCTAGACGTGTTCTCATAAGTTTGGAAACTTCGCTGTTCAGTTTCGTGGGGTCACTCGCTTCGATCTCTTGAATATTGATTAAGTTACGAACATCGATCGTCCTGGTGCCTGATATCTCAACTGCAAATTTCGACATATCAATGACTGTTCTAATATTATACAAAATGGGGAACTACGAATCGAACTGAATTCATCAATCTATCATGTTCTATTGCTTGAAGATATAACAATAAATTTAGAAAGATGCTACTATTCGGAAGTCACGCACTTGAAAGTGTCCCAATATAGCCGTCGATTGGTTTAGCTGGTACGACTTATACTACTTTGTCTTCCTCATGGCAAAAAGTCCACGAGTAGCGAGTCTAATTACATTTATAATATTTTTTTTTCACTTTTTTGTGACCCAAAAGTTCATCTGATAGATTTTAATAAATCAATAAACAATGCGATGATTTAACTTATCAAGAAGTTGAAGCTCGAAGGTGAAACGTGGAGACTAATAACGTCTTTAAAAAAAGCCAAGTAACGTCACAGGAGATACGTTTAAAGGAAAAATACGTATATTCAACTTTTGTAAATATCGATATCGACAATCTGTTGAACTATTTTTTTTGCAAAAGGAAAATACTAATCCTTATAAGTTATATAGAAAACCAGCAATTAATATGTGCAGGCGGAAATTCATGTTATATAACTGGTATACAGTTGTTACATTGAATTGGCGAATAGCCATTTGGACACTCTGATATGATCATCATTTATTGTTGTAATCAAAGCAAAATTGATCGCATGCCACGACACGTCGACTTTAATAGCTGCAATGTGTTTCCCTGTAGTTTTAATTACAGTTTATTCGAAACTATTCGCAATAACGGTACAATGTTGATAAGTCACAAAATTCATTCAATTCCGTTATCCATTTGTACGAAAAAACAACAAAATGCAGTCGTTCTCAATCCTTTTAGGTACAATTTCCAGATACCTTTTCGCAATCTGTGTAGCAGTGTATTTCTATTCTGTTAGGTACTATTACAGTTATAATTTGACGGAACATAAACTTATTTTCTCTATTCATGTGAAAATTTCCTTTGAATTTATGTGAAAAATGTTAAAGTAAAATACATGTTTGAAAACTGAGTACTAAAGTAATCATGTAGATTAGTATGAGAGAATCTGAACGTAAATAGATTATTATCCAATTTATCTTCTACCTGGAAAATATATTTTTACTTTTCAAGTTAGAACAAAGCCAGGGAGTGAAATTCTCTTGATGTTACATTAATGCTGAACCTGGCGTTAACATTAATCGGAGAGAACATAACGAGAGTTTATTGACATATCTGTTGCCGTGCCAAAATATACGAACAGTTGAAGCAATCAGCCAAATAGTTATCGAACTATTAAGCTGATTGACTTCATATGTGTAACTCATTCGGCTAATTGTTACAGATCATGATTGGCACGCTGCCGGAGTGACATCAAGCTTATGACAATTAAGCATAATTCACTCCGGGCGGTTTACTATTCAGCAAGTTTATCATTATCTAATTACAATAATTATCATAAGAGGTTCAAAATAAACTAATGAGACCTTTTAGCATAAGTGTTTAAATGCATATAAATAAACATCCAACGAGTCAACTTTAAAGTGGTTTGAAAAATATAGTTAAAATCAAAAATTTACGGATCCGTAATTTCTCGAATTGAGATCGGTTATCATATCCTCAATTCCAAATCTCATAAAACTAATTTAGATCTCGTTTATCAAAAAATACTGGGACGAAATTGGAAAAGAGAGAAAATAAAGAAGTCTTTTAAGTCCAGTCTAAGTAGAAGCAGTCTAGTTAATAGTCAACTCTAAAGAGCAAAATTAAATTCCGATGAAAATGTGAAATTGATATCGTATTAAAGCGGACCTGGTTCTTTGCAAATTTATAGAAGATCTCTTAAGATGGCTTCAGCGGAAAGAACAGCTTTATTAAACTTGATTATTAGAAGTTTTGAATTTATTTTGCATTCATAAACGTACACGATGGCATCATAACTGTTATTTAGGTAACAGGGGATAAACTCGAACTAACGCATTGAACAACATTTTTTACATTAACACCGTATCTAAAGCGACTACAATCGCATTGTACACAGCATATTCTCCAGACATTTAGCCAACAAATTGGTTTTGTGTCAAAGGGGCTTTGTTGTCGTCATTTTTTCCTTAATCGGAACAGGTCAGACTCAATTTCTTTCCAACGCCTCACGGGCCACGCTTAACCTCATTCAGCGAAAGTGACTGTATTGGTGCTCTTAAAATAGCGCTCGAGCTTGGCACTTGGCACTTTGTTTTAGATTCCGAAGCGGGTTGTTCATCAGCTCACCTGTCTTCTCGACTATTTCCTTCGAGTCGTGCACAGACTTTTAAGAAATAAAGATTTTATATTGAGCCAAGTTTTACTTTTATCTACTCTCATCAGACGCTTGTATACCGCAAAGATTTGAAGTTTTAATTCTGTGGTAGAGAAATCTGGCGCACAACTATTTGTAAAGATATAATACGAACAATAATACAATTTCATATCTAAAATTATAAATGAAAAAGAAAAAAATGAAACATTACTG
The DNA here is from genome assembly GCF_003590095.1 of Trichoplusia ni. NCBI lineage: Eukaryota > Metazoa > Arthropoda > Insecta > Lepidoptera > Noctuidae > Trichoplusia > Trichoplusia ni. Next base: position 15,049,335 of record NC_039484.1, read on the forward strand.
AACACCTCATAAACTAACAACTGTACTATTTGTTGTAAAACAAAACCTTTTTATTATTGTTATGAGTGATCGTGACACTGACACACTGAAATTTGACACTTCATCCAATTAACTCACGTTTACTGGGAAGCGTAACTGATAAATATGTTATTTCGCTATTAGTACAGATTAATTTGATACGGTATCAAATAACATATCATATGTTCTCGAACTACGTAATTACCTATTAAGTATAGTAGAATACTTAATAATCATTAGTCAGCAGATTAAGTATTTATGTTATACAAGCTGTTGCCAGCGGCTGCGCCCGTTACAAACCGAAGATGATGCTACTAAAACTATCGTATGCGTTAATCCAAATTTCGTTCAAACCCTCCCCCGGGTTTTTTCGATATTTAGATAATATTAGTAGGATTGGTAGGATAAGAATCTCCCTATAAATTATTTTCTTTTCCATTAGACGCAAATAAGGTTCCGTCTAAAAAAAAATAAGTTTATTTTTATTCTAAACGTTGATGTATTCATGTTAATAAAAAATCTACCTTACGCTCAAAATTGTCAACAAGACAAAATAATTTTTTACAAGCCTGAAATAATTTCTGTTATTTTCAGGTGATTTTCTTAATTCCAATATCGAAGAAAGAAAATACGAGAATTAAAAATATCCATTTTTAAAATAACGTCAGATGTTTTCTATCTTAGACATGATTTGTGTGAATAACATATTTTTTAGAAGGAAGGGTCTCTCTTCTTTCACTCCTTTTTCAGGACTGTTTCTAAAAGTAGTAGGAACGTATCTGTGTCTAAATCCAAAGTTCACATCAAAACCATGCTTTTTCGGTTTCCATACGCTCAGTGAAAAACAGAGCTCTATTATTTTTTGTCCCTGTCTGTCTTTCTGTTTGTTTGTCCATCACCAGGATGTATCAAAGGAACCGCGAAAACTAGACTGTTGGACATTTTTTTTCTTTTTGTTTTTGCTATGAGAACAAAATCAAAAAATAAAATTGATGTTAAAAACGGTTATTACTCTGCTAGATTATTACACGTCTGCTAAGTTCACCGTAAAAATAATCTACTTTTAACACTCTATACAACGTTAACATCATAACAACGCAAGGTTAGCAAACTTGGAAAAATAATTATCAACATGGGTATATCCTGTTACAAATCCGTTCATTTAATAAATCTGTCAGAACATAATACAGCAATTTAAATACATAGTAGATGTAGAAGCGAATAAATTGGTTTGTTTTCAAAATTACGAAACGGATTACAATGTAATTTGGTACTGTATACTCGTATGTCAAATTGTACGGAAGGCAAAACTACTTAAAATCTTGTGAACTCTCTATTGTAGAGCGATGTCTCTCTTTCAAATTGGAAATATTTTTAGAGATAGGTATCCAAAGGATAAAAACAGAACCCTTTTACCGAGGCCCCGATGTCCGTCCGTCGCACGAACCCTTATAGGTGGACAGTAGAAAATTTGAACTGTCTCTCATCAGTTTAAGTCTCAGTTAACTTAAACTTAGTCTATTAAAAATCTATGGACGATTAAATATGTATGGAAATAACGTTCCTCTTTCAGATGTTATTTCGAATCAAAACATCTGATCTGGTCGTGTGGCTTTGGCGCTTGTAGAATAGGGATGATGACAATATTTTTTTGCAGTGTCCGTCTTGTAGTTTTTGTATAATAATGGATACGTATTTTTTAATGTGTCCCGCGAACATAAATTGACCAAATTACAGTGAATGAAGCTTACGCGTGACGTCACGATTGAGTATAAATTTTCACAAGCATCTCTTAAACTTTAAAGCAGTGAATCTTTGTCAATTCTAGTTTTTCTGAAAAAGTAGATACGTATAAAAAATAAGTGTCTCATACTTTTCAATTATCTAACTGAGGGACTAATGAGATTTTTTCTTTTTATACCCAGTCATCATCCTTATTATCGAGTGATCTAATAAATGCTGTTAATTTTCCTATGGTTGATGCTCAGTTGTTTCATTACTGCAAATTCCCACCGTCGACTTCATCCCCCTTATCTTTTATCTTTGGTCAATTGCGTTATTGTCTCCTGTGTAAATGACGCATGTAATGTGTTGGCCACTCTCCAGCAACTGTTAATGTCGTGTACACGAAAGATTTGTAAATATATTTAGTCAATATATGTAAAGCTACCACCTACTACGCTTATCCGAAAAAGGTAAATACCGAAAAACTTTTCACTATGTTAATTTGATGCGATCCTAGAACCTATTTTCCATTCCCATTTTCTATCCTCCTTTATAAATACAGTAGCGTCTTCTTCAATGCGACATGAAACACATCTATTAACTAGATGTACGAACGTATTCGAGCGTTAAACTAGAACTATTGTCGAATATTTAAAGCAAACAGACAACGCTTAGGTATGTAGGTTAAAAGGTGTTCCTGCACAATGAATAATTGCATTGCAGTGCATTTATCCTCTAGCCTTTTTGAACTCGACACGGATCACTAAAATTTGAATTTTGATAACGTACGACTAGTATGTGGGATGTTTTTGTTGTAATGTTATAGCCTCCTTTTCTTTGTTCGGAATACGGATAAGAAATAATCAAGTTATGCATGAATCTTCCTAATTCAGATTCTCACGTGGTAAGATAACATTCGAGTTGCAACATCTCAACCTTTCCACATTTTTATATTCCATTCTCGACGCCTGAAAATATAGCTTTTTCGCAACTTTATCGCTCTTTGTTTTAGCCAGGAAGTTTACCGCGTTTCAACGATAAAAGCCTGTAAAAAGTCTATTTAAAATGTGTAGAACTACAAGCTAATCTAAATGCCCGTGTTGGCTAAGTATCTCGGGTACTGTGGCGGACTTAATGCAAAACTAAATATTCGGGTAAATTTTATTATAAGGAAACTACTTAAGGCTGGTATTGGTTAGCGTTCAATATCGAGGAACCTAAGGACTACGAGGGCTGTAAAACATCAACTATAAAATAAAAGTTGTTAGTAAAGCATTCCTTATCCCCGAGCGATTGTAATTGCTCTTAGAACGGTTTTGAAGAGGTCTCCTTGGCGCATTGTCAGTTGTTTGTTTTCCGCCGTGTGCGCGTCGTAATCCTATTCCATGATGTGTGAGTGTGTGTGTGTGTTTGTGTGTATAAGGCTTAAGACGGCGCCGCCGTGTGGTCCCTTTATTTATTTTTACAGCCTCGTGTCAAGTCCACGTTGAGAACATTTGTCTCTCACGTGAGCGTATTATCTCTAACATACGACGTGTAACTGTCGCTTAACATTACCTACATTTCTGTACTTAAATCATTTTTCTGACAATCTCTTTTCACTGTGTGACCTCAATGATTCACACACTTTTTGTACCTTTTGTAATAAGATTTGAAATTTGAATGGCAAATTAAGTTAAAAACTAAATGTGGTCTCTGAATTAGGTGCACCGATTTTAATGTGTTACATTATTTTTTGTGCCGCAGTGCCTTTATGATAAGCTATTGTTTTTAGTTTTCAGTAATTAATCAGATTACATGGTATAGGGGTTTTAAAATGCAACAGCGTTAATGAAATAGGGGTTTGTAAATTTGCAGCGAAGATTACGCTTAATTAAAAATGTGAACTTAAAAACGAGCCTCTTTGCTTTGTTTATTCTAAACAGTTATTTTGATAAGAAGTTTTGACTATCGAGCTTATGTTTGTCATAAAAAAAAAACTTTTACTTATAGCTAATTAACAAACTCCTTCTACTATATCTCTCTCAAAGATGTTAGTAGTGAAACATTTAACTATTTATCAATACTAAATTAAACAAAACGGGTATCAAGCAAGAGGCAATAAATTTTATCTAGGCTCTCATCTAGCCGAAGTTTTCTCATATAATGGGTCGCTCGTCGTCGTAATGGTCTGTCTGCATTTAACTTGCTGGAGCTAAATTAACATCGAATATTAAGTCAAGGCATGAAGGCATTTAGAAGTTTGGAACGACCCCGCTCACATATTGAAGTTTAAGAAAATTCAACGCGAAAATTTACAAAACTTTTAAGTTACTACGGCATTTTTGTTAGTTTCGCTAAAGTTATTGTGTGTACCAAGTATGAACGTTAAAATACCAAAATGTATTCCGACCTTTTTTGTGAAACCTGTTTCTCTGAAAGGTCTAGACGTGAGATTGCAATCCACACAACAGTTTTGTAGTGACATGTCTGAGCTATGTGACGGTATAAGGAGAGCACTTCAAGAAATTCGTGTGAAGTACTCAGGAGATACAGCCGAAACCTTTCAGAAACAAAAATCCTTCCGTCATAATTGTAACTTCAACCCGCGGCGGTCTTGAATGAGGTGCTTGGGTTTGACTGATATTTTGTTTTATATACGACGGTATAATCCCGAATGCTGTTTGCTGTTTTCAAATGCTGTTTTAGGTTAGTATTTTAGATAACCGAGCCAATAAGTTAAGATGTTTTAGTATAGTGTATAGATGTCAAAATTAAATTGTTCTCATTTACTTGTTCCTATATAATGATATTTTTATTTTAGCAATATGTAAATCAGAAAATTATGATTTTAATTTAAGTATTAAGTTTTGCTTTGCATGCTTTCACATAGTACCTAACTGAACAAAATTCACACCAAAACTATTCCGAAGATCAGTGTTCTATTCAGCTTCAAAAGAAATCGGTTTCATATGATCAACGGCTGTCATGATGGCCAACAAATTGAAAGGAAACCTCAAGAAAAGGTTCCGTTGAATACCGATGCTCATATTGATTGCGAACCATTGTGAATTGCTATTGTTACGTGAAAATCTGTTGAATTCTAATGTGCGCTACGTTTCCGTGAATTTGCAATTTAAACACGTGCATATTTGTGCATTTACATTTACCAAAGAAACAAATGAAATATTGAAGTGAGATTTCAATTGTAACAATAAATTTATGCTGTTTATTGTGGACCTACAAAAGGAGGACTAAAATTGGCGATACAAAAATACAATTAAAATGCTCTCACTATTGTTGAACAGTTTCGGACAAGTAGAAGAACAATACGTAAAAACTTTTTTATTCCCGCAAAATAAGTGTCGGGACTGCAATTAGTCAGCATTTAACAAAAAGTTAGCGATGCAGTCGTTTGAGCATACTCGACTTTTACATTTAAACCAACACGTACTAATGGAAGTATTTCACAACGCCGCGGCCGACTGTGGCCGGCTCGATCACTTTAAACGAGCACCCACAACAAAGGGTGAATTTTGTCAAGTGAATGCGTTAAATATTATATTGATAAAACATAATTATCGTTTCTTTTCTCTGATGCAAACTAATCACTTTTAATTAAAATTGCTAGAACAGTCATGATTTAGAAGTAAATGAATTTTTATTCCGTCTGACAGATATGTAAAAACTACACAAATATATTTTCTTTTCCAGAACAATAAACGCTTTAACGTTTAGGTGAGAGGGTTTGTGACGTAACAATTTAACAAAGTTTATACACAAAAGTGACGTCACACGTTTGTTTTATACACTGTAATTTAATCAATTCTTGTTCACATAAATGAAACACGTTGAAAAACATGACGTTTTATTTTATACACAATTCATAAAGAGTGCTTAGTAGCTAATTAATGGTAATCAAAATTATGTAATTAAATGCGTCATTTGCTTACAAAAATACTTAACTCATATAGAATTCATTTAAGTTAAAACTATAACAGACTTGTAGGCATGTGATTCTGAAAAGACTCCTTAAGAAATCGTAGCCAAACGTTTAGAGCTCTGCAGGCTCTACGCAGCGATTACTATCACGTCAGACCCTGCGGTGGAAGGTCTCAGCTGCCTGCAATTCCACAAGGGTTACCGGCTAGATCCCATTGTAACGGGCTATTCCGCGAAACATTCAGAGTTTGAAGGCCCCGGTAATCTCGCTAATACCCAGCAAACCGCACGTACACAACTTCTAAATCTGATTTGACCCCTACCAAACATACCTACGAGCCAGCACACAGCTACGAGGTAATATTAACATATTCTATTATATGTATAAAGTTCCAACATCTATGATTTTAAATTGTATTTTATCTGGAGGTTGTGATACTAAAAGTCATCAGCCATTAGCGAGGATTGGAAATCTTTGTGCTCCGGCTAGACTGGTGAAATATAAAGTCGCATGTGGAAGATGTTACATCAATCCCTTCAAAAATAATAAAATACAAAGGGCTTTGTTGTCGTTAGACATAATAATATATTCTCTTTTATCGATATGCTTGCTATTAGTAAGTCCCGCGTTTGTTAGACTTATCCAGATTAAATTTCATTGGTAAAATATTTTTGGTGTTTGCTATAAAAAATCTAAGCAATCTCTTCTCATTGCTAGAGAAGCAACGGTTGAATTTGCGGCATGATTGCTGTCAAAATTTGCTTTTCAAAGTATTTGTGATTGCCTGACGAAGATAATGGTAATATACCTGTACTTTATTTGTTTAGGTAGTTATAAAAATGACAATCCTGAAGTGGTTTCTTAGGTTTACGTGAATGTTAGACATTGAAAAACTACCTTTACGGATTTTATCGCGGTTTAATCCTGTGTTTTTTTTTGTGTCTAGCAACTTAGTTTAATAAAGGAACTTAAAGGACAGAATTTTATATTGTATACCTTTTAAAAATATCTAAACCAATAAAGTAATAACAAAATAATGTTATGCATCGCTTGTAGCAACCCAATCCAATTCACAATATTTTCATAAAATTACAAAATAGCCGCTTTGTTTGAGTACCTATGCAGGAAAAGTATTCTCAATATTATCAATTCCGCTGAAGATTTATCCCGGTACTCCGCGACCATCCTGAATGTGAAACAAAGAAAGCATTTTCAATAAAGTTAGGAGTTAAGACTCAAAAATACCTGGCCTTTGAAAAGTGAAAAAAATAATAGAAATAAAGTGAAAACGCTTAAATTAATTAGTCATAAAACACCGAGCAGATGGTTAACCAAACGTCCCAACGTCACCTGAATGCTTTTAATCTTTTCTCTACAAAATGTTTTTGTTGTTACCTATTTACTTTTTAATTAATAGCTATAAATAAAGCTTAAATAGCAATCGACATTACCGACACACGTTAATGATTGCGAGACCTATCGCGTCCTCTTAAAGTAAGACGGTTCTATTAGTGAAAGCGGGACGGAGTATGACACGTTGTAGAGCGCTGTCTCGTTTTTACAACTTTCGCTGTATAATTTTATGAGGTGTTGGTAGCCCCTCAGTATTGTGTAACCTGTCATAGTTTGGCATTAATTACGAGTAGGGTCCTCAATGAGGGCGAATACGTTGGTACCCTTGACGAGGGACCTTAATAATAGACATTCGGAAAGTTTCATTTAATACCTGTTTGTTTGAAGTTATTCAATATTTTTACTGAGAAAATACTAATTAATATTGTATGTAATAACTAAAATGTTACAATAATTTTTATTTCAGTAGGTGACGTTCACCATAACAAAATTGGGCGTAAGAATGTATTTATCACACTCTAAAACTTACTTATAATACGTATATTTTTTAGGCCTGACATTCCAGTGTATATAAAATGTACACAAGAATAAAATCCTTTAGAGCGATACTCGTTTGCATAAAAAAAATATTTTAGTAATTTCACAAATGTATTTTTTACTATAGTTCAGTGTAATGTACTTTAGTTTTGAATTCCGTACATGCAGATTATTCTGTGAGGCTCAGACTTCGGTTTTATTATGTAATGTTCTCCGTACACAATAGCAAACACTGCCCGCTCTCGACAAGTTAAGGCGCTTTTAGATCTATTTTACGAGCTTACAATGTCCACGAATATTTGGACACCAAAAAAAATAGTTTGAGAATGTTTGAGATACAGATATAATTGTATTGTTAAGCCTGCTTAAGGCCTGATTTTTTTATTATCAGTTAACTTCTATCTGAGTAATAAATATGGCCGTTTGACATATTTTCTATACAAAAGCTGTCAAACTTATTATTCAGATATAAGTTATCTGGCGTTTGAAAAATCGGCCCTAAGTGGTTTATGTAAAATTATCTTATAAAATTAATATTTAATTTCCTAATTATTAAAAGACTTTCAATGTTTTCGTAAGTCTTTTGCTGCAAAATTCAGACCTAATTAAATAAAGAAAAATCTTTTTAAACCAACGTACCATAAATGGTTATAGTTCCACGTATCTGTAGTCTGTATACTGTAGGTGCTCAGTGTATACACACCTTAACACTTAGGCTGACCCTTGTTGACGATTGAGGGATGGGCCCTTAAGTGTGACCTAAGTGAGCCGTTGTATACAGAAGGCCTAATACACGTTTCACCTCGAGAGATTTTTCCTCCTAATACGCTTTAGGAGCTCATTTATGTGACAGTGAGGCCCCTAATTGTTCCTACATTTCCTTTATAAAGGCATTGTGCGCAGTGCAGACTTATCTCCGTTCTTCCACGTCTAGTGCAAGCCCCTTTGTGTATCTCTATTTATGAACCTAAACATTGTCTCGTGTCAAATAACGTAGCGTCTGGAAACCAAGCAAACAGACTCTTCAGAGCGGATTGATTAGTACTCGTAGCTACAATGTGGTAAATTAATTTACAACTCTCCCTTATAATGGTTTACAAATTGGTTTATCGGGTAATCAATCTTATTAATCTCATTGAAGGACCAACAGTCGTTAAATACGCCTGTCCCTGCGCTCGCACGTTAGCACATTATTCTGAGCACATAATCTCGGATCCCCAACGGATAATATTCGCTGAATGGTTTCATTCTAAATGGTGAAGTAAAACCGAAATCAGGCTCGTATTAACACTCAACTCAAGCATTTGTCTAAATACTTATCGAGGTAATACCACCTCCCTATGTTATTATCGTATTATTCCGCACGCATTTTTGACGACCTTCCCAAATCTGACCCAGTTTCTTATGATTTATCATGTAAATTTTCTACCTTTGACAGGGAAATATAAGGAAAAACTATTATAGTATTTATTACAGATGTTTTCTATAGAAAACAGTGCAAATATAAAAGGACCAAATAAAGAGGTTTTATTTGAGTGCCATTTCAGATATTAATATGCCGCAGCAAGACCCATGCCTGTGATATTGCAGCTTTTAATCTTTCTCCCTGCTTTCAAATAATACTTTTTCCAATTACTTCAAGCCCGAAGAAAAAGTGTGCGTCTACGTAAATAAGTTTCAAAGTAAATATTTTTGCTGCAAGTTTTATGCAAAATAATTATTATGATTATTATTTTCGAGGGAAAAGCGAGACAAAATGAAATCAACTGGATGCTCTTTATAAAGTCACACGAGTACATAATCTTTTGTCTACTTGCGGAATAATACTACAGATACATGCAGTCAAGGAGAATATCCTAAGAAAGGAAATCTACATAAACGTAATTGTGCGCGTACATTACTTTGTTTACGACATACGTGAGTATGTGTATACGTAAAACTACTCTGCTGCTTTATTTTCTTGCCGCTAGCATATCTTTTGGTCAAAGAAACTTATTGTGGGTTCATCTTGATCCTTGATTTCCCTCGAGACAGACTTGATCTTCAGTGCTTAGAGTCAAAGTGGTCAGTGCAACGGCATAAGGGTCAGTGACCTCGATAATTTCCATTAAAACTAAACTTAATGTTTCAAGCAAATCAGATCTAATTATTCTCAGTCAAAATGAAGGCTGGTTCCCCGTATTTTGTCAATTAAACGTTTTCTTGTTGAAGTAGTAACGATGAGATCATAGTTAAAACGTGATTGTGTTTGTCGAACAGTTGAGGTACGTTTATAGCCCCCCCCCTCAACCCACGCGGCTCCATTAACAGGCCGCCTCCCCCTTTCTCACAAGAAATCTCTCAGTTCTACGTAAGCCGTAAATCCTTAATACAGATTATCCACAAGCAGTCGTATAAGTATCCAAATCGGCTTAGATCATGTTAAAGTGCGCACAAAATTAAAGTATGTCGGGTTTATGGCACTTTGTCTCGAAAATATTTAGTGTTTTTTCTTAAGACCATAGGTATTTTAGAAACCTCATTTTTTGCCTGAGTTTATATTTTCATGTCTGAACTATCGCGATTCTTCAGCATCATCTGTATTCGTAAAAAGCACTATAACAGTACATATTAATCTAGAACGTCAAATGACGTATAGTGCAACTCGCGGAATCTTCGCATTGGCATCTCACAGAATCGTGCGCGTGGTGTAAGACATGCTTGTCGTTATAGCTCAAGGAAATCGTCGCAACAAGAAACCAGCTGCCGATAATGGTGTTGTAACGCAAACGTCTGCAATGAGAACGAAGACACGACAAGCGCCCCCCTCCCCACCCACCACACGCCGACGCGCGACGATATTACGAATCACAACAAAAAGTTTTTTCCATTTATGTACGAACTTAAGCCTTCATGTAAAACTTATTTTTGCCTTTGATATGTGAATATCAACTTTCTGCAAGGATCTGCCATAACATTTTGGTTCTGAAACGTAAACACTACTTATGTTATATGAGATTCAAAACGTAAAGTCTCATTTTCTTTCAGTTTGACTACACTTATATCAGCGTAACTGTACATATAAAAATACAATAAAATTGAATGCATAAAACGTTATTCAAACTTTTATATTCCCATGTCCTCCATGATACACAATTTTCCGGTAGAATCGTTTTACAGGCGTCCTTTTTGATCTGTTTCATAAACTCTCTTCATCACTGAACAAAACAATTCTCATACATTTTTCTGTATAATATTGTTTTGAACGGAGTATGAAACTTTGTAAAAAGCTTGATAGAATGTAGAATGCATCGTTTCGCTTGTTAAAACAGTTTATTAATTTTGTTCGCAATAGAACCTGAAGCACTTTGAACTTTAACGGATGTAGTTTAATTCCACGAGTCCTTATTTTATCTCAAAGAAAAAAATGAAGAGTTTAAATAAGCGTATACGGAACGTAGACACATCTGAATCCCTAATAAAAATATTCCTATAAGGTTCTGCAAAATGTAAACACTCGCGATACTTCCTCCTTATGTATTCGGATCTCCCCTGGACTCCGTACAAATGTTATTTTGTCCGCATATTGAACGCAGCCGTAAAAATATATTTTATGTACGAGTATATACCTAAGCAAGACGTCGCGTCGGGAATTACTATCTCATTTCAATAACGCTTCCTGAACGAATTTACTGCGATTTTAAATGTCTTCCGCGTCTTTTGAAGTGCTTTTATCAATCTTGTAGATTTGAAGTGATTCTATTTAGCGCAGTACAGGGTTGAAGTTAATAAAACAAGCCTTATGGTCGCTCTGCGTATACCTTAAGCGTTTTACTTGAATTAATAATTTTAATCTTCGTAACCTAGACACCTTGTAGGCACCAGTTGCTAGGCACCTTATAAACTTATTTTTTATCAAGATCTATGTTTATTTAATTGATATGAACAATGCTACACTAAAAAATAGTAGCGGGAAAATATTTTTTCCACACAAAATAAATATGAAATGTTTCTAATAAGATTTTGTAAGAGAACAAATATTACACAAAATGCATTCTCTGAATAAATCTAAAAAGGAGGTTACCTATCGACTGCGGTAGATACTATGGACATTGGAAACAAGAAGTTTTATTGGTGCAAGGGCACGTGCTCAATATCCAACATTATTCTAACTCCTGACGTTTCAAACAAACCGACGCGACTTGTGGAATATGTAATTCTATTTTCTGACTTGAAAAGGACTCTATATATTATGTATATCTAGGGAATCATGTGGATGAATTTGTTACATACCGTCTCCTTTATCTAATTCACCTTATTAGTATATACAAATCATAAAGTTCAAATATTGAATGTTCAAAAATGATGGCTATAATTATGGTCTCCTGATCAGATAGTCAAAAACCTGTTAAATGCGATTCTGAGTCGCGAAACTGATGGTTCCGTACCAGTAGCTAAATATAAACAAAATATAGGAAAAAACACATTCTATGACTGAAGCAACCGTTGCATGACCTCGATTTTATTGTTATTAGTTGATGGAATAGCTACAAAAATACATCATCGCTGAAATTTTCAAATGGTAATCATGGCTTATAAGATACAAGCCAGACGACAAACGGATGGACATACCACTTGACCTTAGTAATAAGTTTAGCTGAACATTTGGGAATGGATTCCGCAAAATTATTTTCACCATTATAAAACAATGTATTTGATGTTTATTCAAATCTCAAAATACACATAAGTCTCCCTCAATTTGAGATAGATACTTAGTTCGTGTCATCGGCCCACCTTAAACTTAAGCCCTGATATCAGACATAGTCCCCCGTACGTGTTCTTGTAACGAGGCTGTATGCTTTATATATGCATTATGCAGGCTTCCAAAGCTCGGACTGTGATGGCGTTGCCCGACCTCATATACCCAGAAATGTTACGCTCAAATGAAACTGCAGTTACACTACCCACCAGATATAAAGAAGTTATTTTTCTTTCAACCACTGACATCTTGGTATTTAACTAAATATGTTTAGTCCGACAAATAGATTTCCGAAAAATATGGAATACGCATTTTTTATTCTATCACGTCATTAAACACTATGGAAGATAAAAAACCTAAAATACTGGTAAGCGACGTCACACGAGTTTTTTATTTTTTGTTTGGAAAATAAAGGAAAAAATACGTATACAATATTTTTTGGAAATTTGTCAGAGGGATTCAAGTTTTAGTCAAATAACCTAAAACACAAAGTGCACTTGAACTAAATAAATGTTATATTTAACGAGCTCTGTAACTTTATACGTTTAATTGGTAAAATTTGTGTACGAACTCATTCTACGTTCTACGTTCGAACTGGTTTTATTTTATCGGTAACTTTCGAACCGGTCTGCTAAAGCTTACCCTCGTAGGATCGATGTCCCCTTTATTCCTGGTTACTATTCGTAATGTAAGGTACCAGTGATACCGAAATCATCATGATTGGTTTAGGGGATTTAGGATTTCCATTCGGTTATTTGTAGACGGTTTAGGTTACTTTTTTTCGTATTCGTGATAAACTTGGCGTGAAACCAATTGTTTATAATATTGGTACCCTATAACTAAGGACCGTTTTTCACGTGTCCAGGTAGACATTCTAAATTTTTAGAGATGTTGTATTTCTGTTGCCGCCATCACAAATAAATTCAAGTGAAGCAGCGAATGGTGCGGTCAATAATTAGGTGACCATTTTTTAGAAACTTGTATTTCGTTGGCCTATCGATACAGAACAATCAGTCTTGCGAGTATGACTCGCACTTGGTTGTATTTTTCCATCTTTTAAACAGACGCGTTGTCCCAGATCAATACTGTGATGATTCGTACAACTCCATCACAATTATTGCTGCGAACCATTACTCATCAGTGGACATCTAAGGGCTCTTAGGGAGCCATGTAATATTTTTTTGTTCAGCATTGTTAAAAACAATGGATTCATTCCGCAAAGAGGAATAAATTTTATTAACGGCATAGATTTACGTGTTGAGTTTTGATTTGCTTGTATATTCTAAATGAAACCTTTATTTATTGAGGATAAATTGCAAAATGATTTTTTTGTGTTCTTACAGTTCTGAAGCAGAAATTAAAATTTGGAACAATTGTATGATTATGTTATAGTTGCTCTTTGAGAAGTTCGTGTGAACAAAAAGTCTTAATCGATAGTTCGCTGTGTTTTGCTTTTAGTTTTCTTGTGGCGTTTAGCTCCCTTTGTTAAACTTTGCCAAGTTTTGTTGACCAACTTTTTAACTGCATGTATAACAGTTCAAGCATTCCAGTACCAACCTGCCGACTTTCTTGTTTACTTTTAACGATGAACTTAACTTGCATCCACCGACTTATGAAAAGAATTGAATTATGTTTATATTTATTATGTAGGAACTGATGATTAAAAGAAATAGAAAATTTGGTCGAACTAAAACATTGAAAAATATGCTTCTTAATGAAATGCAGAAAGCCTGAGAGTTTTAGAATCAAGATCAAGGATCAATATACAGGGAATATGAAGGCAACTCAGCACAAATTGCTGAAGGCCTACGTTAAGATTTACCTATATGTGATGAAACACAGCATTGTAGATCCAACAGAATGAGTTAGAAAAGCCAAAACACAACCAGGCTAAACTGGGGGTGGGCTATTCATATCGTGTTAATGTACCCAGACTGATGGTTAAAAATCGTCACCTACGGAACGCTAGAGGAGTAATATCGTCCACAAAAGAGAATGTATGATGATATATTCAGATGCGGGGCGCACGTCTGTCAAGTCTAGAAGAAAAAGCGGGAGGCTTGCCCCCAGAAAAGGACTCTCACAGAGGGTCGATAAAAAATTATACATCCATACCAGTATCAGTAAAAATATCACTTGAGGCACAATTTGTTATGGTATTTTATCAAAACACATCTGCAGTCCAGACTAACGACTTCCCTACTAATAGAAGCAAAAACTAATTAATTTGATTTAATCCTAATTGGCAAACGGAATTGCACTTTAATCGGGTCGTATCATTGATTATCCATTAGAGCAGATCAGTGTAAGTTGACATAACCTTAAATCTTATCAAAGTAATAAGATTAATTAAGAGTTTTTGCGAAAAGTAATCGCAGGTTTTGTTTTTTGCGACGTCAGAGGTGAATGCTCTTTTACAAAAGGCTGTTGTTTGGTGGATCGTTCCTATAGTTATGGGAAGTACTGGCGTAAAGTTTGGCTTGCGTTCACCAGCTGTCGCTGGACCTACGCCTTTGTTTCACGGAGCACTCACACTCGGCCTATTCTATCAAACGCCAGCACTTTGTTCCCTTTTTCATTAACCTCCGACGAATATTCTGTTCCATCGGACAACGTTTTGCATACATATAGGCACCATTCAGTCCGTTACACCCATGACATCAATAGCCCGAATTGAGAGAACATTGAATCTGAATATCACGTTCGACGAAGTTGAACGCTTAAATTTGAGTAAAAACGGTATAAAATAAAAGGCAAGTAGTTCGAGACGTAGGTACTTTACAAGTCGACCACTTAGGGGGCAGCATTGAAAACTTCCCGAGCGCCCGATATTGAAATCAGATAAACTTATTTTTATTGTCGCTCTATGGCTTTGCCGGGAATATATTGTTTTGTTGGCTAAAGACTTATAACATTTCGGCAAAATGTTACGAACAAAACCTTTGAGTTTGGCAAACTACTTGTACGCTGCTTTGGTTACAGTTCTTGCTGTTTGTATTATTATTTTGCAAAGCAACTTGAAGAAGTTGTAAACGTAAGTTCATTCAGTTGTTCGCTTATCATTGTTATGCGGAAGTAAGTAAATAACTTGATATTAAATGAGTGCTTCCAAAAGAGACTTGATGTTTTGCAGTTTTATAATACTGCAAATAAGAGTTGTGGGAAGTCTTGCCTAGCTTTAAAAGCAAGAAAATTATTTGGTTCATACAAAGTTTTATGTTCATGTTTTGCCTTCTTTATAGATGAAAGAGAATAGTAGGTATAGATTCTCCCAACATCATCTTTGGTGTGAATTATGTTAAATCTGTTGCAAATAAGAAATCAATTACTTATCTGTAACATTTCAATTAAATCCGCTTCCCGGCAAATTAGCAAAATTTTATCTTTAATTAAAGCTCCATTTAAACACAAAGAAAAGATGTTATCAAGTAAGATATATCAAAGTCTAATTAGGCGGGTGAACAGTTGAACACCTACCTAATTAGGAAGTTTAAAATACATTGTTCTTGATCTAGTCGACAAGTTGCACCCGCGTGAGAAGCACCGAACTAAATCTCAATTTCAAGAAAGTTTACTTATCAATAGTTAAGATAGAGCTCGTGAGCTAACTGCGTTAGTTGTTCGAACTGGGAATTGTTGGCAGCCGGAGCCCACCACGACGTCTTGAAGCGGGATTATTGCCGTTGTTGAAGAGAGATGACACTACGCGCAGTGCAGTACGCTGTCTTGCTTTAACTTTCATAAGATCCTAGCTGTAGAGCTGGTAGTAAGCGCGGGTCGCACTACTACGTGGATGCGTCGCACTGCGCCTCCTGCCTACAGATACAGAGTATTGAGTTTCTTATCTCTAATTTAAAATCAAGATCGATCGGTCTTTTGGTCATTAACCAACGTTCATTTAAGTCCGTTTATTGGATGGTTGTTGTAAACTTTATTGACTAATTACCTTTTTTTCTCATCAGTATTTTTCCATACATTGCGCTTTAATTGTGAGCTGCGCATGACCCCCTTTGCTCCATCAGTTTCCAGTGTCGGAACGTGAGAGTGAGTGCGTCATTGCACACGTATTTTTAAACAATACTTTTTCTGATGATTGGAAATCTCAATTCAGAGGCTTCAATTAAAATTCAGTCAGGAACACATTATCTTGTTCTGGAATATACTCAAATGTAGTGCAAAATCAATACTTTTTTGCAAAAAATCACACAATTATTTCCGTGCGGGTAAATAAACAACATTTTTCAAATTAGAATGTTTGCAATTGGCTCGTGCGTTAGGAGCAAATTGTGGAATTAAAAATCCACTAAAGTGCTCTAACAAGCATCGGTATACCGCCGGTACTTTCTAAAACTGATACTCCTGTTCGTTAAAAAGTTAGCTTCGCGTTAACTATAGGTGATAGTTATTTGTTTGCGTGGAACACTGTCACAGAAACTTATTCATTTTTATTTCGGAATCTGTTATTCTATTTGCTACTAGTCTAACATTTCAAATTATTAGCTTTGAGGTGAAAAAGCACATCTCTATAATTGGGCATGGAAGGCATCAAACTAGCGACTTAGTGAAGCAATTAAATGTTACTATTTAAAATGTTTACAAAACTCCGAGTATTTTATTCGTTGCAATATAATACCTAAGAGAGCACACCTATTCAATATTATGAAGGCGTTTTCAGTCGGCATCTCTACGACTCAGCGTAGGCTATCTCAGTAAAAATAACATCTTAGTTCTTTAAGAAATACTTGTTCTCCGTTAGACATTCTTAGATCTCCCTTTTATGTATGTGCGCCTACATAAGTCTTTTGTTGTCTGGCCTCCAACGATATTTTTCCTTATCACTTCTTTTGAGAACAGAAATGAAACAATATTGAAGCAGTACTCATTCTCAGCTGCTCCTACCTACACAATATTGTTATACGCCAATACAATACAAATAAATACGCAAAAACATATTTTTCATAATATTAAAAGTAATGCTTTAATAATTAGGGCTATTACGCCCGACTCGAGAATAGCAACAGAATATAAATCTCTTAAGTGCCCCGTTAACAAGAGCTTATAATATTGTTTGTTAAATCCGCTTATATTTTGATTTTATTCGAAAAGCACGTGTAATAAAGTCCCGATCAATAAATATATTTGTATTATTTCTTTAACATGGCAATGGAAAATTTTGATATTCAAATCTAGAACAATCGAATAAAAGGTGAACATTTAAGAAGTGGCTTCAAATATTTCCGCAATACTTAGCGGTGAAGCGGCTGCTAAACTTACCCGTCACATACACAATTATCAGTAGCAGGCAGGCAATAAACATCGCTACTTAACGTGTAGCCTCGCTGATGTATGAAAACACGGTACAGTGGTCCGCGATTGATATATCAGGATATACGGAGAGGATAACGATTCTCGCACTTTAATTGGCTCGGCATTAAATTTATTATCGTATCGTTTTTACTCTCAAAAATATATTTTTTAACACCGGTACATTCTGGTGATTGCTAGCAAATATTCAAATTTGATTCTTTACTTTAAAAGAATTTTTGCAAATAAAATCCTTTAAATATTTTTACAAAAATGTTACTGAATATATTCACAAAGATGATACATAATATCGAACAAAGATCACGAACAAACGTTATGGAGTAACGTAGTGAATGAAAGAGAATAGTTTCCATTTCGCCGTTGAATAGCCGAGCCACTTGTACGGAAAGACAATTTTGTAACCGCGGTACGTTTTGATAAATAGTGGGGTGAAAGGTGGAGCGAGAGCCTGTACACCATGCGTCACGTGACACCGATCCTGCTCGGAGACAAAACGCTTCCAAACAATCTATAAACGAGAACCGCAGACGTTTTCACGTTACATTTTCACACGTTTGCGGGTCTCATAAACTATGTTTGTATAACTTTACAGTGATTAACTTCGGTGGGATTAAAGTGAGTTACGATTGTTAGTGAGTGCTTTATTTTGTTTAAGCCTATTAAACTCGATTCTAATTAATTGGACGCAAATGTGTCTGTTGAGACGTACTGCTTCATTATAGAGAAAGGAAATATATTTGAATAACTTTTTACCTTAAATTATGTTGATTTTCAGGAGTTCAATGGGAATGCATGTCTCCTTTACTGCATTCATAGAAACATTGCAATGTCGTCTTTCTTGGAAATATTGATATAAACAAGTTTATCATTCATAGCGTTGATAATAATTCAGTACCCATTTAAGTTAAGTTCAACGTTGCTTTGAGAATTTATTCGACGACGGACGTTCCAATATTCTAAGTTTATTTAGATGTAGTTTTGTTTATTATGAATAGGTAATAATATCCTCCCAAGACTGCTCAAGTTCCATCTTATTCATTTCTAGAAATGCAGAATATTAATAAATAGCTTACTCTAGGTCCGCTGAATAATTCCAACGTCGTTTAATATCCAGAAAATGATATTATTAAGCGACTGGACAGATCTCGCCGTTTTACCCGTGAATTTATAAAATATTAATGAACGAAAGTATTTTTATACAATCTGGGCTTGTATATCTGCAACCTAGTTGTGTGCCAACCGTTACATAAATATTTTATGCTAAATACTTTTAGTGAAATGGTAAGAAATATTTATTTATCCTCACAAACTGTCATGTTATCAATACTGTAAGGATATAAACGGCTGTAAAGCTTCTTCCCTGACAGGTTACAAATACGGGCACGATTTAGATTTATTTTTGTCAGACGGAGCGAAAAATACAACAAAATGTGACCATTACTTGGTTGTCCGGATTGGATGCTGACGCGGCGACGCGACCGCACTGGTTATCGGTGAACGTGTAGCCAGTGTAGGCTCATTTCAGCGATAACGACTCCGACCATTGTATTCAATGTTTTACAAAAATCAACCTTAAAACAAAGCCATTTAAATTAAAGTCTGTGCGACACGTACGTTGATCGTCTGGTGTTTTCATGTCTATACCTACATGTTCTTATGTCGAAGTTTGTAAGCTTACAGTTCAGAGGAAACTTTGCACCTATTATGATATCACTTGGGAAACGCGTCTTTACTATTTAAGTAGAATTAATGAAAGCACTGTAATGGAGCTGTTTTTATTTTTTAACTTCCAGACTTTTCACACTGTTTACTTAGCAAACATTTATTATTCATAGTGAATTTTAAGATTAAGTAAACCAATTTGTAGTGAAATTAAAATGTAGTTTTATAAAAATATTCTTCGCGAAGTTAAGCCCTTTTCATAATTATGCTTGGGTCATGGCCCGTCCTGAATAAAAACGTATACCTATGTACATTACGTAGCTTTAGTTGTCAGCATTGCAACCGCCTGATATTGACATCTAATAATTCTCTTAATAAGACAGGCATGGTAAAGAACGGGTTCCGATTAGAAGAATTTAATCATTGGCGCGTCGTGTGTGTTTCATAAACATTGAAGACACATAAACAAAACACCCACACTCAGAACTAGCATTTGTGGATGACACAAATGTTTATTATACACGGGGAACAAACGCATGGCACGTTGCAGGGGTTGCGTCCACAATGGGTTTCGTGTGGCTACACCAATCGGCTATCTTTGCACTCTACTCGGTGGTGTAACATAATAAAGGTTTAAAAAATAATTTAAAAGAATGGTCATCGATTTGCATCCACAGTTCAGCCGCGCGCCCCCGCTAAATCTGTATATTTTCCAAATAGACCAAATATCTACGTGGCTAACAATTAGCCACGATAACTATTTATAATGATGCAGCTTCAATAACGTTTTCATACTATAGGTTGGTTGAAAAAAATACTCGAAGCTTGTTTTTACCATTAAAATCGTTATTAACTTCAGACATGGCTGTATTCCAGTTATTTTAATTGGTTCGCAAATTCAGGGGCCATTGAAATATCAGTCGCACCGTAATGAAATCGAACGCACCTACACGAAAAAATAAACGAATTGAAAAAGGAACTGAATATTGCAATTGAGTTGCCTGCTCGATACACTTAATTAATGTTGCTAAAAAGGTAATTAAAATACATTTCTGATAAATCTATAATATAAATAAACTTAATGCAACATTTTAAATAAATGGAATTTTATTACTCATTATTGCAGTAGTTTATTTTTGAGAAAAATTAAATATTGGCTGAATGAGATTGAAATTTTTAAAGGCCAAAAATGTCTGAAATACAAGATTTCAACAAAAGGCATTTTCAATGAACCAAGGTTTTACGATACCAACAGAACAAATTTAAATGATGAAGAAGCACTCATTATGATAATTGCCTGTGTAGCTATGAATCTTAGTATTCAAACTTGCTAAAAAATGTAAAAGAAAACGTCGTGCCAGTCTAGGGGCATTCTACCTGTCGTTTGACCACAACCTGAAAATTTGAGAAAGTTGTTGTATGAAAATTTTTGTCGTGACATTGGCGTACGACTGTGTGTATTGGGCACTGCAGTTCCATCAAAAATGTTTAAGCTTCACGAGCTATTCAAAAATTAGAAACCCTTGATGTCGCTGGATGAAACAGGCTTGCTAAATTAGAGATGAAGAAGTTCGCAGTGTTTGACGCTCACTGACTGAACCTGAACCGCCATCCACCAACGTGCAACGTCACCCGCAGCAAGATACCAATCACTAATCTGTTTCTTCCAAAGGCCTATCTAGGAAAATACCGCATGCTTAACTCATACCGAAACATTGCATTTTCTGGACTTAAAAAGAGGCTCTAAGTTACTTTTAAGTAACTACTTTCTTATCAGTAAAGATACTGGATTAAAAAAAAATGGAAGCTTAAAAATGATAACTGCTGCCTCTATCCTATTTGCTGAACATTTTATTTCAAACTTTAACAAGAGGCTTTGCCTGAACCATACGAGACGTAGACTATCACATAAACCAACATTTAAAGTAATTACAAAATTTTACCACAAATTTTGAACTACGTTTTTAGTGGCTTCGGACACAATTACTCGCTTACGTCCAAAACAAATTACTGTGCATTAGTAATCCTGTCCCGACGTTTAATATTATCTGGGAGTCTAAGCAAATTGTACTTCCCAAAAGGCAGTTCTAGCTTCAATTGTTAGAGATAATATGGCACATTTATGTCCTAGGATTAAAAATAAATCCTGTCAAGTTTGTGTCGGAAACGTGATACCCTCACCCTCATGCCGAGAAAAGGAAATAAGTGATTGACATATATTATAGTTATAGTGATACAGACACACATAATCGGTGATAATTTCACTCACCATCACAGCCTGGTGACAGGCGGACGAATAGAAAACCGGCATATAGCGGAGCGATAGTAATAAGAATCCGATTTTACCCTTTAGGTGCGGAACCCTAAAAAATGTATAAACAGTTAGGATATTTACAACCCAGAGGTTATAAAAAATACCGAGACCAAACCACTTCGATCTTGCAACGAAAATAATATACTGGAAACTCATAGGTCTCTAGACGATCAATGTCACAATTCGTAGGTTTATTTTTCTTATGTAAGTCAAATAAGTGAAACTGGGAATATAAACAGCGTGCACGAACCCATCGTATCCACTCCCGAGATGAGCGCCACTGAGAACCACAAATATTTTCTTTTTCCCTCACACAATTTGTTCGCACTTTCTGGTAGCAGTTATCTTGCACGAAGGTAACACTATATTGCGTCTCTAGGAAGAAACAAGGGCCCATCGCCCGGTTTACTGCTGTGACACAAATTTCCATTCTTATTAGCTTTCGTTACACACCAACTTAATAATTCCGCTGTCGACTTTTGCAGTACGAAAGAAAAGTTCGTTTTCACGAAAACTTTCGTCGGTATAAAGATGTTGCATCAACTTATTACAAAGTTAGTTGCCCTAACTATGCTCTTTTACTTTAGTTTGACTGGTCGGTGCGAGTGTGAAATACTTTGAAAAGAAAGTGAGCAGCTATAAACACTTGTTTTTCGAATATCTACACTTATACTTATAATAGTTTTAGAAAAAATAAAAGGCGGCCTAAAAATAAAAGCGTTATGTTGTCGATGAATATTATTGGAGAGGTCTCAAAAACACATCTGTGAAAAATTTAACTATTTTTCGACCACCGTTCGAGTCCTGTGAATGACGGACGGACTGACAGATATAGTCTTAGAGGGCTGCATTTTCACCCTTTTGGGCGCGGAATCCTAAAAAGATATTTTACATCAAAAAACAATTAAAAAAACTCTTTCAATATTAGATATTGCATCTATTGAAAAAGGGTATATGGTACGAAACGGGGATTCGTTGCGCTCTAAAACTATCATTTTCTATCAAAATAGGGAACCGATGTCAATGCTGGCTGGTTCCGATTAAGATGTATTTTTTTTAATTCTAAATTTAAATTTTCACTATGTACCGACACCCACAGTATGGCTAAAAGTTAATGCATCCACAATCATTATCTTTAGTTTATCCTGCTTGAGTAGTTAAAGTGCAATTTGAGTGGTTTGCACTTAAAGCTGTGAACGTCCACTCTAAAATAGGTAAATCTAGCTTTAGCTTAGCCTTGTCTGTGGTGATTTTCTGATATATACATTAGCTCTCTCGAGGAAACTTGGTTTATAACATGATTATTATTGAGAAAGACTGAAATCTGAATGCAGTGAAAAACATATTTGCAAATAAAATTGTTCATCCATCCAATGTAAGGATTATTACACAAACTAGATTTTTGTTTTCATCATTTGTTCGGATAAAGACGGACTGACATCGGAGCCTTAGTAAAGGTTCCATTATTACCCTTAAGTTGCGAAACGCAAACTAACAAATTATTAGAAACAAACTTAAAAATGCAATATTAATTCGGTATTTAATTTAAAAATCTTCTGCTGTCTAAACCTGGCCCCATCAACACAATGTTCGGTCTTCCTTAATTTTGCACATTCTCTATTTAGTGAATCAAAAATCTCATCCATGAAACAAAATTAAAAGGGAATAAGTCAATGAATACAAAAAAGCAAAGAAGCGGCATCAAAAATTCAGTTTGGAGTTAAAATCAACATTCAAAATCCATACAACAAAAGGTGGATGTTGAATTACAATTCATAGCAGTGTCGCTACAATCTGAACTCGTGCAGTAACCAAGGAACTGTGTCTGTACTACAAGGCATAATAGCACAGTTGCCATTGTAAGAACGAGACGACAGTATTCTGTGAGGCATGCCATCTTGCTTCCACTTGATTAAAGAGCATAGTCACGTTGTAGCAAGCTAACACCGTACACAATACTGTTATTTGTAGATCTATGCTGTGCACTTGTTGAGTTTTAACAATCTATTTTAGGGACAAACAGTTTGAATTGTATAATCATTTGAGTGTGACAATACTTAATTGTTAATCAATTTATAATCGTTGTTTTGTGTTCCTGCGTAGCCCAGTTCATGTATCCGACGTAAAATACCCCTAGGCGCGATTTTTTTTTATCATTAACTAAGATAATAAGTACGAAGAAAAATTAAACAAGAGAAATCTGAAATATACTCTTAAAAATGACAAAAACACCGCCGCCCGCGCCCCTCACCATTGTTACAAGGCTCGGACCGCGCTCGCAACAGAGCTGTGTTTCTAAAAAACTACGAATTGCATCAAAATATTGAATAAAAATTGCATTTTCAATTTATGTCATAAATACCTATTTTTTTATTATGAACGTGTTCTAGTCATTGGATAGGTACATGAACTGGGTTGCTTTTGTAAGACGACTACAAAATCACGGTGTATATATGTCAGTTAATTTCTAGGTATATCTTGAAGAAACCTCTTTTTTACCAATAAAAATAACTTAAATTATAAACCAAAACGCGGTAATTTATACGAATAAAGGAAAACGTTTAAAATAAAGCTGCGGATCATAATCGCATAATCAATGATTTCCGTCATTGGTTTAAAATAATGTTAACTAAATTGTCACCATGTCTTACCAAAACTAAAATGAAGACCTACCGAATACCCTGTATTACTAGTCCGCGTCATAATGCTATATGGATCATTTGCATTTCATGCTAATATAATTACTTAACTAAGTAAGAATTCTCTCTCAAAAAACTTTTAAGAACTTGAAATCCGAAATCTCAGAATATCATAATAGAAATTTTTAAAACTTAAGTTGCTCTTATCCGTGTCTTTTACAAAAAAGGAGTCTTTAAGAAGTATTCTTCCGAGTGAAAATAGTTTAACAGCGGGAAGCGCTGCTTTAAGTGGTTTACTGATAAACGGCACCTGTGAAGCGGGAAGGCTTTTATCTCTCGCGAAGCCCGGCCCCTGCATTTCCGAGCCACGGAATGCACTCGGCAAAACCGGCGTCATTTTAAACCTATATTTTACCTTCATTGTAATGTTATAATTTAGAATGGACTGCCGAGTCTCTACGTGATTATATCTCGCTTACAAACTTTGTAACTCCATTTTTCTTAAAGTGAATTAAAATAGAAAAAGTTTTGAAAAATACTTCGTTAATTTGATATGAGCGGACAGCTGCAAGTCACTGTACAATTTATTCTTAGAACAAGAAACTAAGTAGATAAAACTTGTGCATACTATTATTTGAACGCTCAAGACTCTGGCTGCTTTTATATAAGTAAGAAAAGTAAAGCTCCCGACTGGTAAATGAAAATGTTACGTTCAGTCCCACAGTTTCCATTCCTAATTAATTTATAATACACTTCCAATTTGCAAGATCGTTACCCCGTAGTCGTTAATAACTGAGTTATCTCCGCGTCTTGTTGACTTCGGTGAACATTATCGTCTTCGAGAGCGTGTATTTTCCTCATTTTTCAGTAATGGCAAAACGACTCTGGCCTCCCTCTAGTCGATAGTCATCGATGATTGATTACGACGCTTTCGCATGGCTATTACCGTATCCAGTCACTCGGTAAATCTTAAAAGGATCACCTTAGAATTAAGAAGAAAATCAATTTTATTTATGGTTTTATTTATAGTTGATTTCAGTTTATTTCAGGTATTGTGTGAAGAATACCTCCGCATGAGTACTGGCGACAGAGCGTTTTAACAAAGCTACAACACTATTAACGCTAACTCCTACTTTGTTCCGAAGCGACCCGCGGTCTTCTATTTTTAAACAACACGGCTGTACGTAATTGTAGGTATGTGCCTATGGCACGCTCACCTGTACGCATGGGTACACCCAATCTGACAATCTCTTGAAATATTCAATATCCTGTTAATCCGTTTGGAAAAGTTACTTTTATATTCAGCGAGTGTTAAATTATTATGAACGCAGCCATGACGCTGTTCGCTAACTCACAAAACTTAATATTAACTTTTTGAACAACTGGATGACGAATATTTATGAAAACTGTAGGCTGATCCTAAGTATTTATCACAGATCCTAATTTAAATATTGTCCTTTTTTGCCGTCGCGCTGCAAGCAAGTGCACCTATTATTTAAGTAAACTTTCACTATTTTTGATGATTTTATCTTATTTTTTTTTGTTTTAACAAAATATCCAATACTTCTTTTTAATCTACCTGATGGACTAATTTTAACTATTCATTAAAATAATTTACGTAGCTCTGTAATATCAAACGACCAAACTTACCATTGTTATTGGTGAAGTAATAGTTATCATTTCCTTTGTGTCATGAATATATTCAGGCATGAATGATTTTCATACAAAGTATTTGTGGAACATTGACTAAGCGGAAGACATCTGTCGCTTTACGAGAAATACAGTCAGTATGTCCTACACGTTTGTGCATCGATATTTGAAACTTGCCTTTGATGTACTGTCATCCGTGCTAGTGGTGTCCTACCATCGAAATGAAAAGCAACACGATAGCGGTTACGGAAGCAAGACAGCGCACACGACTGTGTAGAGCGATGTCTCACATTCACAAAGTTCAACGGTCTAACTTCAGGAATTAGAGGCGGTATGCCCCATGGATGCCATTCTCTTCTAGTGAAACCAAAGGCTTTGATGAACGATTGAACGTCTATCAATCGGATGACATTTTATTGTACCGTAAACACAAACGTCTGTAACAATACAATACAATTTTCGAATTCAACCACTTTTGTACGGTGCCCTTCTAAACAAAAGGTTTGAATATTCAAAAGCTATTGTTTTGCTCGCGTTCTTCTGTTTCTAATTAACAGCTATACTCGTTCGTCAAGTGTTCCGTATTCAGAATAGTATGCAGAATGTAATTAAAGATGTGCCGGTGTCCGCACGTCAGTTGCGACTCGAATCAATGAGCCGACCGAGTCGCTGCGGTAATTGATTCCTCAGATTAAGTGTCAGAATTTGCGCTGTACACGACAGCTTCTGCCAGCTTGTCTATTGTTGGTCTGTTAATGAGATAATTTACGTAATACTGCTGTACAATTCACGTTATGTATGTATATGAAATTTTAATATGAATTATTGTCTATATTTACGTTTGTTTTTATGTTCACATTTTTGATATCAATAAAGTCTACCGTTTTTAGTCATGTACACTTTTAGTGAGTTAGATTGATTTTTGCAGTTATTTTACACATTTAGTAATAAACATTGTTGATGTATGATTGGTCTATGATCAGCCGCATTTTTTTCTAAATACTCTATTTTTAGTATTTAGAAAAAGTTGTAGATAGTTAGATTTTTAGTACCTTTCATATCAAACGTATTGAATAAAGTTGAAAAAAAAGTAAAAAAAATAATGTATATTATTAAAATTAAAATCAAAGCGTTTGAGATTAAGTGAGAACTGTGGAAATAAAAAACCGCCACCAGACGGGTCACGAGCGCAGTGATTACCCTCACGTTGCGAGGTTCGCCCCGCGACGCGTCTCGCTGTGAGTGTAAATCTACTGTAACAAAACCAATAAGACCTAACGCTTGTTAGCGATCAATAATATCTCCATATTTTCATTGAAAGCCGGTAAACCTCCACGCCGTTGCAATATCCGGCGGGCTGATAGCGCTACTCTAAGAATAACACGAGTGAAGCTTCTGAAGCACATATTTAATTACCGTTAGCCGACGGACGTCAGACTGGCAGTGGTGCAGACACACACGAATACCTCCCCGTCGGATATAGTTGTGTTCCGCGCTCGTTACTCACCGCTCAGATGCGCCGCAGCCCGATACAATGCCGCCCTACTCCCCCTACAAGTTACTTGTTTGCCAAAATGTCTCTAAAAGTTTTTCGTACTACTTTTAAATTTCTCCGTCTAGTTGCGACAGTGTTATGTAGGTAAAGCCGGCTCACCGCCTCACAAATTTGCCACAACTTCATTCCAAAACGCTTCTA
Organism: Trichoplusia ni; assembly: GCF_003590095.1. Taxonomy (NCBI): domain Eukaryota; kingdom Metazoa; phylum Arthropoda; class Insecta; order Lepidoptera; family Noctuidae; genus Trichoplusia; species Trichoplusia ni. The sequence continues at coordinate 15,076,914 of NC_039484.1, forward strand.
CGATACACTAGAACAATAAATTCGCGCAGTAGATGCAGTAAAACTTCATCTGCGAGGACCGTCTCTGTATCTATTTTCCTTGCTCACAGCATTACTTGCTAACTAAATTACGTGCAACATTAATATTTAATTTATTCACAAGTATGAAATGTTTGTATGAATATACATTACATAGACTTCTTACTGTAAGAGGATTATTATAATGTTGCGTACAGACGTGATAGCTCTTGCCAAAGACTTACATTCATATAGTAGGCGTTAATTGGATACAATATACTAAAATATGTCTAGCTAGACCAGACCTTGTATATTTCCACATTGCGGAACATTCTTACAAATGGTAAAAGCTAAGTTTCTATAGCAGCCGTGTACTGTAACTTCACTGAGAATGCTCGGCTTAATGTTCACAGTATTTACCTGTAACATTTCGTTATACATTGAGTTCCCCCGGTCCCGGCCCCCGGTCGTACAAAAGCTCGACGAAACGTTCGACCAATATCTCGTTGGATTGTACAATTAGGTGACAAAACCACGATACTATAGTTATGTATAGTTCTCGAAAGGATGGTACTTTTGCTTGTTGCTATGTCACATAGAACGTGGTAAACCAAGTTTATTCAATTGTAAAATGAACAAGTGGCTCATATCTCCTGAATCAATCCCTATAAATTGAAGTTCTTCAAAACATTCCTTGAACTACAATGAAATACATGCGCTTTATTTATTGTGATTATTTTAAAGAAATAACAATTGAGAACGTTGTCAAATCGTAACAAATATCATGTCATCAATTAACATCCCACAGCAACATATCATACGGTTCTCACCTCGGCTTGTATCCTTATTGTGTTGGAGCCAACTTCAACAAATTATGCTATAATTCACCGTGGTCCTGCCACGCAAAACTCAACCAAACTGCCGACAGCTTTGTATGACCAGACCAACACTTTTTCCACGTATCAAAAGTATACGCAGTTTGAATTCTGAATCAGTCGGCGTTGAAGATAGCGGCATCTGTTGTGCCGTAGTTCAGAAGTCATTACGGCTTAGCTCGCTTACTACTTCCAACCTTTTCACGAGTTACCATCATTTACCTTCGCTGAGCCGCGAGGAAAATGTAAGATTTTATAAATCTATTAAACGACATCAAGCTGATATAACAATAAAAAAGATCTCATGATCAAAAGGTATACTTACCTAAATCTGTAATATGCATGCAGTCCTCGGGTTGTTAAAAACATATTTGAATATTTTAAAGACTTCTTTAGGGTCATAAAAGTTTATCACCCTTTTATAAAGGCTTTTAAGGCCTTTTTATATTAGTCTTCGTTTTTGGTTAAGTTAATTCATATTAATATTTTCCTCACGATCTTGTTTAGTTCCGAGTGGGCAGGCTAGTTGAGTGCTAGCACCAAGTGAGCGTGCAACATTATGAGGTACATGTACCAGAGATTAGATCCGACCGCGAGTATAAATTCCGCTGCATGAACTCGATGAAAGGTTGACAGTTGTAATAAAATGTACGTACATATATATCACTTATTTAATCGTATTTGAAATGTGTCCGTTATAGGTTTTCTGCTCGGTAAATGATGCGGTCCGGTGCGAAATCTAGATAAACGTGATAAATGGTCAGCCTTCTTATGGTGGCCATTCGTTTTCACTTTTGATGGACGCCTGTGAAATTCCTGCTTTATTATAGCAATCCATTTTGCGAACCTGAGTTAAACCAGTAATTTCCTACCTATAGCCTCCTCACTATTAAAGATTTACGATTGTACTAACAATTTTGCTGTCAGCTTTATTATAAGACTAGTCCCAATATTACATGTTTTTAAATGCATTAAACCTTTATTTCGACTTTATGGTTCACAGTACTTATTCAGGTTAATTGTTATTGTTTTTATTTTCCTGCACCTCGATGCAGTCTACAGCAAGTACCAAGTATATTTGCCGCATGCAATTTAGTGTAAATAAAACAAAACACAATCGTAATAAAAGTACTTATAGCAATGTTTAGCGGTATTGCGGTATACTGGCGTCATAAAAACAATATTTTCAGTAAAGTATAGTAAGCCTATGCAGAAAAAGGTACGACGATCATCAGTTAAACACTTACATATCACATCAGCCATCTTGAAATATGGCCTTAGCATTCATAGAGCGCTCTCTCTTTTACAACCATACAGCACTTATTTTGATTAGTGGTAGTGGGTTAATAATCTGCTCACATAGTATGATGCGTATTCCATAATTTATAAAAAATGAATAAAGTTTTCGTGTATTGGCTTAATCCTTTGCCAATAACACGTGAAAATAAAAAAAAATTAATCTCCTCGCACGTGTAAACCGAAAGTTGAAAATTAAATATTATTTTTTATATTTCTTTCCGTTTCTGCGCGGAATTAAGCATTGGTACTTACTTGCTTTGCATGGATTTACGAAATCCATTAAATTCGTTTACCATTGTACGAAATGCCGGGATTAAGCCAAGAATGGCGTTTTTCTTGTCTGTGAATAATTTAGCTGTGTCCTGGGATTAAAGGTTTGATTAAAGAGCGTGAATAAAAGACGCCAAAATAATGTGTGTCTAAGTATAATTGTCTAAAAAATCTAAAATATTTACCTCAAAGAGTCCTAAGTTTGAGAAGTCGTGTGGAAACAAACACTGAAAAAAAATCGTTTATTTTTAAGGACCCTTTGGGAGGCGAATGCTATATGAACGCACATATTAAGGAGGGTGACCAACCTACAGAGATGATGCAAACATTTACATAAAACTCTTTTTCCTCAACCACGTAGTACAACATAATAATTCACTCTTAAATGCGGCAATACAAAGAGCAAAAATTTTTACGGCCAGAAACCTAGAAATGTCCCCACATTTGAAAACTACTTGTTGGCAAGCATGCAAGTAGTTTTCACAAAAAGAAGTAACTTTAGTATCTACACTTTAAACCGTGCTAAAGTATTACTAAGCTCCTATACTCAGGGTTAGAGAGTGAATCCAGATTACTGAAAACTAATGCTTTTGTATCTATTCGGCTACTTAGCTGTTGGAAATCAATGACTTTGCTGATAATCGACTACTTCAAATTTACCTCGAGTGGGTATACAATCAGGATCAGAAAGTACTCACTAAGGTATCAGATGGATATTGTCATATGTAGCGAAATCCCTTTATTACACCCCTGCACACATTAGGTGATGCAGGTGTACTTTTAACGTAAAATCCTAATAAAAAACACATTAATGCACTCTCGGGAAGCCAACAAAAATACGCATTCCCCACACAAAACGACAAAACTAACCCCTATAAAATCCGACCAGAACTACTCTTCGTGAATCTTTAATAAAAGTACAGACAAAAATAGATTTAGAAAAGTGTCAACTGTCCAGTCGTCGATTTTTGTTTCCCTTTAAGTACTGTTCAACAGCAATAGGAAATGCACTTATTTTGGGACCAGACTACGGAATAAATACATTTATCGAGTTTGTTTGGCTACCCCTACATAAGTGACATTTTCAGGTACTTGCTGCATTCAATGTAGATATCCGTCGCGTCGTCGGCAAACTTACGGGTAGGGGAAAAGGTCACATACCTGTCTGTCTGTGAATGTCGTATGCTAACAAATCGGTAGGGAGGCACTCCTTGAGAAATGAAAGGAAAATTATCATTACTATAATTAGTTCTCGAACTTTCTACAGTTCTGTATAAGAAAGTTGAAAGTGAAAATGATTGCTTATATTAATCGAGTAAGTGTGAGCCCCGGCCATGTTTATTCGATTGCACTAAGATACTGAACAACCACGCTATTAAAAAATATTTTTACATTGTCCAGCCGCATACCTAATTCGTACCGAGACTTAATTGTAAAGATATTAAAATATGCGACAGCGAAGTAATAAATTGTCATTAAACAGTGTCCAAATGTCTCCGTGATATTTATGTAGCATGAATTGTCTTAGGAAGCCGCTGATTAGCGGCCGGCGGCCCGCGCCACGCACCCTCTGCGTGCGGGCTGAGGGGGAAGCCCGCACCTCGCAGGTTCATTACGACCCATCTCGGACCTCGCACCGCCACGATAAATTTATTCAGATGCATGCACATTTTAATATGGCAGCCATACTTGCGCAACTACAATTTGAATTTCAATCTTTCGCTGTTATGATAAGTCATTTTTTGGAATCGCACGTTTTATTTTTTTCCTCTTAACGCTCCCTTAGTGCCTTTATTACTTGGAAATGGTTGGGAACAAGCTAATATTCAAATGTAATCGGAGTTTAATCGAAATGTTTTGAATTAACTTTTGTGGTGTTGTGTTTTCGATGGGGGGACGGAATTAGGTTTCAAGAATAAAACTGAACGCTTCAAAAGCTGTTAAATGTTTAGTCACTATTTTAATTGTTTTTTGATAGACAATTTTAAGGCCACAATTTCTGCAGCCGCGTGAATCGTTCGTTTCATAATTCCCAACCATTATGTCCATGACTAACCGCCATGTCAATTTTCTATTGAACGTGTGGCGAGTATTGTCACTAGCAGTGTTGGTTTGTTTTCGTAGAGAGGCATTTCAATTACCACCCAGTAACGCAGCTGACAGCACACTGCATACATTGTTATACCTCCGTCCTTCAATACTCGCCGCAGACTAGATACGAATTGTTGTCTATTGGGTAAGCTGCCAATATACTATTAAAGATAAAAAAGCATTTAATAATATTCCTTGGATAATCGATCTTTTTCGATTTCATTTTAACCAGATTATTCTTTCAAACTCGTAATTCTTCGCCTTTCTTTTATTTCTAAAGAGTCTTTTCAAAGTCGTTCAAGTGACGTTTCTTGTCTATTGGAAGCGCACCTGATATAGAATTTCATATGAAATCTGTATTAATACGTGATGCAAAACTTAGTCTTCTACGAACATTGCTCTAAGAAGGAGTATGATATTTCACCCGCTTTTAGTTTATATAAAGGAGAAGTGCAAAATAGTAGCCAAAACATGAATTTTCAGTATTGAACCAAAGATATAAGCAACGAAAATCTAGTGGTCGAATTTACATTCATAGTTAGTTCTAAACTAATAAAATCTGAGGTATATCATTATTTTGTAATTGTATCTAAAAAGGTTATCACTCCGCTATAACTATATCCACATAAAACAAACAGTAAATTCAAAAACAACAACCCTACATCCTATCGGGAAGGAAAGTATCAAATGTTACCACAAAATATGCTTTTAAATGGCACTACAGCATATAAAAGTGGTTTTAGCTGTGTAGGTGTGATTGCAGTGTTTATGCATATCCGTACGTGTTTGGAGTTTGAATCATAGAAATCAGTAACCCACTCACTGTGGGCGGCATCACTACAGATATAGCGTAAAATATGAATAGAATTTGTTTCTATTCAGGCATCGAGCTAGAATACGAGTATATTGTTTGCTGAAAGGGTCGAGAGATGACGCCCTCTTATCCGTTTGAGGATTTTACATTATAATTCTTATTGCCTGCATTTGAAGGAATGCGAATAAGAAATGTCGCTAACAGACAAAAGCGTCGGATTGGCGACGTTAAATTAATGGCCGCCATTATCAAACCTTTCGCGCTCCTAACAAATAGAAATTTCTATGGAAACTCCCACTTCAGCAGAGTGTGTGCTTTCCGCAGTATTATTGTTTGTAAATGCAAAAGACCAAGTGTATTTGGGAACTATATGTGGGTGTTTACGTTTTGTTGAACTAAATATACTGGACCGCATGAAGCGTGTGCTTTTGATCGGAATAAATCCGACGAAATAGCTTGTGAAGCACGGAGTGAATCAAACATTCTACTATCATGTTTGTTCCTCGTATGAACTACACGCTGGCCTCAGCCGCAAACCCCACAGCTAGCCGTGCACCTAATTACCAAATACCTGTTACGTATTCTCCTGTACCTAAATACTTGTGCTACTGTTGCTACGTATATCTTAAACAACTGATTATTCGACGTTACCTTAATTAAGACCCCTCGGATATTCTCTACTCTTTTAATAGGTCTGCTAATGTTTATCAATTTCTGCCACGATATTGTATAATTCCTGGCGCTTTATTGTTTAAATAGTTTAGAGAACCAATTAATTAAGAGCCCGGTCAAAGGGCTCTGTAACAGTCTGGTGGTTTACAACAACACATTTTGTAATGCTGGCTGACAGTCTGTAAAATAGGTTTGCATTTTAAGATTTAAATAAAACCTGATTCTTCGAGACGCCGACTGTTCTGATCCCGTCTTTAATACGAAAAATAATATGCATGCTCTGTCCTTCGAACATAATAGATAGTCTGACTCTTTCGATCATATCAGTTCATGTATAAATAATATAGGGGAACATACGTGAAAATTAATTTGATGCTTTACTGAAACAGCATAATTTAGCTATTGCGCACATAAAACGCAATGTGTAAAATGTATTTTTAACATGTACGAACCGAAAAATATGAATTAAATTTTTTAAGTACGTAATTTTTCGGACGTTAGTTGGTATTTCCCGGGAATATTAACAAAGCCTCACTTTTGCAAGTACTTGGACGAATAAAGCAGACAACAATTAGTGTTGAAAACTGATTGTCGCATCAATTACGAATTCAAGTTCCGAATGTAAATGAAAGCTATTATTTGCATATGTAGAATTGATCAAAAATGCAAAAATATGCGCAGTTATTTACATTTCAACTCAACGAAGCTACTGCGTATCAAATTACTGTTCATTATTACACATATTCTATTCCGCCGGGAACACAAACAAATAAAGCCGGCTGACGAGATGATTGTATCGCCAATAGCGGATTCAAAAATAACCTTATTTAACTCTACAACCGTGTATATTCAAATAATGACATTTTGGATCCAGTTATTCGTGGAACATCAAACGTAAATATCCAAATTCTTATAGCCCGTGCATACTTAACACAAAGAAAAATATTGTAATTGCATTAGGAACTTCTTAGCCAATAATAAGTTTGTCAAAGCGATAGGCATTTGTTATTGCGATAATTTACGATTGTTCTTAAAATTTATCTATATGTCATCCACAAACAATTATAATCTGCTATAATATATAATTCCACCGCCACGGTAACAATTCTTGTCATATGTAGGTACTGTCAGTTCAAAACCAACCCGAAACACGGCCGGAATATAACCACTACGTCATCTCCATACTACAGTGCTACACTGTAAGCTAAAGTTAGTCATAAATAAAACTTCTCATAACAAGACTACTTAATAGATTTATCGTTTGCTCTTTAAGTTGAATTTTAAACGCTTCTAAATTTTACGGTTCAAAGGGTAAAAACGGAACTCTCTCTCTATTCAGGCAATTTTGTGTGTCCGTCTATAGCCTGTTATCAGACTGTATTTCAGGAATCGTGATAGTGAAAGAAATGAAAGCAAATAAACTTGTGTGCGCTCAAATTTCTTTTTCACTTCCTTATATATTTTTATCCAGCTCGTTTGTAAGGAAACTAAAGTTACGCGAGTACGACTCGCACTTGACCGGTTATCAAGGCTTGGCGTGCTCATCTGTGACCTTTTATGGAGTTTCGCTTGAAAACTGTCAGTTTGTGACTTGGAAATTGTTAAACCTTTAATTTTCGGTAAAAGAAAAGAGATAAATCATGCGAGGGCCGTTTTTCGAGGAAGATGACTCGCGCACTCTACTTTTTAAGTATACACAAATTTATTTGTCTTCTACGCGGTTTGTGGAGTAAGTAATCCACGATTTTTTGCCGTCGTTTTTGTCCTATCGTGATTTGTTGGTGATTTTACGAAATGTTACTCCTGTTTTTGTAGATAACGGTGTTTGTGCGTTAATTTATAGTAATGGGGATTCCTTGTATAAATTGTGTTTGACAATGATTTAATATTACAATTAATAATAAGTCGTTTAAGCAGTGCGTTATCGTAGAAAGATGCGGAGAAAATTACATTGAGTAAAAACATATTACGTGCGCTTTTTATTGAGTGTGTGTATTTAAGAGTTAATGCAAAGCTCATTAGTTTAATTTCACTTATCTCTGTAACAAAATCTTTCGATTATTTTTAGTCCTTGATGCTTCCTGATGAGATGGATTGAAACAGAGTCCTACGTAGATATTTTCGTCGTTTTTTGTGAGAAATCGTTCAAATGACTCGCCATTTTTCTTACTCTTGTTCCTAAATCCCTTCGCTTAGGATTGCGACCGCATAATCGAGAATTATAATTTGCATGTCATGTCAAGTGACTTTGATTTAAAGTTAGTTTTGTAAATCTTATAATGTGATGCACTACTGAAGCGTCATATTAGGACAAAGAGCTTCATTTTGGCACTACACTTATATTCAGAAAGATAAAAGTTTATTACCAATTTAGGCAATCAATATTTGATGGATATTTTCTTTTTAATATGCAATTATTCTTTTTACGTAAAATCCATAAATTTCTATAGCTAACATTTCTTAAAATTTTGACATCGATGAGAAATACACCACCGCACGATGTTTAACATCGGTAAACATTGATACAGGCCAATATACAAGTTGGTTATAACAGTCCGCTCAAGTAAATTAACCCCGATAGTTCGGTAGGAAGACCAGCGTTACATATTGACAAATAGGTCACGGACGCAAACTAACTGCCACCTATAGATTTGTACATCAATAATGTTATAATCTCTCCATCGATGGATATAACTCGATGGGTAACTTCGTAACTAAACTTATCCCGATATTCGCATCTAACTTGATCTAACATATCTATATCCACCAAATGCGGGTAGATAAATTATTGAAAACGACCGTTAGATGTAACTCTTGGCTTACATTATGCGACCTTCATGCAAAAGACAGCTTTTTACGGGAGTGTGTTGTATAACTTTATTTTTCATAAGATTTATGACTCTTAAATTTTCTCTGGTAAGTCATGGCTCTGCGTCTTTTTTAGAGCTCAGAAGAAATGTAAATTTTAACAACGGCGTGTGTACGACTTTCTTTTTTTATTTCATAAGTAGCTCGAACTTGATATTGTATTTAGTTAATTAAAATTGAGAAGACACCTCTGTACAGGTGTCTTTTAGAAGAAGTTTAATAAAATGCCCAAAGTCAGTGTAAAGTCATACATTCATATTACCCTTTTATTTGAAGTACACTTCATCCGTGATACAAGCGAAAGATAATTTATTGGAAACGTTAGCTTGGGCATGTTCGGGGAAATGTTACCGTGTGTTTATAGCCTAAGCATCACAGAATTAAGTCCGAAACCCTGACGTCTGCAACCCGTACTGTCTGTCATCGCAACCCGCCGTCAAGAGCTCCCGTTGCAACCGACAGATACCTTCACTCGCAGCTAATAGTTTGCTAGGATAATCTAAACCGACTAACAGCCTATGCTCAGCAGTGGCAGGACAAAGGCTGTGGTTGATGATGATAATGTAATGTATCTGTTATTTTCGGATATTCAAGCATTTTCTATCTACGCCTCCAATTGTCAAACATGTCACTCCGCTAAGAGGGCTAATTAAATAGATCTAGTCAAGTGTGAATCCGATTCGTGACATTGAGCATTCCGTAAAAATAGGACAAAGAAGTACATATTTAAATATTGGTCAAACATACATTTTTAACGATTCCAATCGTTTCCGATTTATTCGTTGTAATAGCGGTAATAAATTTAAAATTCTAGCTATCATGGTTTATAGGTTTAGCATGGTGACAGACGGACGGACAAGGGAGCCTCAGTGACGGAAGAACTCAGAACGGTTTCCGTTCTTACCCTTTGGGTACAGAAACCTAAAAACCTCATACAAAAATACTTCAAGCTGGATTTTACACTAAACATACCGATAAATTTCAAAAGAATATTTATTTAAAAAGCGCTACTTTTAATTATCTTCTCGTATTATGATAATCGCAGTGTAAGTATGATACAGCTGCAGTGCATTATTTATAGCGATCTTAAACCTGCATTATAAAGTGCACATGCTAAAACACATTATCTTTGCAAAAACAGTATTTTATATCGAATGTGGTAATAAAGCCCCCGCTGCAGTTTTGAAGCTTAACCTGTTAATCCATAAGATAAATCACAAACGGTTTAAAATATTAAAGATATCGTGCATTGAAATTCATTGCGACAAAACTAGCAAATACCGGCGGTGTCACCCGCGTTACATTAAAATTTCTCACAATTATTTCAAAACTGAAACGGCAAGACTTAAAAAATAAATAACCCACCACAACTTTTAAATAGCTCTACCAATTATATTAAACATGTCTAAGTACACTCACACAAAATCCACTTGTATTACAAAATAAACTGAATTGAAATAGCTCAATCCATTCAGAAGCTATTACAGATATACACAGATACATATGTCTAACTAACAATTCCCTCTTTGGGGATCCCCGCGTTGGGGGTAAAAAAATTGGTTCAGCCATTTTCGAGTCACAGCGACACTAAACAAAAGATAGTGCCGTACACAGGGCAATTAGTTCACATCTATTACGTAACACAAGCTCTGATTAATACAAACAAACCCAATAATACATACATTACAGTACATTATCAAGTCGGTAAACAATATTAACAGTTTAACTAGCATACGTAGTTACGTAATAATAGAACACTTCTATGTTTACTCGCAAAACAGATCTGATTCAAACACGAGTCATTGCTAACTGAAGAATTTTTCTCGTATTAATATTGGAATTTTCATCGGAAAATATATTTAAATATCCATTCCCTAAGAAATATTGGCTTTCAGTTCAATTGAAAATATGTATCAGATTTAGATGTAAGATGCGCCGAATCGAAGTCGATACACGCTCTAAAATTCACTAGTGCACCTTCAATACCAATGAAAAATAAATAAAAGATTTGGTTTACATTTGCGTTACAAAAATCTAACCCAAAGTTATAAAAATAAATATCTGTATGAACTCAAATAAACTGTGTATTTATCGACAACAGTATTGTATTCACATTTAAGCGCATAATAATTGTTTAAAATCCACAAAAAAAGGGTTTTGACAATGAAAAACGATTCAGTAAACATTTTACCGAATATCAAATTAATTTTATACCTTATAATAGTGAAAACGTAACCGGACCTTCCATCGCAACTATGCAACAAAAGCGGCCACGTCAAAGCCAATGCGGATAAAAGAGATTCCTAGGAAGAAAATGGGCTTACATTAAAAAGTGAAGGGCTCATCACAACAAGGCAATTTTGGCAAGTCAACAACGCGTGTAGCGCATGACGAGGCATGACGCGAACTGACGTGACGTGACAAGAATGACGTTCTCGGATGAAGAGTATTTATTGACGTCTCAGGACATGTCAACGTCGCGTTTATCATCGAAACGTCGCTCATACATGGTTCGTCTTGTAAACGATACAAAACTAATGCTTGCCATGCACGGTACCGTTATTGCATAGTTTTTCCCAGTGCATTATTCAGAACAGTGATTGGTGGGTAAAAGTGCACATTTAAGCATGTTACCGCTCTGGATTCCTTGCATAGTTCAATTCTGATATCTTGAAGCATTAATTGCAATATTCGGGTACATCTATCCAAATTCCTGTGGCATGTCAAAGCAACATAAGTAGCGTACTACTCAACAGGGAATTTCATTCCAGAACGCCAGATCTGTCTGCCATTAATTTTATTAGTGAGTATCGTAAGACTTGCGAAGGAGAAATACAATATTATAAGCCAATCAGATGAACCTTTGATACGAATCGACGATAAACGACTGCAATTCAATTCGTAATTTATCAAAAGCCTTTATTAAATGAATAATTTACTAAAATAGCGGTCATTATAGAGCCAATACACGAAAATACCTCTTAAATCGTTTGCATGACATCAAAAATATATTTGTCAAATATTCAGTATTGCGTGCCCAGGTCACATTATCAAAAATAATATTTTTTGTTTGCTTATCCGAAAGGCTGACATAAAAGTAATTGGGTTTAGTCTGTTTTGTTTAAGTCCGATGTTACCAATAAAATGTATCGCTTGCACTGCGCTTCAGGCTTCTTGTGTAACCATTGTTAAACATTGACAAACAAGGGACCGGCCTTTGGGTCTGCCTTATGATACCCCTTTGTTTGATGAAACAGTAATTACAAAACCCATTTGTAAAGATAAAGTACAGTTTTAAAACAATTAATTAAATGATCAATACTCTTTCAGCGAGCTGCTTTTGGCATTAGCTTACGCTAGATATAACAAGTCGTCGTCTGCGGAGCTTTCTGTCAAATGCAATCGTTAATCCCGGTTGCGAAGTTTCTCTCTGAAACCACACTGTTCTACACAAACAATGCCCGCGCTAGACATGCTACAGAAAGCCGAGCCGACAATAATAATTATTAAAGTCTCCGTTTGCAACGACTGCCTCGAAATTCTTGAACCAGCAAATAAAAACAGTTTCATTATTATTTTTGAAAGCACGGACCACTAAATTCTCTTTCATCGCAGACAGAGGATGAAACGATGAAAACTTTGCTTCGAGAAAAGCGGAAATCAGAAAACATAACGATGGGTACATTTATAAACGATTCATGGCGTACAATTAAAATAGAACAATAACAGGTTTTACACATAGCGACCGCTTTCCGCAAATATAATAAAAACCGAGATCTAACAAAATCGTTGGGATTGCGGAGCTGAAATTAACGACAGTCATTATAACGCTCACGCTGCTAAAAACAAATAAAAATTGCAGCGCGGTCGTTTAGCCTCGGACTTAAATTTTGGCCTATACAAATGATGAAGAATATATTTTGAATTTTACGAAAATTTCTTCGTTTCAAATAAGTATTCTAAAGCTCCCAACCGAATACTTGAGCATTCATAAATTAGAACTAAACACAGTCGAGGAGCGTTTACTTAATAATTACGTAGATGTCGACAAATGTATTTGGTTCGTGTTATTACAGTTAAGTATAAAGCTTTTAGGATCACGCCGTTCCTATTAAAATACTCGCGGGACAGCCGATATAAATAGGAGTCTAATCTTTTGTTATTTCACCGATCTGGGAGGTCACATTGCTGTAAAAGCAAAACTCGGAGAATGAAATACTCGAAAGCGAGTCAAGGAGCTCAAAGCAAGGCCTTTTACGGCGACTCTTTGAACTTAATGCTTGAACATTAATGTATGATTGTGACGCCCTTTTGGAAGCAACCTTCCGCGGGGAACGTCAACATTGTATTGCGGTTTATTCGACATTAGTATTACCTTGTTCTACGGCATAGTTCGAGGGTTCTATCTCATATCTTCCCGCCTCCAAATATTTATTTAAACAGATTCAAGATGGTTGAAATGAATCTGAATATTCTGTTTAAATCTTAGCGGTTCGTTACCGTTAATATTGTTAATTTAATTATACGATATAGATGTTCTTAAGATACGAATTAAATACAAGCATCAAATTCCGGTTTTGATAAGTCAAATCCACACAAGTTTCGACGTTAAGGCTAACTTTATCATCGTTTTCAATGAGAAGACGCGTAATTAGTTTGTATTTGTTTGAGATGTTGCTCGAAGAAATACTTAAGATTTTTTTTATATTTTGGAACGCAGTTTTTTTTTAAATCTAAATGACCAGTAGTAATTTGGAAACAGATGTAAATCAAAGAGGTGACACACTAAAAGGGTTAATGATTCAGTTCTATTATAATGTGCATTCAGTTTTGCAAACAAAAGCTGACATAATATACTTATTTTCAACCAGTTTTTATAGCGTTCATGTCGCATTGAGTTCCCTCAGCCGCACAATTTTGGCAGAGCTATTTAGGCATGAATAAACAAGTCACAAAAATGCAGGTGTGAACATCGCGTATTAAAAAATAAAGTAGCCCTCTAAACAGCATTAAGAAGTGCGGTAAAAAATTCGTATTTTCTTGTTCCTCTTTAAATTGAAATAGGGCTTTTTAGAGTTTTTACCCGCACCTGTTTCGCCGCATCAACTCGATGTTAAGGGTCGAACACTTAGCAAGGGTACATAAACAATGTACTTTTTTCCTGTTTTATCAGATTTTTTTTTATCAAAATTTGAGATAAAACTATGCCATCAAAAATCGCTAAACACGAGTTAGCGATTTAATTGCTAGCCTATAGTTTCACCAAGAAGTTCATATTTATGTAATGTGACATGCGAAAGAGAAACTTATGACTTTTCTGAAATCTTCAACAGTTAGAGAACGTCATTTGTTTGAATATACAACACGGATGAGCTTCAATTAAAAACAAATACACATCATACAGAGAAAGATCCATCATCTTTATCGTAGACTGTGGATTTTTTTCTAAAAAGTTCTTGTTGATAATATTAGGACACCCACCCCACTATTATATGACGCACACATCAACTTATCCCAATAACTAGCATATTCCAGATCGCAACTTAAACTTGTTAATTCGTAAAATGTAATACCGCAATTCGTCTCTAAATGTGTTATGATTGCTATCGAGTTTGGAACCAGCTGCGCGGAATATGGTATCGAATCAAACTCTCACGTTTGCAAAATCAACGTTTGCAATACCTGAAACTTTCAGTCGAAATCTGTGAGAGCAGCTGATTTTTTTCTCGTAGGCGCAGTGTAAAAGTGCCTCTGTATTTATAAATACCTGAAATGAAATGACATGTAAAGTATTGAAGTAAATGTTGCTAAGGCGCGACTAGATGGTAACTGGATGAAAAGGCAACGGTAGTCCGTTACGGCAAAATGGCATCACGTTTCTGGACCATCCAGTTTTTAAATATTTTAATAAATTAAATATAAAAAAAGCAATTTTTTTTGAAAAAGAACTACTTGAATCGCGTGTGACGTTACACGCACTTCTTTTATTTATTTATATGTAGCCATAACACAGAGTATCTTAACTCGATAGACATGCATATAATGTGTAGGTGTGATTATACTATATAAAATTAATAGCTCCCACTCCACCCACACCGGTTATGTAAGAAAAAAAAAAGATTTTCTTATCAATGTTTTACATTAATCTAGCAGGGATATAAAAAGTCAACTTCTGATGACGGCGTATCAAAATACACTTAATTTTCTAATAACTTTAAAGGTCATTTTCCCGTGTAAATAGATCTTAATAAGTTGTACTTCCGTACTCTTATTGAATTTTCTCCTTGCAATGTAAAATTGAACAGGGGCTTACATCGTCTAGTCTGATTAGTTTTCCGTACCCTAAGAATACACTGCAATTACTAGCAGTCAAGGAGATCTGCTTATAAAACCACTCTATCTTGAACTTAGGTGAAGATCTGAGGGTGATGTATCACAGGTCGTTATAAATTGGATACTATTTATAAAAGACTTCATGATATTAATTTGATTTCGAGACAAGATTAGTTTAGTAGTTTTAATAGACTATTATTTACTTTTTTGTATTAGAAAAACATTATCTATATCTATACTAATATATAAAGCTGAAGAGTTTGTTTGTTTGTTTGAACGCGCTAATCTCAGGAACTACTGGGCCAAATTGAAATTCTTTTTGTGTTGAATAGACCATTCATCGAGGAAGGCTTTAGGCTACAAACCATCACGCTGCGACTAATAGGAGCGAAGATAGGTGCAATGGAAAATGGGAAAAGACAGGGCAGGTATAAATCATAACTTATAACTTCTACCCACGGGAACGAAGTCGCGGGCAACAGCTAATTTTTAATAAATAGGGTTACAAAAACTACAAAGTTTCGATAAAAATAAATAAGAACTTGCTTAAACAACCTCTGTCATAATTTCATACATACAACCTCTTTTAACAACGAGCTGCACAGTGTTCAAGAAATGTAGCGAATTGAACAAAGTTATATCCATAAGTATAGCAGAAAAAAGCTTTTAAATGTTACTTAATACAGAAACCGTGACCTTTGATAGGACTCGCTTTTAAAAATGATAACTCAATTTCTTAGCTCTGATCATAGATACTGAAATTCATCCAGTATTTATTTCAAGTAAAACCTTAATGTTTAGTAGCTTTAAAGATTAATGTAATTTATAACAACGGAAAAAATCTAATTATCAGATTTAGGTTTGAGCTCCAGACAAATAAGCCCACGATTACGATTATGACTCAGTACCGTGAATTGGGGATTTTATCAATATAGGTTTAAAAATAAAATAAAAATTGTGACGTATTTGCTTTTTTTATAATCTTATTTTATGCTGGTACCGACAGGGAAGAAGTTTGTAATCCCGCAAATATTTAGTTAATTGTAGAAACTTGTCATCATTTTAATTGTACTAGGTATTCCTGAATGAGACCGGTCAAGTTCGAGTCGGACCCGCGACTAAAGACAAACTGTGTAGACACAATGTCATAAATGTATTTGTTAGATACCTACCCAGCAACAAATGTCTGTCAAAAAATAGTACGAGTATAACAAACATATTTTGAACTTAGTAAACGTTAAACAGCGCAAAGTAAATCCTTTTTCTGGCCAATGTTTCTAAGTTGAATTACTTTATTACGATGCAGGAAAGCGTACAGTTATGTTGAATATTTAAATAAGCGGAAGCGACTGTCCTCGTCCCTAACAAATACGGCAAGCTCGATTACACCTCACTGGGGCCTTAACTCCTGCCAAATAAGATTAAAGAAAAGGCTCAGTATGAACAAGAATATATTTTATTTAATCATCATTATTATTAATAAATGTAGTAAGTCGTAGTAAGCATTAACGTGCGGATTTTGGTAAGCCTTTTTTTCATTTAATCCGTTGAAATTTATTTTATTACATAACTGATAAGAACTCTTACCCGTATTTAACCGAAATCGTTAATCCTTAAGGGATCGCAAGACGAACTGGTATCGAAAATACACGTAATTATATTGTATTGTTTTAAGTAATCCTAACGCAAGTTACTAAATAATATTAACTAAATGATAACAAATGTAGAGATAGTCGGACAATAAACCTATTTGTGAACCTTTAAACGAAAAGCCTTTGACGGGACACTCCGAAAAGGATCCGAACGTCTTTTGAAGCAAACTGTCAATCCAGTACAAAATGTAGGTACCGTAGCTTCTACTGAAATATAATATTTCATTATAAACAAATGAATGCTCAAGCCTTTCAAACGAACTGTGGTCACGAATAAACATGTCTGAGTCGAACCACAAATAATATGTTTGGGTTAAACAAGTTTTAACGTATCGGAGGCCATTTGCTTTCATCCATTGACAGTCGTAACTTCGAGTAATTAAGAGAATATATAACTATTCAATTAGAAAACGTTTTATTGGCAGTTGCCGATACTAATAAAACTTGTGCTTTAAAATCCGATTCAATTTACTGTCAAAGCTTGGCCAAGGTATCCATTGTAATAAAGAAGAAACGACTATTGATCACGTGGTTTCTTTACCTAACTTCCAAGCCACTACAAGGTTTTACGATTTTTATTAAAGATGGTATTACTCTAAAAATATATATTATCTACAACGGAAAGGGATCATTCTAACTCAAGCGCTTAATAAACCATTATATTAGTAAAGTCTTAAAAATACTGATACTTTTTCCATTTAGTTTTCATATATCGATTCTTTATAGGATAACGTTACAATCGTTTAGATCTTGACAAAGACCTACTTTGATTTTTGATATATAAGAGTTTTCTTCCACTTCATGGCTTGTTAAACAATTTAGTTGAGGAGAGTACCGGCTTACCCATCCTTACTCGGGTAGGGTTAATTTTCGCTGAGCCTCATCATGGCACGTCATGCCGCGTCATACAAGGCTTTCTCGCTTGATTGAATGTTAAACAGACCATATTAGCCAGTACTCGAGACTTCAAATTTGAATAAGTACATGTCTCGAAGCTTATATTCGGATTTTTTGAGTTGGAACTTTTGTTTTTCAATTTCCTGGAAGCTAAAGAAAAAATGGGCAACCGCATCTTTAGCTTTATCTTAAAGTGTATGTGACCTATAATATAACGGTTTTTTTTTACAAGACCCATTGAGGAATTTAATCCTTGAGTCGCGGGGTTTCACAAAAATTCAAGTCACATGCTTTATATATAGCACATAATCATGTACATACATATATTATAGTGCTTATGTGAATTAAATAAAACCCAAACCTTTATCTATCTCAATCATAAATTAACATTTCTGCAATCGTACTAAAAAGCGCAAACATTAGTTAAATTTTCGGCGCAGTGACTACTCGAACAACTTACTACATTCTGATGAAGTCCGCTCTCTGCCAAACAGCATATAAAGCTGCACAGCATGGTCAATGACCAGCGACTATTGCGTACTGATCAAACAGAATTACTGATTCATAAACAGTAATAGTCGGCTTCGTTGCAGACCGCACGGCTTTTAGCCGGGCCCAGAATTATGTATGAACACCATCACGCCTATCCCCAAAAGGTGTAGACAGACCTCTGCCCTAAAGTTTGTTATGTGATAGTGAAGTGGAATTCCTGCATTGGGAGCTAATGGTTCGCTATAATTATAGAGTTGGTTTTAATGTATAGCGATGTTCGTGTGTATAAGCTGTCAAAATTTGTTTTGATATTTTCTAGAGGTGTTTAAATATTACAAATATTATGATAATGTAATTTAAGGAACATTTCTTTTTAAAGTGTTTTTAAACGATTCCCGTATAAGTAAACGTTTTATTCTTTATTATATATCTAGAGCTTAATTAGCGGGACTATTCTAATATTTTATTAAGAAAATAGTGAATACTACAACACTTTGTTTACTTTTATTTCACAATCCCATAAGTATTAACATCGCATTAAATTCTAGCATGAATTATCAAATTCACCTGTACTCAACTTACATTAGAAATGGCTGAAAATAATAATACAAACGTAGGTGGAAAGCTGGCACGTATTAAAAAGGAGAAAGAGCGAAAATAGGATGCTTGAAATCGAATCATAAAATCACTGAAGTGCGTGTAGATTCCCGAACAGGATATTCACATTCTATTAAGTTTGGATGAGAAGCAATAACGAGATCAGACGAATCGACTTGTAGGGAATTCATAAAACTAGCAGACCGCAAAATTATTTGTTATTAAACTGGAATGCGATAAAAAAAGTTTTGGGTCGAACGGTATAGATTGGCTCACGATAGAAGTAGTAAAAAATGAGTCGTGGACGTATGAAGATAAAAATTGTGAATGATGATGAAGACAGTACTCTTGTCACTTGAAGATATACCAAAATCTTACGAGCCGATCATTTTATTATTATATTACACGAAAAAATATGAATATTAGCTTTGTTCGTCTCATAGTAGAAAGGCTCTACAATTTTATCGGCCATGACCATTGGTTTGGTTGCATGCAATAAAATATTGAATCACATATTAAATAAATTAGCGACTGATATATGTAAGAGGTGTATTTGATTGGGTATCTTTTCTGCGGTTTTTTTTTACATAAAGAAACAACAAATTTGTTAACCTTTCCTTGATAAGTACCTAAACAAATGGAGTATTCAGTTTTAATTCGTTGCCTTGAAATCAATTTAACCAAACTAGTGTGCACAATACAAATTGCATTTAAAAACACGATATACTACTAACTAAATAATATCCTCTTCCCTTTTTTTAGTTTTCCTATTATACAACTGTTAAATAAATTACACACAACTATAACTCTGAACAAACGAGGTTAATGAAAAACGTGAACAATCGCAATCGCTTACATATCGCCACTCTAAAAACCTTTCACAATTGCGCTCATAAAATTTTATAGAAGGTCAGAATGAGTACGTTTTGGACTTCAATTAGTAGTTGAACACTGCCCCAGACCAGTTACATTTGTACAAGCGACAGCACTCATCGAAGAGCTCAAACTATACTATGCGTTTGAAGTGACTTGATAACTATTATGATGTCATTTTGACATAAAAACTACTATTATAATTACAAAAAAGTTTTTATGTGCTTTATGTAAAAAGAATAAAAATCGCTGAGAGCTCAAACATGAACGTTTACGTTGAACCTATGGACGTGGATATTTTGTTGTTAGCTGTACTATCATGATGACTGAGGACTGAAGTTACCGGGATCGCGATCATCTTCTCAATTCGAACGCATAGTAAGAACGACCTTTTTTTAGACAATTCACGTGAATTTAACTTGTCAATATACCACAAATTATTGCCGTTTATCATTCAGCACTAACTCTCCTACAAAGGTTCCTTATCTTGGAGACCAGGTAATTAGGTTAGCAACTCCTTCAATATACCAGCCTGTCTAGAGCTTAATAATTTCCAATAATATCCGAGCAATACGGTAGCTAACCACTGCTGCATAATTGAGAATAGATTGGCCTTTAATTAATGCTATGGGTCTTATTGCATGGCTGTGGTCTATCGGCTTAGCCTGACCTCTTGAACGCTAATCTTGATAGAATTAACTAGCTACGGAGAAGCAGCGTTTTTAGAAATAAGAATGATGATTTTTTGCAATTCCGTCCTTTAATTATATGGATTATATAATGGATAATATTGGATGCGTATTTTTCTTTTATTCCGCAAACCTTAAATTGATCAAATTTCAGTGAATGGAACTTACGCGTGACGTCACTTTTTTGTATAAATTTTGTGAAGTGGTTACGTCGCACGCCCACTCTCCTAATCTTCAAAGCAGTTTATGTTTGTCAATTCCAATTGACTATTGACTGCACGGATCACCGAGTGGTTAAGGTCACCACCCCAAACCCACAGAGAGATGTCACGCGTTCGATATCCGCGTAGGACAAGCATTTATGTCATCCACGAATGCTTGTCCAGAATCTGGGTATCTTCGTGCATGTGAATTGAATGGTTGTGAAACCTCCACTACACAAAGTGCTTAATGCGGGAGTCGTTTTTATAAGTAATGGTAGAAATATAGTTGAAAATGATCTATTTAAACATCTAAGCTTTGTTTGAACATTCAAGTAGGTTCCGATTATAATGAAGCATTGAAGAAATCGTAATCGACCCGAGACCGTCGTTCAAATAACTCGACAAGTCAAGGGTAACAAAGAGAACGTGTATTTTGTTATTCTTTGAATTTGGAATCTGATAAAATAATCTTTTTCTTTCACTCCACTCATTCAATCTTACTTTAAGTCGGATTCTCTAAACAATAAGAAAGTTTTACGTGAAACTTTCCGGTCTACCTTCGTTTATACACGTAAATACAAGTAGAATATAAATTGGGTATCTAACGGTGAAAGTACTAGAAACGTGTATATTGTATTGTTATTATATTTTCGGTGAGGAGGCCTACCGTTTCTCAGAGTAAAATTATTATTGTTGTTAAATGTATTTATTTATATTTAACATGTGTATCATTTCTGTTACCGCGTGAACAAAAAATGAAAATGACACAGTAAGATGAAATACCGTGTGTTGTCATTCATCAATACCTACACTTTTTACTGAGTAACGTCATTAACCTCAACTTTCATGGCTTGCGTTTTACCGACGAAATATTGTAACTATTTCAAAACCGTATTCAATTTATTCACTTTAAAAATAGATTTTTGAAATTTTCATTGACGATATTTCTACTTTCTACAGATCAAATAAAGATCGAGGTTAAGCAACGTAACCGAAATAAATGTGTTGATGGATGACAAATAAATTTAAGGTTCATCCAACCGATTTATTTATCTTTAGCTTATTTGCACGGATCCCCTTGTGTCGCGTGTTCAACCTGCATTTAACAGGGGTTTTTTGAACAGATAACGCTGATGGAATTGTTCAGATTTTGGATAAAATAAGAATTTGTGATGACATCATGACTTATAAAGAAGACCTTGAGCGTTGTTTAGCGACATTAAATCATAATCGGTGCAGGTTTAAATGTTACTTAGTATCAATATCAAATGCATAGATTGAAAAACAAATGACAATGGACAAACTGGTAGTAAAATATAAAGATTTAAAACCAATCAAAGGTAACGTTTTTTTTAAAGATAGAAGGTCATTGTTTTTATTCCTAACTACTAAAAAAAGTAGACAGTATTTGTTGCGTAAGTTTTTTTTTAAATATAGAAACTTTTTACTGTACCAGTAAAGTCGTGGTCTTCTATAAACATCTTTGGCTGCCTACAGCGTAATGGCGTAAACCGCGCCACGATGTTACTATGAAAATGCTATCATCGCTTAAAAGAGACCGCAACAATATTAAGTAAACGGGAAATTAACGTTGTATGCACTTTGCTTTAATAGCTCGTGAGTGACAAGTGACAGTGACGTTGAACTGGCCGTGGTTGAGAGCAGACTGATGATGTGATATTTATAGCAAGTATTATAAACGGCTTATGTTGTTATAGGTTGTCAGAAGTACATGCGATATGAGAATCCTAAAAGCTTCTTACAGTTGGCAATAATTGGGAATCCGATAACCAATAGTAGGTAGTAATTAGTGTATCGATTTAATTAATTTCTATCCGATTAATATCTTACGATTATCCGATATTGATAGGAGGCCTGATAAGCTGACGTTACTTACGTAATTATGTTATATCTATTGCTTAACCAATTTCCTTAAGTATACTCGTAGCTAATTACAGGTACGTACACCTTATTTAATCAAGGTATCTATATATCAAGATTAATATGGAAGTAGGTAATTTAATTAATGGTATCACTTAATACGACAAAGTTTCACAACATAAGTATTATGGACTCTTTTGGGCCTATCTAAAACTCAAGTAGCTAAAGAAAGATTAAAGGATATAATAGATTAATAGTTTATCAAGCTAAGCTGTATCCATCAATGTAGCAGCGAGATCAAACTGGGGTCGTTTACTAATGTTCATGACAAAAATTTGTTAAAGACGTCAGATATTCGTAGAGATAACTACACTTATTTTCGATTCTCGTAGCAAATAGTAGTCATGTGAGCTACGAGATACGTGTCGCTACGAACATAATTTTCTATCGGAGTTGTTTTATTATTACTGGATAAGCCAGTCGTTTCGTTTTAAAACTAGAAGATGGGGTTTTCTTAATATAACCCTGAATGAGCTATGTCTTTTATAATTGAAAAAATAAAAAGTAATTAAAAATGAACTTCTTAATTTTTTTTGATCTCACGGTCAAGCAGTAAAGCTTTTCATAAAAACATAATACAATTTAACAACAAAGATTCCATTTTTATCCATTATTTTCAAGGCACATCTCAGTCGTTCCTGTGGGTTACTTTTGGTCACGATAATATGAAAATACGTTATGTCAGTTCGCTTCCTTGGTAAGCTTTACAGATGACATTTCTTATTTTCTTGTCAATGGCAGATCTCGAATAAATTATTTTTATCAAAGAAGATCACTTGATGGTCTTCAATTCATTTCAGAAGGATTGGTTTAGTAAAGGATATTAGTTTTAGTGAAACTAAAAATATATTTCTCTTTTATTAGTTTGAAAATAGTAGTACTT
The DNA here is from genome assembly GCF_003590095.1 of Trichoplusia ni. Lineage (NCBI taxonomy): Eukaryota > Metazoa > Arthropoda > Insecta > Lepidoptera > Noctuidae > Trichoplusia > Trichoplusia ni. The sequence continues at coordinate 15,100,360 of NC_039484.1, forward strand.
TACAGCTTACTTATAACTTGTCTTTAATTAATATCAGTTGGTATAAAAACTTTTTATGAAATCCTCCGAAATTATCCTTAGATACATTCAAATTCTACCCATAAAACCAGAATAGGTATAATGGAACTATTCGATAATAAAATTGGATGGATAATAAAAGAGAAGTTAAAACGAAAAATGTGCTTTTTTATCGCTGAATACATCAGTCGAGTAAAATAGGTCAGTCACAACCCTAGTACAGCAATCTGTCAGTCCACACATTAGGTGGTGCAATCTTCCGTTCAATACGTTATTGTACTATATGAATGGCTCCCGCAAGCCACAGCCGGCCCGGTGATGATTGGTGTATGTACTGAAACCACTGACACTTATTGTTAGCATCGTATCGAATGCCTTCACCTAAGTTTAGTCCTGCCAGTGGACTGTGGTCAGATTGAATATAGCGCATTCAAGAAATTGAGAAGATTGTGTATCACCATCTTATTATATGAGACTCTTTGAATGGGTTCTAATCTAACCTATTCTATTCTAATTCTAATCTAACCTCAACATTTCTTACGCACTCTCTGTACGAATTTTGACGTATCTCATTTTTAGCTAACTCTTGGAACCTTCTTCTTATGCTTACCAAAAAAAAACAATGAACTGAAATTATTTTTATAGGTTTCATGGACTTTCTCCATATTGAGGTAGGCGAAGAGGATTCTAACCGGCTTAATCATCAAAATTCTAGATCATTCCCTTGTACCATGAACCACGTGAACGAAACAGCGTACAGATCTACATTCCACTGTCCGTGAGCATTTATAGCACAACGCTACCTTTACAGAACTCTAAAAGGTTTCCAATATTGGTGCAGTAACAAAGATATTTATAATACATGGAATATTGCGGCCTACAATAGAATTGCTTCGGGCGTGCTCCAGGATTAGCCCTCGCTGCTATAGCCTCTGTCAGTGGTCAAAGTTTGACAGCTTATGCATTAGAATAGAGGTTCTACACTCAAATACACTTTGCCACCAAATATAGTTTGGACGTATTCAGATTTTTGTTATGATTAACGAGTTAGCTTAACTTTTTGCCAAAATACTTCTTGTTTTTGGTTATCATGTAGAATAAGAAGTTTTATTACCTCCTTAAATTCTCTACTCTTCATTTTTTTTTTACAGTCTCTGCCAGCCTCTGCCTCAGAAACAAAATTGTTATTGAATTAAAAATGATATACCTACTCGATAATTCGACTTTGTTTATACGATTAACTTGTGAGTATTATAATTACAAATCTATTAATAGTTGTATATGAGATGTGATTATGTAATATCTATTAAGTTATTGAATCTAGTATTAACTTCACAAAAGAACAACAAAAGCATTCAGTTTAGTTTACCTTTAATTGACGGTTTCATTAGAAAGATGAACATTTTTCTTTAGCGTCTTGTGAAATCACAACACAACACAGTATTTTTCCGGTCTTTATACGACTCCGAATTTTTCTCCCTTTTTTGAAAGACTACTAGAAGAGCAGTTAAGAGTTTAAAACTGCATACAGATGTTAATTACGAACGTGATCGCTTAAAACTCGTACTAGGCCTCACGTTTGAGCTCGTCCTTTATATACAGATCATTAGGGTTAATTTAAGTTCTTGCAACATGCAGTATTATGACAAATTCTTCGTTCCGTCTTTAAACAACGATAGTGAAAGATGAATAAAACAAAGGTTTTTTATAATATTTTAAAAAGAAAATTCGTTTAAATAAAAGAACGTGTGGTGAGGAAGGTAATAGTCGATATGGCTGCAAAGAGTGTTTCTTGTGAGATGACGTATGGAAGAAGAAGAAATGTTGCGTCGACCCCAAATAAAATGATTGGGATAAGGTCACGGGAATGATGATGATAATGAATAGAGCAGTAAAGCCACGTTTAGTTCAAACCCAAGGGGAGCATGGACTGACTTAAGTAAAAAAAATATGTTTGAGGAATCTGGATACCTGTATGATTTGAGAGATGTATCATTCAGCTATCGATGGATAGCTGTTCACAGGGATTCTTTGTTTTGTTTTTATTAGCACTTCTGAAAAGCCGACCTGATTGATTCGATTTGCAATATTACCTGTACCGCGATACCCTGTAAAAGGACTCCGTTAACGTTCAAAATTAGTTTAATCCTAGTTCAAATTGAAACCACAATCCAATTAATGGTTTCGCTGAACTGTGTTCATGATGGAATACATTCAGGTAATATATTTAAACATTACGCCAGAGTTCATTAAACGGAGTTATCTGTTCAGGATTTGTTAGTTTGCGTTTCTAAAAGCGCTGACGCTGTTTAAATAACTCCAATGTATTGAACTGACACGTCAAATTCACGTCACTCTTCGACAAGTGTCAAAAACTTTATATTCGTTTTCTTTTCTAACGCCTGTAGCATTGTCTAAGCTTTCAGATTAACACCAATAATAAGAAGGCATATATGTATTTTTAAGAATCTTCTTCGCTTTAGTAAACGCAAAAAAAATCAAATGTTTTTACTACTTTTTGTCTCAATAAGTAAAACTTAGGAAAAACTGAACACTATATGAATAGTAGAAATTTTCGCTTATATGATTTTGCGATAAATATTTTTCGCGTAAAATAACTCGGAAAGAACATTTCACTACAGAAAAACTTCTTTTAGTTGCCATTTTTCCAATATTCTAGTGGCTAAGTGGAAATTCGATAAAAGAGCTCATCAAAATCTATAAAATCATTCATTTTCAGATATTTTTATGAAAAAACTTTCTAAGTAAACTAATCGATAAGTGCATTTAAAGATGGAAAGGTTAATATATATATATGTATTTATTTTCGAACTAGGTAATGTTTTGGTACTAATTACATACGGCCTCTGTAAGGCTTCCTCTTTCATGGAATATCGATAAGTATCCTCAGTAATTGAACAAATTAACATGAAAATGATAATTTAATTAACATTTGTAGGGTTTGTGTCGGTTTATGGATTCTTTACCGATACTCCGAATACTTATTAAGTATCATAATTACTGCTTTTGACCCATTATGGCTTTCTTGCGGTTTCCCTCACCATTAATGAAAGGTAATTTTCGTTTATATGATGATAATTAATTAATTATATTTAGGTATTGCTCGTGTTCCGACTACATAGCAATCTTTCCTTGTATTTCCAAAAAAATGCAATAGAGAATTGAAACAGAAAATTGGAATCTACGGTAGTCCACGTAAAATGAGTGTCTTGTGCATGTGACTTGAATGTCTGTGAAACACAAGGACACGATTAAAATATTTTATGCTTGCTTCCTTAAATAACAAAAAAAAACTCAATGTCTTCACCTCAACTTTTTATTAGTTATTACAAAAAATCTCTCCTTATAATTATCACTCATTACAACCTCCGAAAATACTCTTTCTATTTTCATCATTGCATCTATAAAGCTATTAATCTTCAACAAAGTTTCACATGTACCTACATCCAATAAAATGACTCCATGAACCGACTCCTGGCAACTTGTTAAAAGACCAGACAGGAAGTTATATGCAAACAGGTTATTGATTTACCGAAGCATAAACGATGCTACCGAACGAAGTTAGTAACGGACGTACGAGTAACAGAATCCTATGGCCAGTTATAAACCATCCGGTGTTCAACAAGACTCACTCAGCAACGTTACTTAATTTACCTTAACCTGTGGTGATGGCAGAAAATTGCTTTACTCAATCAAACTAAACCTGAACTTCAACTGTACCAGGTTTAGTTTTAGTTTAAACACTGTTCTGAAGTTCGTTTAGTTGATAAGTTAATCATCTGCAGGTTCTTTATTTGCTGTGCATAATTATTTATTTCAAGTCGTGAATGTTGAGGTAAAATTGTTTATCATGGTATGTGGGATTTGAGTTTAAATGTGGGAAATGTTCTATTCTATCTGGAAATGGTTCAATCCTACAAAGACTTTCTATTCAATCCTATTATGTCCTCTCACTCCTTTAGTTAATACACTTTGAAAATCTGGTTTCAGGGTTCCATAACGTAAGAATAGAATCCTATTTTCATCTCCTGTTAAAGTTTGTAAGTCCATCTGGTAGTTTGTCAGTCCGTTCATCGGCTGCATGTATCTCAAGAACGGTGACAACAAAATATCTATTTAGCCTATCGGGGTGCACCGCTGGTACACATAGTCTCTCCTCACTTTACAACAATTAATAACAATATTTTTTTTTTTTTTAAATCTGGCACAATCATTAATATGACATATGATAAATGTTTTTCTATTTTTCCTCCTTGTAGGGAACCTCAGTACCGCGAGTCCTGCTCACTATACAACAGGTTTCTAAATAACTATTGATCTATGCAGTAGGTCTAAGCGCAGGCTTTGAATGCTTTACGGGACTACACACACAGTAAATCCCATTGTATGGACAAAAGTATCAAAGCAAGATACAAAAGAAGAAATAAGAAACTACAGTAGAACCAGAACGTACTTTGTACAGGTCTCGAAAGCCTTTAAAAGCTTAAGCTCTAGTAATCGCACTGTGAACATGGATGTAAAGAAAATAATCTTTCATTTTAAAATCTTCTTCGTTTCTCAAAGTAAATTAAATTAATTCTTATTCAATTTTACTGTGTTCACTTATTGTACTATGAAACTAACTAACGTTCCTCGGTATTAATCTGGTATCAATTCAACCGAACACAAGTTTGGTTCGTTTATAAAAATACCAATCACGTCACCACTGTTGGCTTTGTATGGTGGTGCGACAGAGATACAGTTATATTACAGAAACAAGACAGAAAGGGAAAGAAAAAGATCATGACGAATAGGGTCTTCCAATAATCGGAAATGAATCAACCAATAACAATTAAGTGATAAGCTTTTAAATTAATGATAATAAAAATATACCCTAAATACTACACTACTCTTTACGTTCGACTCTTCAATATTCGGCCAATAACAACTATATAATTGTAGATTAATAATTATCTAAGCTAGTTGGGTAAATTGAAGTAGCAATATAATCGTTTAAATCTCTTAACATGCCTCATATTACCGCTTAATTCAATTCAGCTCAATTATAAATTCACAGAGACAATTTATGAGCTTATATATCTGACTAATCCTTAAGGGATAAATTGTCGACATAACTATTTAAGTGTGTATGTTAGGACTGTATTAAATTATTTCTAATCTTCCTCATCGCATTCAAAGTGAAGGTCCGTAAACTGTTGTTGAAAAGATTAGCTAATTTTTCCCTACAATCTTCATCTTCCTAATTCTTATATCTAAAAATGTAAATAAGATATCTTATGTATTATTTTTTTCTCCTTGGTATGTAAATAAGTTTATATAATTTACATTACGGGTATACTAGTATAATTAGGATAATGTAGTGTTTTATCATGAGCATTTTATGACATTCATTTTTGTACACCTACTTCTACTTTGGAGGACCTACTGGTAGAGAAAGCCTCATTAATTCTGTCATTGCAAATTGTTTATGTATAAGACATAATACCTTGTTTCAGAACTGATACCGGTGTTTGAACGTCACGCCGGGAAGCTGTTCTGTGCGCCAGCCTTTGTCCCGTTTCCTGGTTACAAACAGCCAAGCATTAACAGTCATAGATCAAAACAGTTTAATATGCAAAAGCCAGATGTAACACTATTAATTTAGTCAAAGCAAAGCTGTCTCAAGTACACATATGAGCTACACATAATCCAAAGTCGTGCTCCAAGGAACGAAGGACATCTCAAGATAATCCTGTACACAATTATCAAATGCCATAGCAGCTTGGGAAATGCCAATGTCATTATGACAAACGCTATAAGGGTTTAATCCATCATCGGCAGTGTATACAACAGTGTTTGCCCATTTAGGGAACACATTTATGTGATAGATAACACGCATAGAGCGTTCCACATTGTCCTGCCTACCTCTGTTGCCAACCTGCCAACAATATAGGACTAATTTATTTAAAATACAAGCAATTGCTCTCGAACTAAAGTTACATGTACAATTAAACACTTAGCTCTATTTAAATTGCTCATTGTGGCGTGTTTCGGAAACGGAATAAGTTATATTGTTTCCAGAACTACAACTAATTAGACTGGGAAGGCGTACAAGGCAAACAACCTTATATATATATATACATTCTAATAAACAAATGCTGTGATATGATGAAAGAAGTGTAGTTTTCGCTGGAAATTGTCTACATCCTGGGAATATAAGAAATCTACGCTCGCTTCAGTACTTTCTACCTAGGGGTAAAAACGAAAGCCTATTATTGAGGCTTCGCTGACTCTCCGTCTGTCCGACCACCTGTCTCCAACTTTATCTCCTGAACCGTAATAGTTATAAAGTTGAAACTTTCCCAGATTATGTATTTTTGTTGACGCTATAAAAACAATAAAGAAAGCAGGAATAACGATCGGGGCTAAACAACAGTCGTTACGGTTACAAATTAAATTAGATGACAAATAAATTCGTGGTAAAACTTTAAAAATCTTGGAATAAATCGATTTGTTTTTCTTAGCCTATTTAGTGCGGAGCCCTCAGATTCGAAAGTGGACTCGCCATTGTTACTGATATCGATCGGTTACTTGTATGTCGTTCATTAATAGTTTGATCATAATTTCTGCCAAATACCAATTTCCTTAGTATCTTATATACTAGTACAGGTACATAAATATACGAGGATAGATCACCTATTTTATTATTTATACTATAATTTTACTAACGTTTTCATAAAACTTTACACGGCCAATTCCCAGCGGACAGCCGTGTCGTGACGTGTCGTAGTGACGCAGGTACCTATATTTATAAGAGTCCTTCTAAACTTCATTTCGAAGAAACTGTAATACGATGTAACTATATTATTCTGTGTATATGATTAGAGGTTCTCATGGTCAAAGGAAATTGCAATATTAATGAATTAATATGTTTATGAATATCTTAATGCATAATTTTGTCATACCTATGATTTCATCATCATAAATCCCATCCATGTCATCAACTGAGGGTCTATTTCGCAAATTTTCTGCGCGGAATGTGCTATATAAGAATAATCCGTTTATTTAACTGTTTCAATCGTCAAATGCGTTATTCGTTATAACTGAATCAAATCAATGAAATAAACTCTATGATTTGAATCTACGTAAATATTTGGTAGAATATATCGAAAAAGTATCCAGTCGGGAACAGAATTGATGGCTGCAACAAAAACTACTGCCTTTCGTAACGGATTGACACTTCGACAGCACACGGACAGGTCCAATTGGTTTCCTGGAAACATGCGCTACCAGTTACAGCAGAGAACCTTGTCCGACTAACACATGGGTTTAAATTCAACTGAAAAAAGCTCACTGTATTATATGATAGTGCAACGCAAATCCTGGAATTAGTTAGCAAAGACAAAGTGGGACTAAGTAATTAATTACCGTCATACCTTTATTTTCGCTGGACAGGTCACATGTTCATATTTAAATGATGCATTTTTAAGCTTACTTTTAAGATTAAAAGTTATCTAAAATTATTATGTTCGTGTAATTTTTGCGAGAATCCAATAATATTTGGACAACAGGACGAGCTACGCCCAAACAAAAATATACTTATAAATAGCAATAAGTAGGTAATATGATTATGGCGGAATTTGAGATATCGACGTCCCCCAGATGTTGTTTGACTACTTATTCTTGTAATTGTTTTATTTTTGGTTCGGCTTCGACAAGGAAAATCGTTTACAAAAATAGAACCAATTAGACCAATTTTTAATTGGATTTTTTCATCAACTTATCAGTTTCAATATAATAATTAAGCACGAATTCTTAAAATGGACGGTTCTTACTTTTTCTCAATTTTGAAACAACCTACTTTGATGTAGACGCTCTAGCTCTAATACCATGTAATACATGATACAAATTCATGAAACGTGTGCTTTTTGGATATGGCATTCCATTACCATGGATTTAATCAAGCAACGTAATGTGACTATAACAAGCAGCTAATCACTGCTCTTCGGTCTATAAGCCGCATCTACGACAAACCACGACATTGCTTACTCGATGTCTTGAACGTTAATTAACAATCTCTCGCAAGCGCATGGCTATCGGTTCAGTCCACGACTCAGTGTCATGTCTAATCTTGTTACAGAAATACTCATGCTATCGGCTACAGCAGAAGTTAAACTGAGGAATAGTTGAAAAGTTGGAGACCGAACTTAGAACTAAGATGTTCGACCAAGTTCTAAATGGAGGAAATGTTTTAGAACGGTCATTACGTAGAAGTAAATTGAATTTAAGAATGGTATTTCAATCCACTACCATAATATAACAATATTCATAAAGTTGTATCTGTAGAAAACATCTCAGATTTAAAGAAATCGTGATAACTTTGTTGGTAATGTACTTACCACTAATACCGCTTTAAAATTATCCATGACGAAAATTTATTCTTAATTTTAAGGTGATAAATTTTTCAACTGCATGTAATTCTTTGTATATTTCGAAGAGCTCTGAACATAATTATCATATGGTGACGACTGTTAACGTCGTCCAGAAGCCGGCCAGTGTGTAGTGCATGGCGTAACTTTATTATCACTGTTACAGTTTACGCTTCACATATGCAGACAACAAGGCGTCACGGCGAAAGTTACTATATGAAGATTATCATAATAATTTTATAGTCGTTTCACGCACAGATATAGTTTCTTTTTTATATTCGATGGAATCTTCAATTATAATACCACTGCTGGGCATAGTCTTCTACCCATATACGGAAGGCTCGAGTATTGATCACCACTCCAGCTCACTGCGGGTTGCCGATATCTGATTCCAATGTTTGTTTTTTCAACTTTACTCTTCAAAAATAATAAAACCGAGATTTGCTTTATATAATTCAGAGATTGCGGACCCTACTTTATCAAACAGGGAATCATACCAGAAACAAAGCCAGGGGTTTATCTTCTGCAAACACAAACACATGACTGTGTTTGAGTAAATATCCTCTGTGGACCCGGCGTGCAGACACACTTAAATATTTGTTAAACAACGTGTGCACATATCAGTCCGGCCCTCTCCATTCAAGACATATATAAGCTGCTTATGTAAATTCTACTAAAGCTCAACCCCTGGATATGGCTACAAAAACGACTTCATAAACATTAAACGATTCAGGAAACGGCAATAAATGATAAATTTATAAGATCACTGATACCTATTTACATTTCAAAGAAAGCTCTATTCAGTTGTTTGACAAGTATTCATTAAAGTCATAGAATAAGTATTTATTAATAACTTTTTACTATACATATTTACCTATCGAGTTTGATTACAATTTTCGCTACGCGGATTTTGTTAAAACAATTTATGCATAAATTAGTTTATGCATATTTATCGGCGTCGCACGACTAGTTTCGGACCTAATCTGATAATTCTAATGAAAGCGCGTGAAGAAACTGTTTCGTAAATTAATTAATGATAAAATTTACTTATTCAGAGACATAGAAACAACGCATAGAAACGCCTGTAGAATAGAAATTACTCGAATATAAAAAAATCGCGTGCTTTTCGAAACGAAATGTCATTTTCCTATATTTTGACATTACGTATTGAAGTTAATTATTGTATAAATGTCACTTAGCCAGAGGGGAAGTTTAATTAATCTCACAAGAAGCGGCTTACCTTTGGTTATACTTGTACTATTTAAACTATAGACATTAAATGCGACGACGCGGATATCTAATTACTAGTGATGAAGGTGCGGGAACTACAAGTTACTCCGACAGGTGTGAATATGTATCCTGAGAACTGAACCTCATGTAGGCCTTGCGAGATATGATATGAATTGCAGTACAATGCTGGCGATATCAGATCTGTTTTAATACCACAGCTGCGCGGCTACGTAATGTATGGCAACTTACGCGATATCACTAACATCTTCTAAATGAGAATTATGTATACATGCCACCTGGTAGGTTTCACGCATTATAATAAGTTTCTTAAAATTCTCATAAAAAAATACATTTACAATGAACCAACGACGTTTCTGCATACATTAACAAATTATAATTATAAATGGTTTTAAGTTAAAGAGAAATGATCAATGGACGCTTTGCAATTGTTTAAATAAAAACGAAGCCAAGATTCCAAAAAATGTATACGTTGAACAGAAATTATTTTTCGAAATAACGTCGATAAGCCTTTCATGAAAATAAATAAGTAAAAATTACTCGAGGAAAATTTTTAAATGTCTCTCTACATCTCAACTCAACAGCATACCAGAAGGAAGACTTCGATCAAAATTTATGAATTTTATTTTAATAAAAGTCACCCTCGTTTTTCCATAAGATTTTCAGTGTCTTTGTAGGGGAGAAGGTGTAAATAACGTTGTTTCTTGCATACGATAAAGCCGTTTGCTCAAAACCCGGGGAGCACGGACACTGGACGCCCCGCGGGTCTCATGTAATAACATCTTCAGACTGCAGTACTCAACTTTTGTAGCTTCTTTTACAATATTCTATGGGAAAAGAAAGTAGCTTTAAAAAAGAGCCTTCATGAAATAAATTGTTATTTTTAGGGTTCCGAACTCAAAGGGTAAAAACGAAACCCAATTATCATGGTTCCGGTGCACGCCTGTCCATCTGTCACCAACCTGTATGTCATTTTTTTTTCGGTGATGGCTAAAAAAATTTCCCAATTTTTGTTTTTCTTTACTCTATTTTCACGACTTCTGCAGTGTCTGTGACTCGCACTGGACGGGGTTTTCAATTTTGATATCGTTATTACGAGAGGTAGTCGCGTGACTTGACTGTTGCCTATATCCAGTCATAGACCATGACAGACTGATTTGATATGGATTGATTGACAAGGAATTTTATTATGTATGGGGTAATTTTGTAGTAACGACCTCATTGTCTAGTTACGTCTTAATGTAGACTGCTTATTATAATACCGCACATATGTTGCAGGTTTTGCTTTCAAACGGGCTCATTCTTCAAATTTAAAGAATAAATCCAATATTTAAAGAATAAACTTTTTTGTCGCATTGGAGGAGCGTCCAAAATGATTTTCGTAAAAAGCTGCGCATCTTTTTCGACTTATAGATTGATATTTAACAATATTTTATATTCTGCTTTCTATAATATACGAGTATACCTACCGGACAAATAATCTGAGCTATGTTTACAAACTTCATTTTCCAAAAATATATTTCCAATTCAAAATCAGCTAAAATTTTGCGCCAGACCCCACTTATAAAGAATTATATCAACTCAATTAGCAGTATTGTAAAATTAAATACTTAAACAGGTATTTACCATCCACTTGAACCTATTGAAACATCGTAACGCCCACTGCGATCTTTAATGAATACCACTTGATAATTACACCCCACACCATTCTGTTATACAATTAACATAATTTATTTTTGGAATATTTTGATTACCCCTTCTAATAAATGTTTATCAAATTTATTATTCATTTCATAAAATTTACCGTCAATAAACGTTGAGTTAAAAGGTTCAAAAGATTTTGCGATATTGCTGATAGTAATATTTTCCATAGATAATTCAACTGGCATCTGTTTTCGTAAATAGATTATTCATATTCAAATGCGAGTTAAACACCTACATAATGTTTTTTTACAAGTTTTACCAAGCAGGTACTTTAGGTTATCAGCCTTTTTTGAGACGGGTATTTTTTGTAGTTCATAAATGATCAAAAAAGAGAGGAGCCCACATTTATCACTTATCGAATCATAATGAAAGTATTCAAATCAATGTATAATATTAGTAGAAGTATGGATCGACTTCAATCTATTTCTCATGATAAGCATTATACTTTAGTCAATATAATTGCAAAACAAGCCTACAAAGGCATACTATGACCGAAATCCCTGTCATAGGGTTCTAGTAGATATTCTTAACATGTTTCTAATTACTCCTTATCTCAGTATACGTGTGTACAACGAAAACAATTGAACGACAGCGAGACAATTGTTTTCGATCCGACCGCCCGTCGTATCAAATCAGCAGACAATTGTGGGAATTAAGGAAAGCTGTCCTTTAACACGCATAGGTTTACTAGTATTTTCTTACACCTATTATAATGCTAAAGAAGATTAACTGATCTTACGCTAACGCTAGGTATTAGATACGTGGAACTCCAAATAGAAACAAACTTAGCATACGCCACGTGAGTCGCGTTGCACGTAAATCCAGGTGTATTAAGGCGCTGCATAAGTGGCATCAGTTTAAATCTCACAAAATTAAAATTATAAAAATGAAAAAAAAACAAAACCACACAGAAATATAAAAGAAATGCGTTCATTATTAAGTTTGTGAGATTTTTTATCTTGCTTTGATAACTTTATAATTTGTTCAAAAGAAGTTTCTTGGACTGTTGCATGAAATATGAATGAGCACCTCACAAAAACCTGAATGCGTAGCTGTGGATTACTTGCTAAATCCTTTTCTTAGTAGATGTATTTTTTTTTCTTTTCACTATAAGGCCGGTGGCGCATTGGGCGATACAAGAAACAAAGCAATATCGCTTGCCTTCTTCAGCGCGACCACCGATATGTTTGTGTTTGTTTTCACGAAATTGTGGCCACGGCGCCGTACTAGTGGCAGTGTGGCTGTGGCCTTATACCATTCTCACGAAACCCTAAAACTTTATAAACATTTTCTTCTCTCCTTTTTGGTATTATGTACACGAAATATATAGAATCTAGAGAGCACTTTATAATACAGGTCGTGATCCGCACTTGTTCAGCCGAATTGGAGATTTAACATCATAATACTACGGATTATGCCAATTAGAGCAAACATGAACGAGCGAGTTATTCATAAAATATTCGTTATATTATAATTTGTACCTACATTGCAGATTGTATTCATTTAAACTAGTGAATAGCCATAGCTAATCAAACCTTTCTTAGAAAAAGCGCTTTTACAACTCAAATTATTTTAGTAATAAAACATTTATAAAGACTGTAGCACTGTTTACTTGTGAGACATGCACCCTCCCCAAAAAAGATTAGGCATTTTGGGCTTATAAGATGTGGAGCTGGTGGCGCAAGAAAAAAATGTCGTACAATGAAAAAGTTTCTAGTGAGAATGTGCTTACTGCGTAAGGTTAAAGAAGGCAGAGAAATACTAAATAATATAGAGATACGTCATCTTAATAAGTGATTTAACCAAGGAGAAATTTGTCTAAATTGTTTTGGTATTCCAACAACACATACGCATTCCTTCATCTCGCAGACTGAGTATAAAAGTAGCCTAATGATCTTCTTTCAACATCCTTCAATTGAAAGCTCTAATAAAAAAAAAACATTAAGTATTTTATTTTTATTCAGCGCTAGCTATTGACGAAGCTTAGATTAGACTACCCCAGTTCAATAATGACACGCAATTACCAAACTAATTACAGTAAACATACTGATTACAATACATATTAAGACACAGAAGCGATAAGTTGTAATTAGATCGGCATTAGTCAGCATATAACGACCGTCTAATTTCACCACTCCCGGATTATTATTATGTTATACGAATAAGACGTCTCAATAATCGGACTAACCGAATAAATTTCTCGTTGCGTAATATTAACATTAATAATCGAACATCGAGAAAAACAAAGCATAGAGTACGTGGGCATTGATTTCCGCGCTGGTATTTATGAGTTGTGGAAGTTAGACCTACACAATACATTGTCCCCGGCACAGGCAACGTTATTGCGCCACTTACAACTCAAGAGCCTAGGAATAGACGGGGGGCTAGAAATTCCAACGTAATAACAGGCAAATTGCTAGCTAATAATTGAGGCGGACTGCGACGCTTGATTATCACAGAGAGCTTTCAGTGTTCCACGACGTCAGCGGGTATATCCCTGACCTAGCCTAATTAGTGAGCTGAATAATTGGGAAGCAGCATTATCTTCAGTGCACCTCAGAGCTTCGATCTCCGTGAAGACGTGAGGGGGAAATAACACCTTGTCCGTATTTATCTTGCACTCTCTCGCACCTTTTGTGAAGGAACGAAGACTTGCGCCATATAGCGCCAGTTTATTTCGCTAATTCGTAATCCGAAACTAAATTAACTTGTTTTATTTATTTTTACAGGCATACATTTAATAAGCGCAGGTGGCAGAAGTACTGCCTAGATATGCAATGCATGATAAATACATAAATCTTTTTTTAATCTAGCTGTGTTGCAAACTTTTTCCGCGTTTTGGGGCCACGCGGAGACTAAAAGGAATTTTATTTCTACGTTTTCTGTTAGATATGCAACATGTGACATAAAATTTACACACCTGGACTAGCGCTACAATCCAATAATCCGTTATTACATAACCCTCCCGCTCTCATTGTGGCGCGCAATGCTTTTTATGTCAAGTATTTATTTGTTGTTGGATTTTATTTACCTCATTAGAATTTTAAAACGTGTTTAAATAGATACGGTCAATTTTAAAACACTCTCTCTGCGTATTCTACATATACTTCCAAGCTTATTTTGATCAATTGACTTGAATTTAGTAAGACAAAACTATTGATTGTTTCTTTTTCAACTTTTCATTTTCTTAAATTTACTTAACACGTTCGGTGCGGTATCGGGTTGATTGTATCTGATGCTCATCTTTCCTCCGGTGCGGGGTAAAAATTACTGTGCTAGCCGCTGGTGCGTGACAGATATATTTGGTCTCCCAATGAATATGAATGAGACAGTTAGTGTTTTGGAATTGCCTCGTTAAATAGATAATATAGGTTCGAAAAAATTGCATGCCGACTGAAGCAATATTTTTTACGTCTAGTGCGTTCATCGGTTCTAAATGACCCGATGCCCGATGACCCGATAGACGCACTAGATTACATGCTAGTTGAGCTAGTGAGGTGCGTGTGTTTCGATGCGTTTTTATGCAACTGAACTGAACATGAAGCTATCCGGGAAAATGTTGTTTGAGTCATAATTATGAGGGTGAAAAGCCAAGAAAAAAAAGTGAGCGAAGGTCCCCCAAGACAAATAATATTGGGTAAGCGGAATATGTATGATAATGCCAACCCGTCAACTGGTCAAACATTACACGTCGAAAATACTGCAGTTAACAATCCCCAGCCACCACATTGACCGTCACCATAAACCAGTACAGCTCATAGTGAACGAGTAGAAATATTGGAACAGAAAAGAATTCAGCCAGCTTACGGTATAATTAATTTTACATGTTCAAAAGAAAACATATCATACATTTTATCGATGACGATGTTTTTTTTTTATCATCCACAGCACTAAAAACGTATCGATACTTTTAATAACCAGTGCGGATAACGGATCCTTAAGATCCGACAGACAATTCCTTTATTTACAAACAAACCATTCAGTGCATCTACCTACGATTTCAGCCTTTTATTGAGTGTTTCTTTGTCAACATATTGAAATAAAAGAGAATGCTTTAATCATTATATCTATAAAGATAAGTCCACCTAAACCAATGTAAGTCGATCGGATCTTTTTGACCCACCAACGCACCAGGAACAAGTCGTGCTTCGGATATAATAGACCCCATGCCGCACCAACTGAAAGTCATCAAATTTGACTAACGCAGTGAACGTGTTAAACCAACAATAACGGAGGACTAACAAACTGATCAAAAGTCAAAAACTCACAGAACCCTTTTTAGTCTTTTATTGCATCGCAAACAGCTTACTGTGTAATAAGCAATCAAGTTAATAACAAAATAGTTGTTATTCCCTATTGTCTTATTATTTTGCAAAACGTCTGTCTTCATAGACCTTCCCTTTTATACGGGTTCTTGGGCAGGCCTTTGTTTTAGCTGTAAAAAGAAGACCGTATCTAGAGTCGGCAGCATCCTGTTTAAGTATAAGGATAACATCGGTTTGCTTACTTTTTAATTAGAGGCCCGCATAATGTAGCTGATCTTAATAAAACCTTTGGTCGAGACAAAAATATTGTTTGCTTCCTAAATATATTTTGCATTGTTTTTGATTTTCAAACTAAATGTCGCTTATTGCAGAAACTCTTTTATCGTGAGAATTCGAAAATTAAAAGGACTTTAACTTTTTTTTGGTCTTTCATATTTTAGTCATTGGAGTATTCCGATTTTTTTATGAACTATATTATTAAAAAGCTAGCGATAAAAATAAAAATTAAAATTTACGCTTGGTGCCGTTCTTTTGGGCCTGTGTCAAAGGAAACCTTTTAAGAGGTTTTTCCGCAATAGTTACCACGAATATATTTCTAACTATTTTTTTACCGCCGAAAGAAAAGAACAATGGACCAACGAAATATATATTTACTTAGTAACGTATTCAATAAATTTACTAAAAATAACGACCGTAAAATTGTGTGACAAGATGCGGTGTACATACAAAATTAAACACACCTGTGATCTCTTCATAAAACTCACTTATTAGTAATTCGCTTGCTAAACTATTACTGGCATAAAAACCTTACATTTATCTCACTCACAACGGATTTTAGGTCTCCATTGTTAAAATATATTTCATAGAAACCAGCTAGTGCGAGAAGCAGGTAAGCCGACTGCTACGCCATCCATTAGCACGTAGTACGTAGCTCGTAGCACGCACGTAGCACGTAGTACATTTTTATCCCAGAACAGATATTAAGTTGTGAATGTGCGCACATCAAGGCACAGTATACTCTATAAGCCTTGGCGTCTATATCAACATAATATATCTGTCTGTGTGACCAAATTGACCACAGTTTAATTGTACGAAGGTAACAACAAGGTGCGCTAATGACATCGAATCAATTTGCATTGATTAAATCAAATATTCACGCTTCGATGCACATGATCGCATTATCGCAGTAACAACATGTCGCAGAATACATATCTACTTTATTTCTATTTTACACTTTCCGATAGTGTGTACTACTATTCCATAAAATCATTATAACACTTGTACCTTTTTTATCAAATACTTGATAAAATGGGATTGTCAGAAGCTTGAAAAGTCTGACGGCCAGTCTAACCAAGAGGTATCGTGTTGCCCAGGTAACTGGGTTGAGGAGGTCAGATAGGCAGTAGCTCCTTGTAAAACACTGATACTTAGCTGAAACCGGTTGGACTGGTAGCCGACCCCAACATAGTTGGGAAAAGGCTAGGCCAATGATGACGTGATAAAATGGGATTATACAATCCTTTCCATTACACGACTACAATTCCATCTCCAATAATTTATAAGTAGAACAAAGTACTAAATGAAATATTGACAGTTAAAACTTTCTTAATGATAGATTCAGAACGGGGTCCGTGAATTCAATTACACACAATACCACGGCGAATAGTCCAATTGTAACAAAGTTAAGACGGTGATTCGATTAACCCGGCCTCGAATTATTCAAAGTATAACTTACTAGTCCACAATCTGATAACTGTACCTTTAGTGAGTGTTTCGCTGTAACACAATGTAATGGGTACTTAAATACTGCGCCACGTATGTCCTCCGTTAAACATTAAGCTGTAAGACCCGGCTCACAACTTCGCATTGTTCTAATATGTTTTCGTACACTAGCATTTCTGGTTTCTAGTTCTGCTTTCTACAAAGTACAGTATTGTAATTATTTTAGAATGTAAATGTAAACTATTCAGTTGAAATATAGAAGATATTATTCAAGCAAAATACAAGTTTATGATAGAAACGGACATGGTTACTATCTTATAACTAGCTATGCCAGAGCTTTTGTATGCGTGGAAAACTGATTTTTGGGTTTTGAATATATCTTTTGAACAAATTTCCTACGTATATCTCTTTGGTGAGCTGGCATTACTTTTTATTCTTGAATCAATAAATACTAAATAAACATTAAAGGTATAGCTTACCCCAAAACATCAAAGAAAATTGCATTGCTACTACTGAGTTAATAGCGCCCAGACAAAAACAACAAAAATTGAAAAAACATTTATTTGGCATCGGTATCGTATTTAGACCCCGCAGAAGCGAGCATAAAAAAACAATGTGCAGATTTCACCTCATCGATTTTATGTCTATGGATATAAGATAGGAAAATCAATCCGACTACGTTTTACCCTGGTATATTATTTTATTGAAAAAAACTTACGATTCATTAAAAAATGTGAACTATGATTCTATAGGTCCTTTGGTTCCCCTTTCCATACAAAAGTACGTGGTGATAGTGGAATCGTATAATAATAACAATCTTAAACTTGGCCCCCGGATAAGTCAACAATTCCCAGTCAGTGGTATGGATAACCCTCGATATAACATTATCTGCTTATCCTGGTATACACGAAACGTAAAGGTCTTTAGGGTGTAACTGTCATAAAACTTTCTGCGAAGGTATCAATTAACGGGTATATTCGTCAGATATTATCGATCACTAGTCGATCGAACTTTGCCCGAAGGCCCCCGGATAAGTCAACAGTGTCCGGCCATCCTGACGCTGCAGATTTATTTTGGTCCGGATTACCCTTGTTACAACAATAAACTGATTGTGTTGAATATTGCCGAAGCATTTATACATTGTATATATGTTTTGATGGATGTTCGACATATTTTGTTGAATAAATGCAATCTTGTTAAGTTATAACCGCTGCTATCGTTTGTTTTATTATATTGATGACATTAAGCACACTTTTTTAATAACTCCTGGTTTTATTAAACATAAATCCTTCAGGCGTATTTTTATATAATCTCTCGTGGTTTTTACGTTTATATTCTATTGGTTCATCGCAGTGGGATCGAGATCTGAAGAGAAGTAATATTTTTATAACTGACCAGTTACTTTTAGCTTCAATAAACAGTTATTGCAACGAAACAGCAATCTTGAACCACTTCGTTACTTCTGCAATACCGGAGCTGGTCGCCACTCCAACAAATATTATTTGCTTTCTTGTTCCCTCATTGAAACTGGGAAACCGAAGTTGGAGGCAATCATTATAAAACTACATCAAAAGTTATCAACAGCTAATAAATCCATTGCTGGATTTGATAGCCGTCAACTTTCCTCATCGGTTTTCGAACAAATGGCTCTTTAACAATTGAACTTTCTTCAATCTAAGTCCAATACTGACATGTTACTTTCAATATTTGTTGAAGCAAAATAGAGCGTCATTATTTCGCATTTACTACAGGTTATGCGTAAAATTACCTATCCAAATTTTACTACTTGCTTTATAAGACGTACCTAAAACATTTAATGAAAAAGTTGTTTTATATGTTCGACGGTGACTGAAATTTATTTAGCAGAAATAGTTTCTTTTTTCTGATTTTTATAGATTCAGCGGTTAACGTCTCATCGTATTTCTCAAAGCCTACCGAGTGTATTAAAATAATCCACTAATCAGCGCTAACGAAGGTGCTTGTGAACGGCAGAGGTAACGAATAAGGTTGGCGAGTCCCGGTCTTGGCGCTATCTATTCAATTAGTCTGATGGACACCGGTCAATGATCATTTATAGGTGATCAGTTGTATAGTATGTGACACGGGACGAATGCGTAGTTAGCTAATGACAGGGCGCGCGGTGCGTGGCTGCCAACAAGTCGTGGACCCACCTCGTTAAAAGGCGCTTCGCTCATCTGACAGTAACGATGATCGATGGCTCCGGGACTTCCCCTGTAATATCCGACACCCCCGGGCCCACTAAACAGCCACCTCAACCCCCTCCCCCCCCCCAAGTACAGACTCCATCGAGACCGAGAATTTCTTCTAAACCTAAGCTTAATAACTATTCAGAGATCAATACACATTGATTAATAGCCCTAATCGCGTGTGATTATGCGTACGAATGGGGTGTGTGCTGAGGCAGAACGCGGGCCAAGCGTTTACGTGGCCCGCCGGTATCACCACATTTACATTGTTGCCAAAACGCTCCTGTGAATAATTTGATTGTTTGCTTACACAACCTTAATTAAGTAAACGCTTCAATGACAGTTAATCGCATCGCGTAATTAAAACGTGTTATGCTATTGATTGATATGGTCTCCACATGTAATCAAGGGCGTCTTATCGCGGTATTGAACGGAACAGATAATATCGACTAAGAATAAATTCGCATCATCAGTTTTAACGATAAGCTCAAGCGCGCTTCGCCAACAGTTGAGCATTTTATAACGAGGCCTTAAAAAGAACAAAGATCGGTATCTTGCGCTTGTGTATGAAAGCAAAGAAAACACTTAGACAGGGAAATGTTCTTCTGTGTATGCATAAACAATCTGAGGGTATCCCGAGACCTCACGACTTTTCCTTGTAGCATTATTTTGGAGCAAGGTACTAAACATGAACACTTCCATTATTCGCGTTAACGACATCATTGCATGCATGTTCACTTTGTTCATGTTTATTTTTGTATAATAATCACTTAATTATCAAAAAATTACGGTATTTTCTTAACGATGGTCGATCGATGGTCATAATACATGTTAAACTTTAATTCATTTTCATTCGGATGAAGTTTCGTTCAGTTGTGAAATAAAATTAAACGTCCGTTAGTATTGTTTTCATTAAGCCCGTGATACTTATAATTCCTGTAATGGTTGCCGACCGCAATGTGTTCATAAAAACAATAGGTATTTGTGAAAAACTTTACAGAAGATTTTTCCAATAATCGTGTCAATATAAAATTACCAACATTTTCAGTAGACAAATCTATGAAATACGTTTTGCTAGTTTGGCCACGTATAAACAAAAATTACTTTTACATATCAAAATAAAAACGTTTAAAAATGATTTTAAATAACCCCTACACAATGATTAAGACAAAGTGATTTGTCTTTTCCTTTACTTTCATAAATGTGACAGAAGACAGTTTAATTCAAACATTGTTTAAATATTTTTAGAAGCGAGGGGTTAAGCAAGTATAAGTAAAGGGTTTTGTGTTCGGGCCTTACATAAAAGGTCGGCGGGCGCATTCATGAAATGGTTTTTACTTTAAGCGCCCCATTATCTTTAAGACATGTCTATGTTTAACAATTAGCGTATCAACAATGCCAAAAAGTTAATTAAGTTGGAAGTTTATACAAAATGTTTTCATTAAACTCGTTGTTGGTTCAGAATTGTTAGATTTCTAATGTTTTAACACTGTTTTTGTGATAACAAATAATAGTCATGGTATTAACAGTGACAGAGATAATAATGTGTGATACGTGTCAAATCACTTGACCAATAAATTCATATTAATTAAACAGAGTGCATTTCATTATCGCAATTCTGTATTTGATATAATCATTATACGTGATTGACGGGGAATTTGATCGAATACCGAACATTTGGAATATTAAGCCCGTAGACAGATACTTGGATTGAATGGCACCTACCTTGGCTGATGAAACTATGCAAGGCATGTCTCATTTAATTAATGAGGTATGTTCGACCGGCTCAAGGAGTACGCTCTCCCATTCGCCCATGATTGGTCGCGCAACATCGCAGGAATGTCTAATAGAAAGCTAAATCGAACGAAGCTCACACAGCTGTTTAACGTCACAATATTAAGACATTAACGTCGGTACTCACAATGTCTTTGACGATTATAAAAGAGGTGTTTTAAAGTGGTCGTACTCGCTTTAAGTTGCTGTTAAGTCTTGTGCAGTCACTTAATTGAAGTGTTTGAGTTGTGACGGATAGAGTTCTAAACCCGTCACAAATGTGAATGTCGATACAATTTTTTTTTCTTTAGTATGTGATCTCAAAATTTGTTGTAGTTTTTTTTAACTAAATCTTGCTTATTAGGGGCCCTCTATACTTAGCAGTGAATCACAATAGGCTTGGTTGAATTGCTGATTTTGACGTTAAAAAGATCCACATAGCATATCTCGAACATATATGTAAGTACCTAGGTACTTTCTAACAATTTATAATACTTACAATATAAAAAACACCGTTTCTTAAGAATATACATACGTCTATACAGGAACCGAAGGACATAATAAATAATCAAAGTACATTCCTGTAGCTATGATTTAAGGTATTTCTATAGAACAGGCACGCATTTAGGCCACAATTCTTTTATCAGCCGACAATGGCCTTGGACCAAGCCCTATTTTATCTCTGCGTTTTTTGTTAGCCTCAATATGGATAGCATTCAATGTGATTTATAACAAGTTTTACAATTTCAGTTCGAGTTACTTTTAAACTTATATATCGACAATCGTCCAAAATAAATTCTTTCATTTAATTACTTTTTGAATCTTTTATTTCACAAAAATGTTCGCCCGTGTTCTCGACGAACGTTAAAAAGTCTTAAAAAAATAATATTGATCGGTAGGTAATACAGGACTTAGAACAGATACATGCAGAAGTACTCGTTTTTTTCTGATAGCACGGTCAGCAACATAAGTCGGTTAACAAAATCAATATTTAAAAAGTAATTGCTTCATTTTTCAAATGCAATGAACCCATGCTGCATTTGTTTTTAACAAAATCAGCTAGATGTCTAGACCACTAATAAGACTACATATTGTAGAAAATTTTCTAACAGAATACTGGCGTGTTGTAAATTCGAATGTGTTAACGACTTTTTTCCTGACTGTACCTAGTAGCGTATGTATATTGGGGTAGTTTCGTGCGGGTGATGGTTTATGAAGCACAGTCACGCTTTCCTGCGTTGCTGCTAACATTACTTAGGTAATACATGTATTTATACACACATATACAAACTTGATTGATTGTTTACAAAAGGCTCGAGTGTTCTTGATGATTTTTCCATCAAGGTCGATTTTTGTATTAATTTTGTAAGGTACGAGGTACAATATTATTAACCCTTTCAAACCATAACAATTAGATCTTTCCCCCTTTTTATTTTCGTTATCTAGCTATGATTGTGGCTTTTTAACATTTAATTCAAAATGGTACTCCAAATATCTCTACCGATTTTGGCTCTATACGAATTTGAGTGGACTTTAAGAAGAGTAAAGGCAAGGAGAAACAATTCATTATAGTAGCTACAGTCACTAAATGAGAAGAAAGGACAAAGAAAGAGGCGTTCACATAAGTTTATAAGTACTAAAACTTCTGATTTCCAAAGTTACGTTGGCGTGCTTCCATCGAATTTCCTATGCATCCCCTAGCGGCAAGCCACGGATATCCCTCATATATCTTGATCGGCCTACCTCACGGCGCATCCGTGACGAAACGCTCCTCTTTCAGAGGCCTACGGACACCTCTTACAATACCTTCCAAGTTGTGGAACCGGGAGAGAGCATTACAAAGTATAGAGCGCCTTCTCTCTTCCACATTTCAGCGATGAGGCGTTAGCCAAATGAGGTTACTCGCTCATGTCACTGCC
This sequence comes from Trichoplusia ni, assembly GCF_003590095.1. Classification (NCBI taxonomy): domain Eukaryota; kingdom Metazoa; phylum Arthropoda; class Insecta; order Lepidoptera; family Noctuidae; genus Trichoplusia; species Trichoplusia ni. Next base: position 15,123,645 of record NC_039484.1, read on the forward strand.
TCTGCTGCAGATTGTGTGTTCATAGCTTGACCAGATTTGATAGCAACAGATGTGCAAATTTTGCGGTTGATTTAGTTCGTAGCTTGGTTAGTACCACAATGCAATAACACTGGCATCTTGATCAATTAAGTCTTCTTAATCCTGCAATATTTAATTTCAGAACAATGAAAATAAAAAAAACGTTCTCCTTTTTGACACGCTGTCGTGCCTTTAAAACCAAAACATTGGGTAATATTTCGGCTAAAATTATTTTACTATTTGAGCCTATGCTAAGCTTTAATTATCATGATACTGTTTGTTTTGGAATATTTACTTTATAATAACAGTGATTAATCCCAAACAATATTGACACCAATCAAAATCCCCATACACAAGCAAAAGCATAATCATTTCACCATTCCATTCAAGCACTACACAAAGCCATTTCAATTATCCCATACGAACTAATCCAACAAATAAATATCATTTAATAATACCCATGTTTATATACAGTATTAATTTACCCATAAATAAATAACAATATATCAAATGAAACACAATACAATATCCTGAAACATCGAATCGCTTATTGCATTTCGATTTTATCTTCAAATAAATTCACGAATCACGAAGACATTTAAAAAGTTTTCAACTTCACAACCAATTTAACAAATCATATTTGCGAATAGGTACCGTCTCGGGAGGAAATATTAAAGTTGTGAAAATATAAATATAGGAGAATATAGCGGGCGCCGCGCCGTCGAATATTGAAGTGCAATTCAAGCAAAAGCTGGAAATCTTACATGGACAAGTGACTGGCGAAGACTTCCCTTTTAAGGCTGCGATTCGACAACAAAGCTTAGCGAGAAGTGTTTTAAAGAACCAATTGTATTGCACTAGCAGTTGGAGTTCGTACAAGTTCAGGAAATAAAATGGTGTTCTTTAAAATCATACCCTCAGACCACATCAATAAATTTATCAAAGACACTATGCTATGTTCTATGACAATTGGATAATTCATTCTATATGAAAAACTAAACAATTACACTCAGAAAATACATATTGTGGCGTATGAGAAGTATTACTGAATAGGGTATTTGATCAAAAAATTGTTTAATCGTTTTACTGTTTGTTTGTTTTATAACGGATACGTATTTTTTATTCTATATCGTAAAAAAATGAAGTTTGACGTCACTTACCAGTACGCTTTTTACTAGCAAGTGATGTTACTTGCCCCCACTAAAATACATTTCATCACCTTAAGTGCTCTTAATCCTGATGTGATAAAATGAAAAACACGCAATCGATATTTTTTTGAAAATTGTCTGACGGGCTAAATAAATTCATGCTATTGTTTTGTGTTTCAACATTACATACGTGGGATTACTTTGTCTTGGCCTTTATAGACTCACATAGGCATAACTGTGTTGACAGCTTTAACGTCTCAAGGTTGATACATTAAAAACAATATCAATTGGTTGTTTTAATAAATATTTAATGTGCGTCATCTCGGAGTTCAAAGGTCGTTCAATCCCGCGCTCTTTGATCTAAGTTTAGATGTTTATTTATCTTTATAGATACCGAGTCACGTGAAATATGAATACACATCTAAGAAATTGAAGACGTCTAGATTTTAAATGAAAGTGAAGTGATTTCTCTGTTGCTGTTTACTTTTCAGATAGGATTGAAATCTATAACTTCGGAGAAATTATTTGCTGTCGAATTGCTGTAGTGTTGATATTTTTTAAGTATCTTGTTCTAGTGCATATTTTTTTGTTGTTATTATAGCGTAAGTAGTATAAACCCCGGTGCAAAAAGAGGGGTTTAATAACGCGCTTGCTTATGTTTTTGATTGTAGCCTCGAAGCAATTAAAGCTAGGAACCGATATGGATGTGGTTTTTGTATGTAAAAGAGGATTTCGTAACGATGCACGATGGATCTTAGACATTTTACCGAAAATCCAAAATCGGTCTAGCCAAGATCATGAGCTGTTTTCTATGAAGGATGTTTTAATTTCCCATAGATAATTACTGGTACTATTACTTAGTTTAAATAATTATTCCTAGTAGTAGTTTAATTACCTTAAAGCACACAGGTGAAAAGTTTAATTATTAATATTTAGTATTAATTTTAAATAACGAGTGAGGTAATTAACAAAAAATCTTGAAAAGTCAATAGGTAGATGAAGCTGTAAGCTTGAGTTTGAGCCTCATTTCTATGATTTTTCTTGATATTAAGAGTTATAAACCTCCTCTAGAGTTTTCCTGTACCCATGTAACTTGCCAACTTAAGGATCTAAAATGTTTGTAAAGGGGAAACGGTAAATTTGTATGACGTACTCCAAAGAAGGTAAACATTTTTGTTTCCTGAAAAGACGATTTCTTATTGAAATATAAGTCATTAAAGTAACTTTATTCGCGAACTTATATACACGTGTTTCATCGTCAAATTTATACGTATTGCATGGAAATACAACAATAGTCTAAATATAATGCGGCGCGTGTAAGTCAGGCTTTTGACTTTGAAGCTAAAGAAGTGGGCTGGAGAAAAACAAATGTGCAAAACTCAAATTCCATCAAATTTATCGCCGTACTGTATCCCAGCTTAAAATTGATATTTATTTTGTATAGTGGCATCTACATTATCTGTGTCTAGTTTAGACTTAATTACGGGACTTTAATTTGGGCTTCTGTTAAGACAGTGCAAGACACTCTCGAAGCAAACTGTTTTCATCAGCTGTTCTATTGTTTAGTGTGTCATGCTCATAATACTTTATAGTCACAAAATGAAAAAAAAAACCCAAATTAAATAAGCAGCAGTAAATGTGACGTATATATTTAAAAGTCGAATATAACGAAAAAAGGAAAAATACATTAAAATGTAAACTCAGACGATTTCGAATAAATTAATACAAATAACAAATAGATCGTTTAATTAAATTTTATTGCATGTTGCAACACAACAGCTGAAGGCAGACAGACGTAAAAAATAAAATGGAATATAAATATAACGCTTCAAATGTTACTGCTTTTCAATCACTTAACTCTTGGTAAATATTTTAACTTTTCAACCTCGTGCATTGTGAAACTTAATATTTTATTAACTTTATTTAAGTCGCACACTGTAGACGGCCAATGCCAACCACTTCTGCCGCGGGCCGGTTGGTAAAGATTTCTTATGAAATAAGTAGCACAATTGTACATCTTTTTCTTTTAAGTTATGTTTTTTGCCACATAAAATATAATATGAATTTAATATTGTCAGTACGGGCTAAGTAAAATAAAGCTATTTAAAATGACATCTATTTCATGTTAAATGAAAAAAAACAACTAAACCGTTTCATCTAATCCGAAGTTCTGAGGTAAATAAAAAAAAGAACCTCCTCCTGTATGAAGTCGGTTAAGGAGTCTTGGTTAGACGATCCGCTCAGCTCAAGCTCAATAAAGCATTATAGTATTCAACAGGAATTACCTACGACTCTTTAACGTATTGAATAAGTGATTTGAGAGAGTTAGCGTGAGCAAACCGGTTGTTCATAAGTACTTTGACTCCACTGGGTCCATGTTCAGTGTTCACGTAGTTTTTAATTGGATAGACCTATGCTCCTATTATATCCAGACTTAAATGCAGGATCAAACTCGATCTTGATGGAGAATCGAGATCACCATTTCTGATAACGTTGATGAGTGTAAGCTTATCGTAAAGATCGCTTCTTAAAGCGCCCCGAGAAAGTTCAAAGCGCTCTTTTATCAGCGACAAAGTGTGTTTCTTTTCTGTAAAATATAAGCACATCAACTTGTTAATTACTCTCGTAAACTTAGGTGACACGTACCGGTCGAAGGAAGGATTGAAAAATAGCTTTGAAACATATTGTTTACCTATCTGTCACCTGCTTTGCATAAATGAGGATATTACTAAATACGTATTTCTATGTCTAATACATATGTAAATAAAAAATAATATTTCTACATCTATACTAAGGTCACGACAATCTTTATTAAATCAATACTTAATTACATGAAGTCACAGCCTGTATTTCATAATTCTATAGGTAGGAGATTTCTCTTATTCTTAAACCGAATATAAAATCCGAAATTCTCGAATATTTGGCAAAGGAAGTTTGATAATTTATATTTAGGTAGTTCATAATACAAGAAAGTAAGTCAATTTTCATAGGAAAATCAGCAAGGTATAAGGTCTAAGGTATAAGGACATAGTACAACAAACAGTCTTCCACTAAACTTGGTGGAAGATTCCCAATTAATATACGGAAAATCGTCAAAGATACGTCCTTATTGGATCAATGTCTGTAAGGTAAAAATATGAGAAAAAGTAATCATGAAACCAACGCAAACACAGACTACATTAATGTCACAAGTATAATTATTACTGAGCGACATTTTTATTATTTCGGTTCGAAAAACACTTAATTAGTTCTATACGTAATACTTCTGAGAACATTCTTGTATTAATAATACTATTTTAGCTAGTAAGGGAAAATATCAAGTATCAACCTATAATACGCAATGGCCGGAATAACCACCCAGATAGGTTAACCACTTAGGTAGGTATTACGCGATGAATTTATAGACCATATAATTGCATAACTACCTATTATAGACGCATTGTTGTAGCAACAAGAACTAACTAAGAATGATACAAGCGCCTCGGAAAAACTCTGTGATCTTCAAACGGATAATTGGATTATCTGTAACATTCAGAGTTGGGGTAAGATACTTACAAACAAGGGGGCTAAATCTGAAGTAAAAATGAAAGCCTAAAATAAAGAGAGTTAAATACACAGAAAAATAAAATTAAAAACAATTAATTAAGATCGAAAGTCAAGTCCAAATTATGAATAGACCCCAAAGGCGGAAAGAAAATCTTCCGGATTTACTTAAGAGCTGATATAATTATAGAGAACCGGATGCCACACCGGCTCACGCGCGCTCATTAAAATATATTCAAATTGCCACGAAAATCCATTAAAATTCTCGGCGTAATGCGGTATCATCTACTCATTATATATACAAACGTATGCGAGTAAACATAAACACGTACGGGACACTGCAATGCACCAAGGCGCTGATTGCCACAAACCTACTTACAGCTAAGTTGATAATAATATAAACAGACCTACATGCAGCAAGGCGACCTTGTTTTACTAAGCCACTTGAGTATTTCTTTCAAACTAAATAAGCCCCAAGAGTCTAATTGAAGTCAAAACAATAAAGCACTTAGCAATTTGGCATGTACTGTTCCTATGGAAATATTTGTATCTACTTTAAGAGGATTTCATAAGAATCTAAAGAGAAACAAATTTCCCTCCAAGATTGTAAACACCGCAGAATTTTTAATTAGATCTTAAATTGTTATCCTTGGTATTCGCTCTGACTTCCTTTCAAAATTTCCTAATAATACTTTCAACTAACATTTTAGATATCATATTATTTTTAGATACTTTCTGCGCTAAATTGACTTAGAGTTCAGTAGAGCGTGTATCAGACACTTAAGAAGATTAAATGAGGCCTGTCAAGGATGTCAAATCTTCAATCCGAAGTTTGTGGGTGATAAATGGTGCATAAATAAATCAGTCCTACTAAAAACTCCATCATTGGTATAAAAATGTTCGGTATAAAGCAGGCAAATAACTGAAAATGGTTTAAGTATTCAAATAAGAATTGTCTTTCAATAAATCACGTAAAACTATTAAGACATTTTTATTAATGAAATACAAACCAATTTTATTCATTGAATTTAATGTAATAAAAAAACGCCTTGCAGTGGACATCATAAAACTACAATGTACTTTTTTACTACCTATATACTTAGACGTCTACTTATCTAAACATTTTCCGAACCAGTTAGATAAAATCGATCTATTTGCTGGCAATTTTGCTCAATTTTTTTTTGTATTGATTTTTATTTTTTTGGTTGAAATATAAAAGTCATCATTCAATCAACTGCACCGCTGGGCATGGGCCTACTCCAAGTTGCGACACAAGACTCGGTCATGCGCCTTCCTATCTTCTTCTTTGGTCATAGGTTCACCAGGCCCAAGGTCATTATACCTATCTATCACACACATTACTTACCTAGAGCAAGGAATAATGACATAACACTAACCGACATACTCAATATTAAATCAAAGAAATAGTAATCCATGTTAAGTTTGAATTTTATTACAAAAAAATACTGACTTCTTGGCAGAAGCATATTATCAGCCCTTGAAATATGAAGAAAATGTTGATATTAAGAAGTATGAAAAACTTATAGCATACTAGCTGTTGCCCGCGATTCCGTCCATGTGCCACAAAATGTAGCCTTAAAACACGCACTACCCGCCCCCTTCCTTAAAATCAAAACCTCTTATAAAAAGTTTCATTAAAACTTTTTCCCCCAGTAGCCAATGTCCTTTCTGACCTTAGACTATCTGAGTACCAAATTTCATTACAATCGGCTGTAGTTTTGGCGTGAAAGCAAGACAGACATACAGATATACTTTCTTTTTTTATAATATTGGTATGGAGAGAATATAATCATACTTAAGAGGTGTTTTCTAATTTGTATAATTTTATTATTCTCAGATATTTTTCTTAACAAGATCTCTACTCAGACGTTACTCATGTATGCCACTTAATGTCGATTTCTTCTTAAATGTCTACTTTACTACAACGATAACGTAAAATAAAATGTTTTTGTTTAGTATTAAATTGCCCATTTGACCAATAAATTCTAATAAACCCAACAGATATTTATTCAAAAACCACCGGAAGTTTTTTTTTTATAATTCTTTTTGTTTTCGATCGCCTCTTTATCTGTTTACCTAATTATAGCCACCTCTACCATATTCTTTATCATTGCCACTACAACGTAGATAGTCCGTCTACATTAATACATTCTTCTAGTGCATTGTATAATTCTGCAGTTCTGTATTCTATAACTCTTGTTCTATATTTGTACTATTGCATGTCACTCAAATACACCAACCATTGGATTTATATGTCGTGACTACTGAAGCTATTATTTAGTATCTGTCATATAACCGGATCAGTCCATTATACGACTAATGTCTAAAGTCTAAAGCATTGACTATTGAAATCCGTAGCCAGTGTACAGATCGTGTGCACAGAGATACATTCACTCAAAGGTGAAGTCGTAAGGCAAAACATTATGTAATATCTTCCATTCATTATATTATACCTATTGATTTCACATAAAGCCTTCCTTACATAAAGTTACAGAAGTTGCATTATCGCCCACAATCTCCAGGCAGGTAGCCGACTATATGAATACGGCAAGTTCAAGGTATGTGATATTCGAGCACAACGTTTCTCGCGGCAGGGTGCGTTCAGCGTTGGTAACCTACCCGGCGTAACGGAAGCAGGAGGTAAAACCGTCAGAAACCGGCGGGAAGTCGCTAGTACATCCGGTGCGACGTTCCATAGAGCACTCTCTATATTATTTTGCTTCATTGTTGTTGTTGATTTACATAAATGATTTACGAGCACCGGCTTTCTTTGGGCGGCCCGAGGGCGAAAACATTTTAATTGACGGCGAATATACTTGCCTGCTAATATACCTGTTTATATTTCTTTAAGTATACCCCGCTTAGGTAAGCGCCGCATTTAATTAGCATCGTATTACTTAAATTAAAATATGAAGGTATGATAACTTTGAAAGTGTGTTGGTGGGTCGTACTTGGTTACGTTATTTCATTTTATACATAGACGGATAGACCCATGGCAATAAGACACTTATTTATCCTTTTTTTTAACCGCTTAGTAAAAAAACCTTACAGTATCCTAATAAACTAAAAATAATATTACCCGGCCATCTGCATTGATATCCACAGCAAATCATTTCAGTTCAGTTCTTATTTTGATTTAATTTATTGTGTCATTTGTTTTTTGTTGCGTTTTATTTGTAGGTATACCTAGTATTAAGACAAAAGGAAATCAAAACTCCTTAACTTTTTAAGTACATACATAAAAAAAAATAAGTATTTTTTTTTTAAAATGTTGTACCTCTTGAAACCCACCCACAAGCTTTTCATTTTTAATGTTTGAACTTTCCAGATAACTTCATTCAAGCCTACCGCATCACGTCCTCGCTTCTTGTTTAGTAGTTCGAACAATGTAAAACAAATTCATTTCTGTTTTTCACAACAATAGGGTCGTTTGGTTAGCGGCTTTAAAGATCCTTAGCCTGACCCAGCCCAGATCATTGGCAAAACTACCAGCTTACGCAAACATCCAGACAGGAAAACGAGACACTAGGTACACATTTTATTTAGATTCTAGTTATTCGGGTATGGTTAATCTAAATTTCATCAAAATTGTTCCAGTCTTTTCTACGTGAAGAAGTAACAAACATACTTCACACAAAACTTGGCTTAATAACATGACTTAAATTTTAGTGGCACGAAGTATAAATATGTCTGTCTTGTAAAATTGAACTTTATTAAATAACTTTTAGTGTGCCTAATACTATGAAAGCCCCTCTCTGGTTTAGACTTTCCTAAGTATTTTCTCTAAGTACCTCCGAGTATAAGGAGCGCAATACAAAACCCGTTTTCCATTACACGAATTGGAATACTTTTTGTGAGCCCCTCAACAACACGCGAAGCTCCGTTCCGATTCTACTTGCACTGAGTTAGATTCACAAAACTATTCTGCTTCGGATAATGGGTATTCTACTCATAATAGGTACCTGAAGACGTATAATCCACTTTAGTGTTTTCATGTGAGTAGCGCACCTATCGTGGCCTGCTTTTATTGAACAGAGTGGGTATAATAAATGTTTTTGTTTAATATTCTTGGCTCTGCAATTATCTAGCTCGTAACTCCAAAAAGGTTTTATCTGTAGGTGGAAGGTCCCAATAATGCTTGTGAACCAAATTTCCGATTAGCCTAAGTAAAGCAAGCGCTGCAAGATTTCTTACGTTTAATGTAGTTATGTATAGTTTAGCGCAAAGTCACTTTATGAGGAAGACTTATTTGAAAAAATAATACTATATTACTTAATCTTTATGCATCATTCGCGACTAAAAAACATTAAGATCAGCTATCCGGTTAATAATTCGCCATTGTTTTTCAGTGTGCATGTACCTATTATTATAGATCAAATAAAAACGTAATTGAAATCTACAGTATGATTTTTATAGTAAGTTAGACATTTTGAAATTTATTATAGGCTAACGAAATGACGGCACCTATTTAATCATACAAGCGCACTAAATGTAACCGTTCATATTATTATTATCACTTTACTTCTTTTAGGACAAACTCTATACGATTATAATATGTTTCAATAAAGTACTTGATTATGTAGTTACACTAAAGTGCACTCACAAAAACTAAGACAAGGGAAGCGTATTTGCATTTCTACCGTTTTTTTTTTAATCCTCCCTCAATAAGGAATGACATCTTTGAGTCGCGTGGGGTTTCACAAACATTCAAGTGTCCCCGTCACGTGTGGTAAGTTTGATACCCGCGCAGGACAAGCATTTGCTTGTTTTGAGTCTAGGTGTCTTATTCTACAAAAAATAAATTGCCTAGTGCGGGATTTCTTTTTATTTATAAAAAAAGACCCAATATGAATCAAACTCCCGACTCGGTGCCGGACGTGCAGCTTATGAAAACTTTTGAAGAGTGAGACGTGTCTTACCAGACACATTGACTGTTGTTTAGGCTAGCGATAAAATTTATCACTGACATATTAGCTACGTAAGTCCATTTATTTTTAGCTGTATTTAATAACTGATATTTTAATCACCACAGATACTTTCTCAGGTGTAACTTATAAAACAGCAGTGAAGGAACAAGCAGGCTCTCTCATGCTTAGTACAGTCTTGTTTAAGCAAACGTTTTGTATTATTGTTTTCATCGCTGCTATGGTTTACTGCTGCCATCTAGGCGACATTTATTGAACCTAACTTTTAAATTGTGGCGCCAAATAAATCAACTAAAACATCACTACACTTTAGTAGTAATAAGTTTACTCTATGGTTACTAAAATGGTTAATGTAAAGCTAACACACTGACAGTAATGACAGTCCAAAACTGACAACAACAATATTTTATGCAATATCAGTATCGTTTCAAATAAAATAAAACAAGAAAATAAATTAAATATAACGCAAACGTTTACCTAACTATTTTACAGACATACTACCTAACCTACCGAAGATACACTGCCATTAATGATTTAATATTCTATTTACATATTACATTTTAATAACTTTGACCCTTGTCACCTTGGGATATTAATTATTAATGAACTGTTATTCTACGGGGTCTTAAATAATAACCGCTGCATTTTGAACTAGTCCTCGGGCGGTATTGTTGTGGTTGACAGCACGCAGAATTACCCGTCTTTTATTTAATAAATTATCGCAAAATGCTTTCTCTGTCGCCAAAATCTTGTGATACCTTCGTCGTGCTGCCTCCGTTGACTAACAAAAATGCAGTTATATTCGGCAAGAACTCTGACCGTCCTCAAAATGAGGTCCAAGAAGTAGTGCTTGTGAAAGGTGGAATCAGAAATGAGAAGCTTAAGGTAACTTGAGGCTGCTTGATTTATTAGTAATGTTAAAATGATGGCAAGATTCCTTAATGTATATCTGTATTGCAGTGTACTTACATAACAATAGAAGAGAGTTCATCTCCAGTGTATACAGTGATACTGAGCAAGCCAGCTTGGATGTGGGGAGCAGAGATGGGAGCCAATGAGAAGAATGTAGTCATTGGCAATGAGGCTGTTTGGACTAACAACAATGAGGGTGATGGAGATGCCCGGCAGAGGCGCCTGTTGGGAATGGACCTAGTCCGGTAAATCTTAATTAAGTCATTGCACAATCCACCTTCCAGCAAATTAATAAAATGTGACCCAATTATCATACTTTGCAATAGCATTAATAGATAAAGTAATTAACTTAAAAGCTTATATAAAATCTTGAAATTAATATGCCTCTAATTTTTTATTCTGTTTCCAGACTAGGTTTAGAACGTGGAGATACGGCTGAAGCAGCCTTAGATGTTATAACATCTCTTCTTCAAAAGCATGGACAAGGAGGGCCCTGCTCAGAGCATGATGATAGCCACTTCTACCACAATTCCTTCTTGATTGCTGACCCTAAGGAGGCATGGGTTCTAGAAACCAGTGGCAAGTTATGGGCAGCTGAAAAAATTGCAAGCGGGTACCGGAACATTTCTAATGGTCTCACAATCACTACAAAGATTGATAAACATTCAGATAACTTGATGGAGAAGGCAAAACATATGGGGCTATGGAGCGGACAGGTTAGTATTCACATAAAAGCTGTAGTGAATATTTTAAGCAATAAAACAATCTTGTGGTGTAGTCACAGATAGTTTGAAGTTTGCTAGCATCCTGTAATTGATTTCCAGGGTGAATTTAACTTCACTAAGTGTTTCTCATCTGGAGGTGATGAACTTAGGCAACAGGAAGGGGAGAGGTTGCTTAAAGAAGGGAGTGCTGCATCATTATTTGATGTAAAGAATATGATAAATGTACTGAGACACAAGGATAGCCGCATTTGCAGGGGATGTGATGACACCTTCCCCACACAGGGGAGTCAGGTAAATTCATTTTAGACCTTTTTTTGCTGGGCCTTATAACTGAGCTATAAAATAACAAAGACATAAAAAGTCTAAAACAAAGACAGAAATCTAATTAACCTACTTAACACTAATACTAGTATGACAAATTCTATCCAGATATATTGATGTTAATTTGGAAGTTTTATTTTTATTATAACCATAACATAACTAGGTTAATGACATAACATAACATGACATTTAGATCAATACTAATTAAACAGAATTTCCTACAGATTCCTATTTTTTTGTAATGGCGAAAAGGGTGTTTGTACCAGAATAGAATACTCCATATTTAATACTTTATTTGAACTTTACAGAGTATAATATTGTGTTATTGTAATTGAACATGTTAGATAAGTTGTTTGGCCATCTTTTCAGGTATCCTTACTCTGCCGTGAGAAAACCAGCATCCACTGGTTCACTGGTACCCCTGATCCAAGTGTATCATTCTTCAAACCCTTCATCTTCACTGAAAAGGCTCAAACTTCTCCATACATAGTTAGTCCTGATGAGGTAAATTATTCACTTCATATTTCACTTATAAATATCATTATTAGCAGCATTAAATATTTTTCTTTCTTTGTCACAGCCACCACGTGAACATCGCTTATACAAGTCACATATGGATTGCATGACAAAAAAAGATGCCGATAAAATAATAGAAAAACTCCGCCAAATGGAGACGGAACGTACCGCTGCAATTGAAGAACTTATTAAAACCCAGTCAGCACAAGATACTCATGATCTCGACAATCTCTTCAAAGACTGTGTGGAGACTGAGATTGAATTATATGAAAAATGCTAAATAAGTGTCAAATTTTACAAATGTTTCTAAAAATGTTTATGACTGTAATCTTTTCGCACTAGCATCAATGTTTGACTCTATCACCAAAGTTATTGTTAATAGCTAAATATTTTTTAAGTAGAATTTGTAGACGTAGGTGAAGCTAATTTGATTTAAGAGTATCTTAGGTATCACGGACCCTACTGTCTGACTTTTATTTAGACTTCTATTTCAAACTTTTGAATGATATGACTTATATAAATATAAAATACGCTTATTTTTTGTAGTACTTTGCTAAAGTTACCTGTTAATGTTTGTAATGAAAGCTATCGTATTTTGCTAAAATTTTAGATCTTATCTATCTCTACACTCGTAGTTAATGTTATATTTATTAAGGCCTAAATAAAAGGAATAATAAATATTCATAAATAATTATATGTAGATAAAAAAATATTATTTTTACATGAAATAGTAATCTTAAATCATGTTATTTGCATTGTATTTGAATGCTTGCTGCCAGTTACGATAAACAATTTATCTGATATAGATATGGCTTTGCTTTAAGCAGATATGACTTATTTAAATTTTTACAAAATATTTACAAATGTTAAGAAATCTGACTCGTGTATTCATCATTCGTCCATTTGCTTGGTACAATGTTGTATTCTTTATTTACACAATATACTAAATGGTTGATGTTGTAAGGTATTGTAATGATAATATACTACTAAAATTAAAAGACATTGCAGTGCCGTTTATTTCTGGTACTGATGCCATTCTGTTTGCAATAATAAATTATCTTTATGGATTAGTTATTGTTAATTTTATGTGTATTTTAAGAGTAACGCTCTTTTGTGGTGCTGGTTTAGCTAATGCAATAAATAAATACTTGCTAGGCTTGCGGCCTTCTGCAATAAGTGTTTCATTGTTATTTTGAATCACTATACACAACCAAGTGTCAAAGAAAACGTACTTAATGCGCTTTACTGAATTGAGACAAGTTTAATAATAGTTATACTTTCAGGATACTGACAAATCATGTTATGAAATGGAGGCTTCGTAGGTTTAAGAAAACGATGAAAGGCCAACCGGTTAAAAGCTGTATTCACAAACGATATGTCTATCTCTATTTGTCTCTAAATTCTGCTTTACAGTGACAGAGACAGCATAAAACTTGACTTAATTAAGTGAAGTTTCTGAATACGGTGTAAGTGTGCCAATTTCTGTTTCCTCACACACCATATTCCTCCTCTGTATAAGAATATTAATATTGTAAGATATTATTTTTATTTATAACTTAGAATCATTTATTACAATAACGTAAATTAAGTTGTACTATTTAGAAAGACCAATTTAGTTTATATTGTTTCGTGCAGCTAGTTATAATATTAGCTATAGCCATTTATTTGAGGACCTATTAAAAGACAAAATAGCATGAAATTTAAGACAATGCGGGTATTTTATGTAGATAACCTGCGTGCTGTGTACTGTAGATGTATTATGTATTATAACGGTTGCTAAGCACGTAAGTGGTCTCCAGCGTGGTAGCTTCGGCAGTATTGGTCTAACAAAGCAAAAAGAATTACTTCACTTGTCGGGCTTCATATGGCTTGAGCTGATTGGGGCGTTCATTCGGGTCAACGCATCATTCGATTCGATAATACTTATATTACGATTATTTAACCTAATGGGATTGCGATCCACAAAAATTCAAGTAGTTATATACACGGCTTTGCTGATGAAGTGAGAGCGGATTTTTCTCGAATACTGATCTATTTACATCCTTCCGATTTTACCTCCCAGCTGTGCCGATTAATGCCGAGCGACCCGCTTGTGTATAGCTACCCAGACTCAATTTTCGTATTCATGTAATGTGCTTGCTTTATCTATTTTGTACGTTTATTATAGAATTGATAAACTTAACAGCAATATGATAATACCGTGATTTCAACTGTGATCACTACTAAAATATCTAAGTAAAACTGGTTGTTTTAATAAATGCACTTTTGAATCACAATGGGGCTCTTTTATTCATAGAATGTTAGTTAATATTGATTATAACTGTTGAAAAATTACAAGATCAAAAGAAGTTAAAATGAAAAATTATTTACAAAAAAATATGTTAATATTGTTTAAATTTGTATTAGGTACTTAATCCCTTATTATCATAGTCGTTCAGAAGAGATACAAAGATATAATAATAAAGGCTTCATGCAAGTCGCAAATAAAAATTTTCATTTCTAGAGACGAAGTTCCTTTATTTCCATGTACTTATACAACTTAGTCTGAAGTATCACATGAATTCGTAATTAAACCGAAGTTAGGAATCTTAAATATACGGAAGATAAATATTTAAGCTACCTAATTCAATAGTGTGTTATATACACTACTAACTTGTACACTGAAATATACCATTTTTGAGATTATCTAATAAATGCCACATTATAATAGTATCTACACAGCAGATTAATTTACATTCATTTTCATTTTCGAAATATATAAAACAAACTACTTTATTATAAATAGTTTTAACAAAACATTAAACATTCAGACAAAATATTACTGAAATCGTAATGTTACTATTTTGTCTAGAGTGATATGCAATTTTCTATTGTTTAAAGTCGGCACGTTAAATACTAAGACGGTACAATGTCAGAATTTGCTTTCGTCTAGTTTGTACCTACATTCCTTATTGTGTACACGACTCATAACATCTATTAGAACAGTTAAATTCCGAATATTAATTAACGATTAATGAGATCTTATTATTTTATGCCAAGTGAACAGTGCAGTAAAAATCGGGTTTAATTGAAAACATTTAACAATCGCCTCGTAACGCTGTGTCATTACTCGAGTGAAACAATTTAACTGCACCGCAACGCTACACACTAACTGCTATTGTTAAAGAAATCATAATTATAAACTTACTCTTAAACAACAATCGTAATCTACATAATACTTAAACTTAACACAAGTCCGTTGTATCATCTCTACAGCCACAAGTAGACCGAATGCTAACGTATTCATTTCTAATTAAAACCTATATTATACAAACCGTAAGCAATTTAATAAAATGAAAATTTGGGACATTATTAAGACGAATTATAATTATTTTATACATTAAACCTTAATATTTATAGACACAGTAAAGTAATCGACAACTATAAATGTATGTAAATTGCTTTGAATTTATAAGGTTAATTTTGGGTTTCCAAATAATGTTTAATGATCATCGTACAGATCAATCATTTAAGCATAGTTGAGGGTTGATAAACCAAGAATGACGGCCAGTGGATTAACCAAAAATAAACAACATTACGCTTAAAGCTTATTGACTAAATAATGCGTTAACATGTCGTGTACTTGTGACTTCAAATCGATGAAAATGCAAACAGGACACCATTGTCATAAATACTCAACTCAACATTATAATATTAAGTTCCCGAAACTTATAAACAACTTCAAAAATCTAACATTTACCTACGACCCTACATACTAATTAAATCTATACATAAAATTAGACCAATACGGTCACAAAGAAAAATCTCATGCAACACAAAAAAAAGTATTGTAAATCAATCATTTTATAATGAAAAATATTATTCGAAACAAAAAGATTTTTCTTTACATTATAAAGAACATATACAAGGCGTACAATTTAAATCATAATTATACATATTATAATAAAAACGGAATTATCAGACAAACATAAAAACACAATATTAGAATTAAATTAATATTCAGAACAAAAATTAAAGCATTAGATTTCTTAAACACACTACACAACTTATGAGAATAATTGTCTTACTTTATATAAGACTTATTGATTTTATTTAATTTCATCAATAGACAGACAGATAATATTATACTACCTTATTTTGTTGCACTCATATCACCTGTTACATATCTCACATTCAAATAGAATTCATTTTAGTTTTTCTACTGTAGTGAATACTGTCAACGGATTGTAAACCGATAAATGCAAAATGGATTCTCTTGTATTATTTATTTATTATGAACTCTTTAATTTAGAACTGTTGCGTTAAGGTGCAGGGAAACTTTGAACCTCACAGCAAATTACACAAAATGTATTTATGGCCACCAATAACAAGGATCAGTAAGAATTTTTCTATTTACAATCCGCTGGCAGTCAGAAAAGGCTTACAATTATTCAATGGTAAAGAACTACATAGATACTATAAGAAGGACGTGATTATCCGGCATTTCGCTGACGTAGTGATAAAGGTGCGTAAATTATTGATCTACTATTTACTGATTTGTGAGGAGAGGTCACCGATCTGGTACTTTGATTTTTAACTTTGCTATTACTTAGGCATTAATTTCACCTTATGTGTGGTTTATGTGGTCAAGACCCTACCTAAATACCAGAGAATCGATAAATATTTTTTAATTGGATAAAGTGCTAAAATGAAAATTTATATTCACTCATCCAAGTCACCAGACGCGCATTAAGCTAAATAATTTGGATTCGGACATTACAAGTATACGCAACATCAAATTCCTACGATCGCAGAACATTTTAGATTATTTAAACTGTAAACGAATAAATCTTATGTTAGTAGACTCTAGTGATTATATACTAAACATTTAATATATATGACTTGGTGTTGTAAAACCAGAATGTTAAAAATCCAGGTACTGGCACTCTCTCAAACAATATGTTTTTGATATAACATTTATATTTCTACTATTAGTATTTTATGTTTACATATAATATTAACTTCGTCCTATCTGTAGAGTAGCCCCGTAGTTCTCTTATGAAGTTGTATTGATTTTTTATTAAGAGTTCTTGAATGGACATTCAACGAAATTTCGGTTGGCTTCTCCAGTACTTATTACAAGAAAAGATTTCTAAGTTTTAATAATTAGACATTGACGGAATAAGTATGCATAAATTCTATTTCTAATGATTAATTTATCACTTTACTATATAGGTAAATCTAGCTCAAATTTTATAGGGTATGTAACATTTAATTTGATTTTGAAGAAAACTAGAAGGGTTTGCAACGAGCTCCGTATTTGTCTATTGTTTATACAGAAGTGAAAGATCTAGAATACGATTCTTACCTATACAGATATAATACCTATGATGTAGATAATTATACATTTTAGTTCTTTAAGAATGTTTGAATCGAAATGCTGTTAGATTATAATTTCATGTATAGTCATATTACCTATCTATATGACCTAACATTAATACATCAGAATACATGATCTGTGACTAAAAAGTAAAGGAAGAGTTAATATTTTCAATTTCATACTTTCACATTACACTAGAGAATATTTTTTATTTTTACATATATTATTCGTAAATGTAGATAATATATCAAGACACAACCTAAATCATCGCCACAAATGTCTATGTTACACATACTCTACGTCAGAGAGAAACTATGTAATGTGCGATTACTTACAATACGTGAATACATTTTTCTATGAAAAGAGTTACGAACGGAACCTGACTGCTAGTCCACCAAACAAAAGAGTATCTACATAGATAATGGGGGCTATGTACAATCTGTAACGAACAGGAGATTAGGTACTCTACAATAATAAGAACGAAATACGTAAATTTACAATTTAATTGTTATTCGTGATAACTATTTTGCATTGTAACGATTGTGTTACGTTCCCAGAAAATCTGTTGCCTATTAAAGCGTATTTTCGGATTCCATGTTGGTTTCATCCTATATGTCATACTGTCCTAAATATAAGTTCTGAAATACTAAACTACGGTATACCTTCATATTCGTAATTTAAACTTTTAAAATGTATGGCCGCGAGATTGTGATTCCAATCGTCATAAAGGACTCGGATATAATAATAATCCTTATTTACGATGAAATCTATTATAATTATGGTAAATAGACTTTTCTTATTAAGAAAGTAATAAAGAATAATGGGCCTGTGGTAAAAGACGTGTTCAAATTTATGAATCGGTTTTTATGTGAAATTATCTACTGAGTAAATACGAAGACTACAACCTACTAATCGATCAAATGACAGAATTTTGTCCACTATTAGGTACATTTACATTTTTACACATGCTACGAATAAAGATTTATTAATGATAATTATCCTATTTTTATACGTTCAAAATGTATATATCCGAAGATTTATTTGATATATGACGATCGAAAAATCGGGCCTAAGGTACGGGAATGTTTTTGTATTTACACTCTACTAATACACATCGGTGAACGAAACCGTATGCATTGTGCTTACGGAAAATGCAATCGGTAATACCAATTAAGATTTTGAATCTACTGGGTAAATACATGAATAGTATCCAATAATCGAATCAGCTACGTATCTACCTATACATAACGGAATATGAGGCTATATACATACAACCTGTACTGCAATGACTAATATTTGATCACTGTATTTTATTTACAGAGCGATTACACAATAAAGTTTAAATAGTCTACGTCTAGACAGATAATAGGTAGGTAATTTATGCAAATGGCAACTTTAGCATCAATTACCTTGGAAAGAGAAACATTTTTTTTTTAAGTATGACTAAGATATATCTAATTCGGATAGCACAGATACAGTACAGGTTAATTAAGAATTATGTACAGGTGACATAAGACGTGCTTCCGTCTGCAAAGCGATTTCCCATCATCAAGTACTGCGTCCCATTATAATTTCTTGCCCAGTCTTCTATAATCACAGATTACCTTACCCCGCGTGTCTTTAGGCTAAAACTTTATCTACACACCAAAAAAGTACATTACTCCCCTAGATTATAACCTAGACACGAATATGCTGAATATCGCTTTACTGATTACATAATCTATACGAACGAATTCACGTGCAAATTTTATCGCACGTTGGTACGAAAAGAAAATCATTTGTATCTAGTAAATATTGTGACTTGATAATGAAAACAACCAGCTAGGTACCCACCTAACAATAAAAGCATTGCAATAAATGTATAAATTAATCAAAAGCTTTTGTTCAACTTTATACAATGCTCAAAATTCTCAATCAATTTGTGTTTATGTAAAATAGTTCATATTAAATTTTAAATACATACATAATATAAATACTTCATGATAGTTTCATTTGGGACCGTGTCTCCACATGCAAAAGATTATCAAATATAATAATAAACTTGCGTTATACGTGCAAGTTTTAAACACAAATCATATTTAGTATATAACAATGCGCGTGAATTTATCCAAACGTATCATTTTATTCCAGTAAATACATGGACATAATTATAGCAATTCAAAACATTAAATTTTAATAGATATAGATCAACTGTTGTAATTTCGCAATTATTCATTAATTTCATAACTATTCACCTAAACTATTTCAATACATCATTAAATATTAATTTATGATTAATTTACGATTATTCATTATTATATAGATTAATTTTGTAAACTGAATTCAATCCTTGTGAGGTTCGATTTTATAAATCTGAAATCACGCGGATACACTATTACAAAATAAAATGGTAAATTGGAACAATTAATTTTGCATTAAGAATGTTATTGCTTTTACGAACATATCTTGAACTAGCGACCCGCCCCGGCTTCGCGTCGAGCAGTGCTAATATACACCACAGAATTTCTTTAACGTTCTTTATTTTGATAAGGATTCATACCATTGTCGCTGCATCGTAATGAAAATACTTTGGAATAAACGTTTGAAATTTGAAAAATTTAATATTTGTTGTATTTATTTTGATGTGGATTATATATCTCAACAAAAAAACAGCTTTGAAAAGAAGTTTTGGAATAAAATTATTAGCCAAAAAATGGTTATGGTGAGTCAAACTTAAAAGATAGACATATGCTGTCTGAGACTTTTTTGTAGATCTCTTTATGGTGTACAACATTGCAGAACATTATTTTGAAGTATCTCTTGCGGTTAAGCCAGTGTTTGCAATGAAAGCGAAAAAAAATAGTAAATACATTTGAAATCGCTAAAATTGACTATGTTCCTGTACGAAAATATACATAGATTATACTTAAAACGTTTTATCTATTAAATAAAACCGCATTAAAATCCGTTGAGTACTTACAAATATTTAAGTGGTCAAGGGGAAATAGGGTCGAAGTTGAAATTAAATGCTTGCTTTGTATGGATAACCTAACGAGGATCGCGATATTTTTGGTGCAATATTATATTTTAAGGGCTATAACTTGATGTTACAGTTTAGTAGAGAAGAGTAAAAAAGTATAGTATATTCATACTTGAATATAAATAATTTTAGAATACATATTAGTGGAGAAATGCTTCACCTGATACCGACTTAAGTTCTGAACTTATCCTTCGAATATGTTTAAAATTTTTGAATAAAACTTGCCAAACCGTGATTCTTCCAATATTTACAAAAGTTGTGTATTACTATTGCAACCGAGAGATTTAGAGAGCTTGCACACCATAGCGTTGCCTAAAATGCCCAACCTTCCCTCGCCTCTTGGCAGGGGCAATAAACTATACAAAGATCATTATTGGCAATGTCTCTTAGTCGAGATAAATAGTGGTAGCCAAGAAAAGACCTAAACTTTGAATGTTTTCTTCAGCAGCTTATATTGAACGCAAGTTAACATACCCAAGTCATGGTCCTAGAAATCATGACAGACGAAATACTACGGCAACCATCAACTATTTGAATTTATCGTCAGACTGCAGTGCGTTCAAACCGTAGCACTCAATTACTATATAGTTCATATCGGCACAGCACGTGGTACACAGATACAATCATGTTAGTACACAGTCGCAACTTAGAACCACTATGTAAATCTCGACAAGTCTCTCCAGGCTCGCCTAACTACAACATTGTGACTAAAACAACAAATAAAGTCTTTAACAGATGTATGCAACTACAATTACACTGCGGCTTGCAGTAATTACTTAAAGAATATACTTAGCATCACTAAAATAGTCCAATTTTCTTGTTTACTAGTCGCATTTGGAGTGTTTGATGTTTTATACAATTCGTAGAACTGTAGTGCTCAGCAATCATTATAAATACCAATTTGCGTTTTTGCCGCCAAATTGTCAGGCGGGCTATAAACGCTAGTGCAACGTTTTCGATCTTTTAGATCTCTTCAAGGCCTTCGAGGTCCTCACCCAAGGCAGCATAAAGTCCCTGGAAATTGAAAGCAGATCTTTTTATGTGTTTCTTTGGACGGTCAGACTTTCGGACTTATTACTTTATTTTTCTTGTGTACAAGTAAAGTAATATATCATGCTTATAATATGATTGCAGTCTACATAGTGAATTGGTACGATACAAAATGTACTAACGCTCTCGGTAAATCCGGGATATTCTCCCCAAAGGCCATCACTGGGATCGTATCCGTAATCTCGATCATACGGACATCCCGCTGCGGCTGCGGCCAGATTGTGTACATCGAGGGCTGATAGGGAATTGGCCCACTGTACCAGGGATCCCTCTGTCTCAAGCGAAGTCGCTCCACATGGCGCTGTTCCCGGATCCTCCGCATATGCCACCTGTAATGCATTTCAACACGATGGAATTAACCCTGCTCATGAGTCTCAATCTCGATCTTTTAATAATTTAATCATAGTATATAAGAAAGAAGTGCTTAAACACAAATTAGTGTAAATAAACCTAGTAACATTTATTCTACTATTTACTACCTGCCTCATTTCACGTTGTGTCAGTTCGGTTCGTAGGTGCATGATGAGGTCCCTTCCACTCTAAGCTGACATTCGACATGCTAGCATTTACTCATTTTTCATTCCTATCATCTTTTACACAAATTCATCATATTTGTCCACCTTTTTATAATACCTACTGGTAAGGTGGTCACTTTAATCGGAAACAAATCAGGACGACTTTAACCTACTTACAAATAACTTATAGGAAATACAGAAAAAAAAATACGACAACAACAATATTGATATTTAAAAATATATCAGTTTGAATTACCTCAGTTAGAGTAACATCAAAACCGCTGGGATTTTGAATGCAATGGGAATGAAATGGAATATGAATTACTTCTTTTTGTCACTTGGATGTTTTAAAACACTTTTAAATATTAATTTAAGGTGGATAGTGTCAAGATGAAAAGTGTAATCAAAATTTGTTTTTATGAACCGAAAGCTGTACGCTTACGTCATAAATAAGTGACAAAAAACATCCCATTCATATTTACACTTGCGCAAGATTTATGGCTCGGCGTACTTTTGTCGCCAAGTCATAAATGTTGCGTCTTATGGCCGGCTCCATATAAGTGCCGTGGAATTAGCGCGTGAATTCGCGTAGTGATTTCACCGCAAAATTCGTGCCATATATTCATGAAAATGATAACTAAAAATTTGGAAAAGATGATACGTTGGTAGATTACTGAAATATATCGAAATATCAATACTACAAGCCCCCCAGTGAAGATTAAAGCGCGGCGCTCCGTAAAAATCGTGAAACTACAGTCGCGATCAAATTTTTTCAAGATGAAAACCCGACCGTGGCAACACCGAAGCATGGAACAGGCGTGAACTTCGAAAGAACCGTCTAAAGTAAGGCCAATTTAATATCGATATCAGTACCCAACTTATACTTTGAACTTTATCGTGTTTCAAGTTGGTTTCATTTTATAACATAAGTCTGTAACACTGTTGCTGTTGCTATTGTGTGGTTGTAGTGGCCACTGCTTTGCGTACATCAAGCGTGAATTTTCATTCCAATGAAAAGCCGTCAATTTCTATCAGTGATAGGGAAAATATATTCATTGTTTTTTTAAGTTTGATAACAATAATGATGTAATAAACTAAACCCACCTTGGGCGATGAAAATATTATTGATATCTCATCTCATTGGCCATACTTAAAGTTCTCGGTCACGCCTGTTCGCAACGCTTCACGGCACGAATTTGGAGCCGGCATCAAGTACGAAATCGTACTTAGACAGCGTTTAATAGATTAGTTCATATACCCTACCTCAATTGCCTTCGTTCCTCAGCTTCCAATTTTTGATGTCGCTTCTCGAAAACTTTATCATCCAAGTTTTCTGTCCCCTCCATAGTGTAACTGCTAGTGTATGGCTTTTCACGCCACCTCGGTACCTATTCAAACAGAAAAAGGTTTTTATGAAACGTGTACTAGGTAAAATGAACTTTTAATTGGTAAAGCGGTGAGCAGACGACAGACAATTATGCAAGCGATTTTTTTAGTCTTGCAATTAGTTTATAGTACGACTTTTAATTCGAGTCAGTAAAATGACATTTGCAACTGTCATTTATACAAAAAAGAGTGACCCGCTACAATAGTGATGTTTGGAAATCTTACTTGGACATTTAGTCATGCTTTATTTTATTATGTATCAAAAATGTATTGTAAGATGATATTGAATTTGTTTTTCATCCAACCACTGTATAATGTCAGAATTCATTCAGTTTGGAGTTGGCTACGCTCGACTTTTCTTCCATGGTGAGGTGCTTCATCTAATACCAGCACCGCATATAGCTTTAATTTTGTAAATTTAAATTAATATTATTTTTTTAACATTTGAAAACAGTCACCGTGTATGTCTTTTGATTAATTATCGTAAATTAAATATTTTTTTATATAAAGTCAATCTGATATTGAATAAAAAAAATGTAAGCTCGACTAACTTTTGAGTGTAACAAGTCGATTCTAACACATCACTATTTATTTGAAAAACCTGCCACACTGGAAATGTCATTTTACTGACTCGAATTAAAAATCGGACTATAGTCACATTCCAGTGAAATTTTATTCACATAATATAATCTAATAAAACAAAGAAAATGTCGGTCGCCTGCCCCATACATGTAAGTTAGACAACCTACCTCTACGGTAGAAGCTTTGCTCTCTTCCGTAGCATCGATGTCGTCAATTTTAACGTCGGGGTCCAGGCCGAGGTACCAGGAGACGTCCGGGTCTCCCACCTGCGTGTGATACAGCTTCCTCGTCATCATTCCCGGGACTGGAGGGTTCTTGCCGCGACACGCAGCTAGAAAACACGCAAACACGTAAGTTCTACTTAACCAAGGAATTGGATGTACTCGAGCGGTGCAACCTAAGTGTGTACAAAAACACTGTAGATTGGTATACAGTCGCAGTTAGCATTTGTCACAGCAAAAGTGATATTGTTTTCAATTATTCATATATAGCTAATTTTTCCGTCGCGCTCAAACGCACTTGTTTATATATATTTATAAGTTTAATAAACAACTTCTTACCTTTACCCTTCGCGGTCCTGGGCTTGGGCCCGACTGGTTTAGGAAAATTTTGTTTGGCATTCTTTGTAAGGCCAGCAGTGGACAGAGCTCGTTTCCTTCCACGTTTGCTGTCCATCCCCCTTTTAACCTCACCAGTTGGGTCCTGAAACTATTTAATTGTACATTGAATCCTATCTACATTACTACGTGCTGGAGTCGAGGATACTATGTGCCATTTCACTAAAACTAGAGAAAAAAAAATGAAGATTATTAGACATAAGACTCATAACTGTAAAAAATCATTTGAGAATTGGCATTTATGACCGGAATTAAGCTCGACTTAGAATTCTCTTGTTTATTAATGTTGGTAAAGTATATTTTAAGATAGCATAATAAGCATGCAGCATAAATGTTTGTATTTACTTACCTCCATGCTAGAAGGCGACATCAAACTCGTTGTTCGTGCTCCTCTCTTTTTAGTCTTATCACCGGTGGTCGTGTCACTGCCTTGTTCATAAGATAGAGTATTCATGTTATTTAGAGTTATAGTAGAAGTAACCGTTGGATCCACTTCGAATAACTTTCGGAACTCGCTCAAGTCCAGATTTGCTACAGGTGTTGTCAAGTTCGAGTTCTCGCCGTACGAGAAATCACACATGCTGGGTTGATTTCCTAGAGATGCAGACATTATTCGCCAATTTATGTCTTGTTCCAAATTAGTCTGCTGCAAAGGTGTTTTAATCGGTGATAGCGGCGACGTCTCTTCGTTTGTTATACTTTCGGGTGCAGTATGAGTGGCCGTAGTCGTGGGTGTGTACGCGGCAGGGGCAGCAAACGTGTTCGTCAGCGGAACTGGTTGCTGGAACTTATTCAGTGGCGAATGCGAAGCCTTGTGCTGGGCCGAGTGCGAGCCTTTATGCATAGCTGAGTGCGAGGCTTTGTGTGACGGCGCTTGGAGGTTCTTGTGAAGTGACTTGTACGACGACGTGTGCGTAGACGTACGCGTAACTGTATGCGGGCTTGAAAGTATTGTTGTATGCGTGGATGTATGCGTAGTCGTAAGCGTACTTGCATGTGTCTTCGTTATCGAATGTGTAGTCGTATGCGTAGACGTTTGCGTCACCGTATACGGAATTATATTTGGCAAATTGTATCTTTTCTCTAATCTTATTTTATTTGGCATTTTGGTACTTGTTTCAGTTGCTGGTGCGTCGTATATCGTACGCCTCGTACTTTCTCCTGGCGTATCTGAGCATATTTTCATTCTACCGTGATTCGTTTTTTGAAGCATTAGTTTTGGGATAGGCGATTGCTCTCTCATATCAGCTTCGCCCAATTGGTAGGGGTCTTCCCCAGTAGGTGTGGTATCGATAAGCTGCAGCCGATCAGACAAAGACCCAGTAAAATGTGGCGTTTTCTTTGGAACAGTAGAGGTCTTTGATTTACCATACGTATTTATCATTTTAGACTTTTTGTTTACACTGAACGAACGTTCAAACGATTTGTCATCTTCAAACACGTTAGCTGAAAATAAAAGAAAAACGTTTTTATCTTAACTTGAATTAAGATTTATAATTATTTAATTACGCCTGGTACATTTGAATGTTTAGGTTTTGTGATAGGCCTTTACTCGCACTTCTTACTCAATCAGGTACATAAGGAATGCCAGGTGCAGCTAGTCTCGCTATAAATTTATTTATCAGTAGAGTACCGTTTTATTTAAAGACCAATCGATTTCAATAAATAATTCTGTTGCAATCATATTGATTAATTGACTATCAACGACGGCAACGTGTCCCTTAAATTAAATGCAAGACGTAGTTACGCGAAGACTAATTAACGTGCTTACTATATTGTAGTGCGCTGTTTCTTTTCAAACAGCAACCAATTATCTTTGAGAGCTTTTAAAAAAAGTACAACATTCTCAAAAATCCTAACTATTCAGACTATCGTTCATTAGTGAGACGTACCATTTTCCGCAGGCTCAGGTTTAACAGGCGGCGCTTTCGGAAGCCGGCTCAAACTGCCTAAACCACCTGAAGTTCTTCTTCGACTTCTCTGAATCTTCTGTATCACCGTGTTGCCACTGCAAGAAAAACAGGTGAACTCTCGTAAGATATAACCACACACGCGCAACTTTAGAACTATAAACTTCTAATATACTGAACAACCTGTTTGAGGTGACGGTGTACAGCGGTTCAGGTCGTGATTCTGTCTTGATTTCCTTCTGAACAAATGACCGCTTATTCTCAATCATTGTGCCGAAGTTGTCTCTTTGCAGATTATTTGGATCCAAAATTGTACCTCCTCCAATGTCCCCTGGTAAGTAGTTAACTACGTCTGAAAAAGAAAAGTACTAACACGTCAGTATCATATAGAATTCGCTTTGTATGTCTGTACAAATAAGGCTGTCAAATTAATGAAACATAAAAAAAATTACAATTGCGCTCAGTAAATGGTAGAAGGACAGAACTATGCTACTCAGTTTATTTTTTAATTATAGAATCATAAAAGGAACCGACTTATTTTTGTATTACCCCTCAAGACCTCACCAAATATTTATAACAACGTAGCACATACGTCAAGTAATAAGGGAATGGGTGAAGAGAGGTTTTATTTATTAAAAGATGCCGCTAGAATATTGCGCAGTTGCCTTTTAAGTCTTCTTAAGAATGGTATGGAATAAGCAATTGACTTCCGATTTTACAAATTTTGACAAGACATTGACACCAATCTATAGCTGTATGGGGATAGTTATCACTGGGAAAATCCTAAACAGTAAGCTTATATCGTAATGCCTATTGAAGATACAGAAGTAAACATTGATACAAGCAATATTACGTAAATACCATCGAACAAAACGAGCGGATTCACGATGCCAGGATGTGTCAAAACATTGGGTTTACGGGGATAATAATAAATAAATACACCAAATATAGGTAACATTGATCTACATACAACATATAAATGATACATACATAATGGCAACATTTGCTACAAACAGGCAGCGTCGTACTACATACTCGGGTACTACTTACCTGACTGTTCCAAGTTATGCCAGAAAGCTGGTTATTACACTATTCGATTTCTATTGAAACCAATAGGTATTCGACCAATGTTCTTAAGCGGGTTTAGTTATTATAATTACACATAAATTCATGATAGTAATACGGACTAACGTTATCAAAGTATCGATTATATAAAGCGTATTTGTGTATTTACTAACACTACCACACGCGCCCGTAACTAACAGCTTCTAATAAGCAGTAATTCAATAAAGACCTAGTAAACAATTCTTAGGTAATAAAATTTGCAAAAATAGCACATGGGAACTATAGCTCATAGTCACCAATTCACGTAAGTGTAGGGTCCAACCAAGTTACACGACAAATCTCATAATACTGAAAAATGCTCTGTTAATCGTTTTGAGTACTCTATTTTCATAAAAAAATATAAATATTCAAATTGAAATCCAGCACAACAGTAAAAACATCGAGAATGAGTCCAGTAATCAAATGATGAACGCTCCTACAGAAGCTTCTACTCAACACTCGGTGTAAGTCTAAATGTATCATATACTCTGTCCGCGCTAGGATGGCCTTTTTGACAGGTTGTCAAATGTCAAATTGTCCATAAAATGATGGGCAGTAAGCTACTGATGCGATTTAAAGTAATATTCGAGGTAATGCTGGAACGTTTGTCAATCAATTTACTACGTAGAAATAATTTAGAAATTTTAAAATAATGCTCGTTTTTTTTATTAATTAAGAAGAAATTAAGTCATGGACTTACTGTCGTTGGTATAACATATACGTTGAATTTTTTACACGGTTTAAACGTTATTTTCTAAATATTCCTAAATTGCTTACACAATTTACAATTGAAGGTAAAGTCAATAGGTGTTTATTAATGTAAACGTTCAAAACGATTTTGTACATAGCATTCCCAAACATTACTATGGCTAGGTAGATTGCAATGGATTAAATTCTGTCACTTTAAAAGAATAACAATTTTGAATGTTATATTTTTGATATAGTATTATTGTTTAAGAACAGATTAAATATGTTTGAATTAAAATTGCGTCATTTCTATAGGCACACAATTAATAGTAAAAAATATTAAAATCGTACTTCACATACTTGCTACATAGCATGAAATATATCAAAATGGTTAACCTAGCGCGAACAAAGTAAAACTTGATAATTTACCATGTGAAAACTCTAGTACATTATTTAAAATGAATCATAATGAACACTGAATCAAATTTGTGTATTTTTCTAGACAAATCTATTAAATTATATAACTAAATAGCAAAAACGATTATTTTATATCATAAAGCCAAACCATAACTTGTTATAATAAAATGTTTTAAATATTTTTGTTAAAGCGTAATTATTTTAGTGTTAGAATAATTTGTTAATACATAAATATTTATAATACGAGGTAATGTTAAGGTAATCAAAAACTGCTGACATGACACATCCTAATTCAACCGCTACTAAGTTCAGAACACTAATTTTCGATCAATTTCGAATCTTATGAGTGTAATCGAACAAGTTCTTGCTATATACATTTTATACTACATATTAACTGCCTACCAAAATTTACAGTAACACAAGTGGTTATTGGAATCAGGTCGGTGAACACAGGCACATCTCAGTGGGACTAACTATTAAGGATTAATTTGTTATAAGTATAAAGTTGTAATCATCAAAATGCTTCAACGGGTCAATTTCTCTATCAGTAATTGTTTAGTATAATCCGGGAGTTATCAAATTTTGGAAGATTTTGGGTTTGGGATAAATAAAATAACTTTTTGGTGTTAATTGTTATTTTTTTTACAATAATTGAATTAGGTAGTTGGATTGTCTTACCTGTTTCTGGAATTCTATTTAATTCCAAACTGTCCGACACATAAGGTTTGATTTTTGGAATTTCATTATTGAAAACATAAGGATTTGTTCTACTAGGCCTATTTGTTCTACTATCTGGTATCAAAAACTCTGATAGAGTATTGCACATCTGAAATACAAAAATATTGTGTCACAATAACAACATAAAATGTTAATCTCATAATACACCTTTTGTCTGCATAGAGATCAAGTGGTACCATATCTATTTTCTCAGACTGAATGTCCGAGTGCATGTGATTTAAATGACTGTGTAACCCTTCTGACTAGGCTCCAAGTTTTAAGCTATATCATTTAAAAACTTAACATGAATAAAATACATACTATAAACTGCTTTTCACAACATTTTTTTCTTATGGAATGAACAACCGCAGTTATATATTAGACAAATGATCTTAAATATGGATTAAAGGATACCACTCATCTCTCAAATTGATTTACAAATGTCATTAAAAACCAAAGTTCTTGTAGATTTGAGATTGACAAACTACAAAGAGCAGACAGATTGGCCCACCAACCACTGCAACCATAAAATCACATATAACAACAATTATTATACAAAGTTTCCATAATTATAAATATCAGCTTTACCTGTGAATCTGTACTACTGGGTTCGAGCTTGACGGTTTGATTAACATTTGAAGGTGGCACATGCGCAAGAGGTAGAGGACTTATACTGTGTCTCTGTCCCACAGTTATTCTTCTATCCATACGATTCACTTTGGATTTGAGCTGAAAATGTCAATGCAAGATTTGTAAATAAAAAAAATAAACTTTTACAGTACACCATTATTTTTTACACCAATTTTATGTAACTATGTATATGATATTCAAATCAGTAATTAGCTACTTATGTACTTAGACTAATCATAGCGTAAACAGCAATAAAGACCAATAGCAAGCAATTTGCAAATTCGCTTGAGCAAGTTATCATTATATTAAGTATCAAATACTAACCTAAATAAGGCAAGCAAATACAATTAAATAAATAAAATGCTTTGTATAATTGGTATCATGTAGTTTCATTCATCTTAACATAAGTCAGGTGTTCTCAAGAACAGCACAACTTGTACAAAAGAAAATGCAGATAATCTTTTTTCCTTTAATTTTTATTACAATCTTTCCTACTAATCTTTAATGTCTTTGTATAGTTATTATATTATCTATATTATAAGTCACAGCTAAAAAACAAATATTTAGCAAAGGCAAAGTGATTTTGTCATAATAGCTTTGCATTTTATTTCTTTTACTATCTTAGAATAGACACACGCTAATCATTATTACATTTGCAGAGCATGAAAATGTATTCGTAAAGCATAGTTGGATGTAAAAACTGCAAAATTGATTGATACATGTAATATGAACTCGTCTTTTAAATGGATATTTCTAATGATTAGACTTAGTTGTGTTTCGTTTGTTAGTAAATTTGTGTCTGTCCTTTTACTTTCAGTTTTTACTATCAACAATATATTTTATAAACAAAAAATGTTCTAGTTTAGTATTAATTATGTTAAATACCACAAGTGAATAGAAATTAAGTGTTCATAAAGCTTCTTTTTGTTATAACCTATAATGTTTTTTGAAAATGACAAAGTGTTATCAATTTATATCGGAAAACGTTTATTGTTAGTATGTTTTTACAGATTTAATAAAGTAAGTATGAAGAATACACATAATATATCTATTTTGATAGAGGTACAGATTAAAAAGCATTAAAACTCTGTATGAGATTACATAAATTATATTAAAAACATGTATATATTACAATGGCTTGAAAATGTATAAGAATTGCATTACACAGCACATCATTTTGTATCTATGGTACATAAAAGATATCTTATCTCAGCATAGTAATAAACAAATTGAGTACCTAATGCATATGAAACAATACTTACAGAATCATTTTCCAGTCTCAATGCTGAATTAACTTTATCCTTGTTAGTAATTAGTTCGTTTTGTTGTTGTATTAAATCCAAATGATATAGCAGCAAACTTTTTAGCCTCTTATTTTGTTTTTCAGCTTGGGTAAGTCTCTCTGAGAGTTTGCTAACCTCAAAAGACTGGTCCCCAGTGGCTACTAGTTCCTTATCATCAGTTAGTAGAGGGATTTCGACTTCCTTGTCTAGAATTGCCTCTTGTCGATCTGAACTCTCGGAATGACATGCGTATAAATGGTCGAACGGAAAACTTAATGCCAGGGATTCCTTTGTATCCAATTGATTTAATGTCGACAGATCCCCAGAGAGATTCACCAAATTCGATTCATTTACACTACTGCGACTGTTCATCTTTATAAGGAGCCAATTGTAAGTCACTTACGACGAGCCTGCCGGCTGTCAAATACTAACTAACCGACACTACACTTTTGTTCGTTTCATTACAACTGAATTGATCTTCTGTTTTGTCACACACACAAACACAATACAAATAATTATTATCCACACTTGTTCAATAGCATCACATTTTAAAGCGGAGATAAATTTGCGTATTTTACCATTTTACTACACTGACATTTCTTTCACGCACATGCAATATGATAAAACGCGCATTATATATATGCATGTAATCCTACCACGGTTGTTAAGCGCCAAAAATGCTCGGATTGAAATCATTTGTAAATATATTTAAATATAACTATTATTAGACTGTTTAAACCACGAATATATGACGAAGTTTTCGAGTAAATTGATTAAAAATTGAAAAAAATCATCAACTAGCGTCAAGGCGTCAACCGTAGACATTTGCCTTTTTTTCTGTAGAGCGCTATAGAGTTGACGCTATGCCAGAGGGCGTCAGTTTGGATTCGATATGATATTCTCGCACACTTTACCGATTAAGTACCGGTTTAGGTCATTTTTATCAATTCTTGGGCATGTGAAGTATTAGTGAAGTAAAAACTGATGGAAATGTTTCAAAGAAAACTTATGTATGAAATAGTGTCATGTATAGTTAAAAATTTAACATTTGCGAAAACTGGCCCATACAACATCCTTATACAATAATGATGAAAAAAAAAACCATTTACCGCCTTTTCTCGCCGGCTAATGTAAGTAATATTGTTGATGTTAATCGTTTAGTTATTTTTCGCATGGTCTAGTACTGGGTTGTTATATTTTGTACCCATAATGGTTATTTTATTATTTGGGTTACAGAGCCTTAAATGTACTAAAAACGCGGGATATTTAAAAAAGTCAACCTAAAACGGCGGGTTGGATGAAGTAAGAAGCACATTGTCATGTTAATTTTTGTTTTTAAAACAAATGACAAAAACAATATTATTGACTTACTTTATTTCCCCTTTAAAGTAATTTGCGATTGAATTACCTTCCATTATTTATTTATTTCTGCGTTGAAGAAAAAAACCAGCATAAATTATGGCTACGATTCGCTCACTATATTTTCCTCATTTTGGAAAACCCGGAGCATTTTCATAAATTATATATTGAGATTAGACTTCTACAAACTTTCACCCTTTTGTCCATCTATAGCTAATAAAAGGCGCAAACCCGAAAAATAAAATATTTACTCGTTTCCACTAGTCTACCAACCAACCTAAAAACGCGCTGCTCATCGATTTACGTCTTTGGCACACGTCAAGCTTGTTCTTATTCGTCCAAAGCTCATCGTCAAGCTATATTGTGCGCGTAACAAACCAACTACGTAACTGACAACGCGGGGTTTAGTTTCCATGACAACATAAATTCAACGATTCGACTTAATTATTTATTACTGCTGTTACCCTCGCGACTCTGTCTGCGTGGACTTAGTTTACAGCGCCCAAAAACCCCTGTGCATAATATATGTTGCATTATTTAAATATACATTTAAGCCAAATTAGTTTTATATAAACTTTGACCCCCATTACAACCCTTTTTTTTAGTTAAAGAGTAGTACGTCCTGACTCAGGTTCTAGACTATATGTGTACTAAATTTCATTACAATGGTTGCAGTTTCAGTATTTTTGGCGTGAAAGCGAGACAGATAGATGGACAGAGATACTTTTGCATTTATAATATTAGTATTGAAGTATGGATTATGGATTAGCTACATTGAGAATTTGACCACGAAGACACGCAGCTGCGTCGCGGTCGCAAGGCGCTCTTCTTTGTGTCTTGCACCTATTCCCCCCTTAATAATCAGATGGGGTCGAGCACGTATTGTGGTCAAATTAAGCATCCTTCGCAACAAGGTCATGATAGATTCATTATTATAAATTAAATAGAAGAAGTATATTTATAGATGTATGTAATATTAGGTCTTACTTTTGACTTAGGTATCTACTGTTTCGAAGATCTGAGAGCAGTGTATTTAGGACACGTACAACCACATAGTTTCCAGTCTCCGCAAAAAATCTAGAGTTAAAAATGTAGATAGTAAATACTAGGTACCCAAGAAAAACTTTATCACTGAATTCTGATTTCTGAAAATTTTATTCTAAATACTTATAAATCGTTAGTGTGTTTCCTTACAACTCATGCAGTTATGTATCCTTACATCCTTACATATTATAAACAAAGTCCCCCGCCGCGTCTGTCTGTCTGTCTGCCTGTTCGCGATAAACTAGAAAAGTGGTGAACGGATTTTTATGCGGTTTTCAACAATAGATAGAGCAATTCTTGAGGAAGGTTTTAGTGTATAATAAGTTTAGGTTTTGTGTAAACTGACGATATTACAACGATTTTAGTTAAACATGTCGGAAAAAATTAAGCCATTCGAGAGCTTTCCTCGAGAACGCTGCCAAAACCTTTTGAGTTACAACAAAACAATGTATGGCGGGTTTGTACCTCTTTAATAGATCTACAAAAAAGTCCGCCGTGGTATATGTCTATCTTCCAAGGATAACCCACAATAACCATTTTTATGTGTTTTCATAATACAGTAAAATTATGGGTTATTCACGAACCTATTTTTAACAATACAGTATTAATCCTTATCCAAATATTATGCGTGTAATATAGAACAAAATTGCCTTTTACACTACACCAAAAAAGTTAATAGGTAATGAGTTATCGTAATATTAAAATCTCCGCGCGAGAAATTAAAAATCGATGAAATGTAGCGAAGATTTCGTTGGCATCT
The DNA here is from genome assembly GCF_003590095.1 of Trichoplusia ni. Classification (NCBI taxonomy): domain Eukaryota; kingdom Metazoa; phylum Arthropoda; class Insecta; order Lepidoptera; family Noctuidae; genus Trichoplusia; species Trichoplusia ni. The sequence goes on from NC_039484.1 coordinate 15,158,213, forward strand.
ATCTATACTAATATATAAAGCTGAAGAGTTTGTTTGTTTGATTGTTTGAACGCGCTAATCTCAGGAACTACTGGTTCAAATTGAAAAAATATTTTTGTGTTGAATAGACCATTCATCGAGGAAGGTTTTAGGCTATATATCATCACGCTGCTACCAATAGGCGCGAAGAAAAAGTCATAACTTATATCTTCTTACCACGCAGACGAAGTCGCGGGCAACAGCTAGTAAGCGATAAAATCAAATTTTCTGTAAATCTGAGGGCACGGCAGTGCCCCTGCCAAGTCTCGAGCAAAACGGGCACGGCCGTACCATCTTTTCTCGAAGCGATTCGCGGCTGTTTCGCCCCCCCTGTATCTTCGACGTGGACAAAGCTAGGAGTTTAGCTTTTCGGGGAATAATAGTAGGCATTAGAACAAGCTTAAGTTCGAAATTACATGCCAATTGAATTAATGGTTTAGGAGTTACGGTCGATCAAAGTTACACCATTTTGTCACTCACTGACTCACTGACAGATCATCAAAAATCTAAGGTACTTCTAGCAGACTTAGAAACTTCAAATTTTGCACCAAGATAGGTCCTTAGCCACATATAAAGGAAAAATTATAAAAACATTAAAAAATAATATGCCATAGAAAACAATTTTATATTTGCGGTTTGGCAAGAACATTATGTATGGATTTTGACTGCATTGTTAACTTTGTTCGTTGTTTAAGTACCTATTCAATTGGATGAATACATACATAGAATAGAAAAGAATAATATAAATGTAATACACAGACTATCATGAATACAAATTAATACATAAAATTCATAATTCATTAAATTAATAAAGCTAAAACTCCATTGTATTGCGATAAATATTGTATGCGCGCTCGATAGATGGCGTTGTACGTGTCTGAATCGCGCTATGGTTTCGTTACAAAGCGCAGTCTAAGTAGTACTTCAGAATAATTCGATAATTTTCATTTGATAGCGCCACCTGTCTATGAAAAACCATTTCGAAACTAAAAAATATTGTAGTGATAATTGATATTCGGAGAACTTTACGTGTTATTTAGTTTAGTTTAGCTATAGTTTGTAAGTTAGTAGATATATATATGCATATATATATAAGTTTAAGCTTGTTTACATTAGAAGTAACGAAGTCTCAGAGAAGAAACAAAAGAGATAGAGATAGAGAATGGGTTCTAAGCAAAGCAGTAGCTGAAGTCCTAGAAATTATGACACCTAAAAAAAAAGAAAGAAATACACTTACAAAAAATAAATGAGATCCCACCAAAAACATTAAATGTAAAAAAATGCCAAGTCTCTCGATGCAGTCTTTCCATCGTAAAAAGTTTTGAGATCTCATAGAAGCCAAGTCCTATTCAAAATATTTTGTAGTTATAAATCAACATTTAGTAATTGTATCAATAGTTTTCTTTATATTATAATTATAGTGACTTGGCAATGAGCACAAATTAAAAGCTGCTTGATGCCTGGAATTATGTGCAAATGTTACTGACGAGACCAGTGATCAGATTATTTGTTATGTGTGAATCATGATGGTCACTACCGACTACATGCTCCAATACAATAATTAAGAATACCTTACGGGCCATCGCTTTATGAAAGTAAATGAATCGAGAGTACACTAAGACTGACTGCCGTTGCCGAAATTCGGTTGGGACGACACGGATAAACCAAAAGAAAATTAATTTTGTGATATTAATGTTTACGCATGCGGTGTGTGTAACTTTCAACTCCTACAAATATGCCGTTTTATTTGTTTCTTCTTGTGCTCATTGCCAAGTCACTATAATTATAATATAAAGAAAACTATTGATACAATTACTAAATGTTGATTAATAACTACAAAATATTTTGAATAGGACTTGGCTTCTATGAGATCTCAAAACTTTTTACGATGGAAAGACTGCATCGAGAGACTTGGCATTTTTTTACATTTAATGTTTTTGGTGGGATACTTTTTACTCGTTTCAGACTAGTTTTATTGATAACAATGATATTAAATATAATGCAGTAGTATTTATTTTACTGTGAAGCGAAACAGCAAAAATCCACGTTTAAATTACAATAGCACTAAACTTTATTATTCATGTGACAGCTTGTCATAAAATGTAGAGATTAAGAAATATAGAAATCATTAATTTCAGTTAAATATTTAGCTTACCTCTGTGGAGTTGGCACTCTTCCTAATCAGACCCTAGACCTCGAAAAGCTTTTTTCTATATCTAGAACCAAACTTGTCGGGATCTAGACGAAAAAATAATGAAATAAACCTGTTATACCTATATATTACTACATCTATTTTTTTAAAGCTTACTTTATGTTATTTTTAGGTAATTATCTATTTGAGTTTGGAGAAAAAATCAATTTATGAAATTTTCTTTTTAATTACGGCCTACTCTTTCTATTCTGACTCTCTTTTTATGAATTCCAAGGATACTACAAATTGGATCCGTAACTCTTTATTTAGGTACCCTTCATTATGTCAAATATACAAAAACAAATTGTGGTCGAATAACAAAAACAATTTTGACTGACACTTTACCTACTATTAAATTCTTTATGACTTTCATGGAATAAGCAGAACAAGAGTTCTTGATCAGAAAGTATGGAAGATAATATTAGATTAATGGAATAAATATGAGGTGACGGATATTGAATTAAGTACGTCTGTCTGTAAACAGTTTTTATTGCTTATATGCGTTCTGTGACGATCGGAGGGACGAGGACTTTTGCGACGACGACGTAGCGTTGGCATCTTGCCAATCGGTTCCATACAACGTAACTCGTTGTGAATCTACCATGAAAATAAACGTCTATGAATAAAATCTTACGGTTTATACGTTGTTCAGTATTCGGTTGGTGTTCTGTGCGGTAATCGCATTTTATCCCAGAAAGAGTCAAGGTCTTTCTGTACCGTGTTTTCAAGTTTTTAGAGATGGCTCATCAGTTTTGGATTTCGTATCATCCGCCTACTGGTAGGTTTTATTTAACTTCATAGTAGTACGAATTCCTTGCTGTTCGTTTGTTTTGTATTACATGTATAATTAATTATTATCCAATTAGGAGCTAAACATGGGTCTAGCGGAGATGAAACTCCGCCAATACCGGAAGAAGAGCTTGAACAGCAAAAAATTGAACATGAAAAGCATCTGCAAAAGGTAGCACGAAGTTACAATATATTCACACTTAACATTTAATACACATTAATGACTATTAACACTGGAAGCTAGCTCTATATTCGAATTACAATTTTACTGCCTCGATAACATTCCATAAATTATAACAGAGACAGCTGTAAACATTCATGTGTCAAAAAAGCTTTGAAAATTTAAAGGCACTAACATTTTTAACGAAGCTGTAACTCCAGATTGCTCATAACATGTTATTCAAGAAAAAAAAAAAACTAGAAACCTAATTCTTAAAGTAACTTCTACTAAATAAAATCGCAGAACTCATAGAAGAGTTAGTGCATGGTACAACTGCCTCAGATTACATACTTAGTCAACACAAATTACCTATACATTCTGTTAAACATATGTGGGTTAAACATTCAAGGAAAAGGAGTGCCAAGCTAGAGAGGCGGAAGAAGTTAGACAACTTGATATAAAGCTCCTCCACCAACGGGCCATTGAAGCTGAGGAAGACAAAAAAAGAGAGGTAACATACATAGGTATTCTTGCAATGTATATGCGGATAATTCTTACTTATTATCCGAACCCAAAATACCAACCGTCCTTAAACAGCCAGTATTGCAAACTATTATTAAATTAGTTAAATACCTTTTGCCATTGCTTTTGCCTTTGCCTTTTGGGCACGCGTTAATGGTCGATTTTCGGCCATCACTACGGAAGCTGAGACCTGTAAAAGATAATACAAGGACAACTTAATTACCAGATTCTAGTGGAACATGTCCAGACTAGGTAATTAACACTCTTAAGTATAAGATACGGAAATCGGGTAGCATCAATTTTGGATTAACTGAAAACCGAAATCTTTATTATGTCTATGTATAATATTTTTATGACTGTTTGCAAACCCACTGTTCTTTATTATAGCTAATTGTTGAACCATAAAACAAATCTATTATATTAACTCTATTGTCTACCCTGAAGGAGAAAAACCCTTTTAAATTTTCTGGATATGTTCGAGCAATTAGTAAAAATCATTACAATCTCGCTGCGCTTTAATCTTTATCCTTTTCTCCGAATATTATTTCACATTCACCATTGCATTCGCAGAATTAATTCACAATCACACACATTATTTATTAATAATTAATAATGGAATTGGATCACATTTAAAAACAGAAAGAGTTTACTTAATGCAACAAGCTGCTTCATATCTACAAGATTATTAAATTTACTAAGGTAGGATTATCTAAGGAAATGAAATGACATACCTAATAATTGAGTGAAGTTTACGGTATGGTGGCAGATAGCGGAGGCTGTGGAGGGCCTGCGCGGCATGAACACGTCGTGGTCGCACCACCGGCTGTGTGACCTGCAGCGCCAGGCCGCCCGCCTACGTCACAGCCGCCCTTCTATCCCCGACACTACCAAACACCACAGGGTAACCGTTAACTATGCTAGCCCTAACAATTACCATCGATTTATGGAACTTTAAGGCATGCGCATGTAATGTAAGTATGCAGTCATCTCAACTGTATTATGAAGGGCTGTAGCCTACCTTGTTACATTGGTAAAGGGAGTACATGTTATTTGTTTGTGTAGCGCCTTCCCTCTCTGACACAGGAGCTAATGTAGTTCTAGCCCAGCCGCAGGGCGCGAAATAAATATGTATATTGACGTAGATGCGCGCCGAGCTGCGTTTTATCAATGTGGGTGACCGGTGGGTGGGCCGCAAGAAGAGGCGCGAAAATGTTTACAGTAAGGGAGGAAGCAATACCTGTACTACCGTGTATTGTCATATATCATAAAGCGAAGCATCTATACATTATTTTTATTAATTACTTAATTTATAAAAAGCTTTTAGGGTTTTTAAATGTCTACATAAACGATAATGCGGATAAGATAAATTATTTCAAATTTCTGAGAAAACGATAAAAGAAATAATAAAACTTAAAAAAATTAAATATAGTTATTAGCAGTATTTTGTTATAAATTTGAATCTTATTAAAAAAAACAATTATTTTGTTATAAATTTGAATCTTATTAAAAAAACTATTAATTAACAACCTTAAACTTCATTTTATTAAATTTACAAAAAGATATATTAAACAAAATTGCATAATTCACATTTTTATACTCACACTGTCTTATCCTCGTACTTACAAGTCACAAAATGCAGTACTATTTCAGTTCATTAATTTAATCCACCTCACATCCGATAAAAGCTACATAGGTATCATTAGTACAGATAACTGAATAAAATAACTCGCCGAACTAACGCGGCATTTACCTGAAAATTCGAATGTGTGAGTAAAACGCGCACTAAATCAAAATCAACCCACGGACGGTGTCAATACTGCACACAAGCATGAGAGAGCCAGACGAATCAATAAATTACTAATTGAGTTCAACCTATCGGTACTTAATTCTGTGTATAACCTCACCGGTAGCCATCGAGAGCGGCGAAAAATATGGCTGACGCAGCGTTCCGAAAATCTGAATAAAACTGTTGCATGTCGGAAGCATTCGGCAACAAGGCGAAACCGACAAGGAAGGAGAGGTCGAATCTAGGACATCGAGGCCCCGTACCTAGTGCTCATGTCATAATTTATTGGGTTTCGACACATGCGCGAATATATTGACCTATAAAAATGCACCGGGAATAGCCCTGGAGGAGCTACCTACGCCATAAATGCAACAGTCCTGGCTGCAACAAGTCGCCTCCGCGGCGCTCCGCTCGGAATATTAAAATATTTCAATTTCGGTTAAATCGGATAGAATCGTGCTCGAGTGTTAATCAATTGTGAACAATAAATTGAAATGAGTGTTTTTAGTCGAAAATTTTGATTTTTGGTGATTTTTTTAATCGCGTTTTTTTTTTAAAGTGCGGCCCGGGCCGCCGCCCGGCGGTTAGTGCTTGGATTTTATTCGCATTTTATTATATATATCGCCTGCAAAAAACTGTAAAAAATCATATCTGTACAGAGCATGTTGAAAAAAGCGTGCAGCGCGCAGCTCACGAAGCCCGAATCCAGCCAGAGCATCGAGGACAACGACACAGACGGGATCTATTTCAACTTCAGCCGATTTGGACCTTGCCGCGGTAAGCGCTAGTCATTAAAATTAATTTATTAAGCATTAATTGAAAAAAAAGTAGGGCGTGGCGAGTGTAATTTTTAAAATTTTGATTTATTTAATACGGTGGTGTCGTTTTTACGTGTACATCTTATCACTTTACGGCTTTAAAGCCTTAAATAAGTTCTATATCAATTCCCTTTGTCGTGCCACGCCCTTTGTAGAGTGATGTCGGTGGTAAAACAAAGCAAGAAAATGTTTACTTCAGCTCAACTGGTGTATGTAAAACCCTTACAAACAATAAAAGGGGTGACTTTGTAGCTTCATACGTCACACGTTAATGTGCGTTCATTCATACCACGCCCATTGATCACGAGAACAAAGAAAGCGCCCCACACTTCGTTTAATTGATATTAAAACGACTGAATGATTTTTCTTTTTGTTTGTAGATGAGTCATTGGACAGTGACGGTTGTTGTGAAGCTGCAGGTTGTACTATTACGGTCAACGCCGAATGCAATGTCTCTAGTAGGACATGGCGCGGATCCGCAAGTGATGTTGGTGCAGATGCAAATATGGAGCTTGTCCGTGCACCCTCGTGTCCTGGGTAAGTGGAGCTCATATCCCTTGCGAAGCTGATGCCGAATGTTCCTAAAACACGTAAAGTCGCGCTCAAGCAATTTTTGTCATCTGTGAAATTTCGGTATCTGCCTAAACAGGGGATCAGTCGTAATATAGAAAGGTTCTTCTTGAAGCAGCCGCTGGCTTAGAGAGCGCGGAGTCGACGAGGAGAGAACAAAGGATTGGTAAAAATTATTGTGTGTCGTTCATGTATAATCTTTAGCGTCAGCGATGGACTAACGCCTGAAAATATTTTACATAACGTTAAACTCAGCAACCTGTTTCCGTACAGATAGGAGTTACGCTGGAGATACGCTCAAAAACTCTTACAAGACATTCGGTCTCGGTACCTAAACAAAATACTAAAGCGGCTTTTTCTCATACTCAAAAAAATAACTAAATATTAGAGGGTCTAGCAGTTTTTGTGTTAATGTTTAAAATATTAATAACTTAAATCAGCTTCCACCCCGGCCGGGGTCTAGATCGATCTAGCTTGCACCGGCCATCAAATGTTATGTAATACGCACATCGGATGTACTGAAACTTGAAGTGACCGAGTAGATAATAGATTTAGGAATAGCACACGGCGCACATTATCCCGTAGCATCCCTTATTTAAACAAAACATAATAATAAAATCAGCATAAAAGTATAAAGGAAATAGAGATGGCGATCGAGCAAGTCTAGAAATAGGTCAGATCGGTAAAGGCTGAGCGCGCAGGCGCGGGCGGAGGCGGGCCGGCCGCGGCGCTGCGCAGGGTGGTGCGCGGCGGCGGTGGTGGCGTAGCGCCGCGCGCCCCGCACCCGCAATACAGTCGAGTAGGTTCGCAGTGTATCCGACGACGTGTCGCACCGCAACATCACATGTTGAGTACGTAGAACCTCCAGGCCAACCTGGTGAGTGCGACTCCGCTCGTGTACACGGCTCTGTTTTCGCGGCCATCGCCAACTGTTTGTGTTAGCGGTTATTAACTGTATCTACTGTTTCTTTGATTTCTAACGCGACCATAGTTCTACGCTTAGATGTTATTCAACGTGGATCACTCGATTTTGTGTTCCCTTAGTTGACTAGCTGTTAGGGCTTGCATGAGTCTCTGTGTCTATTATCCTTCAGTGTGTTACTTAATTAACCCGCCGTGTCCTATCCTTGTGGGGTCGAATCTGTGGGGTTGAATCTGTGTGGGTCGGTGTGCGGAGACGTATGTACGTTTCGTTACAGATAAGATGTTTGTAGGGAGATAAGATGCCGTTGCTAAGCGTAGGAGCAGAATGAGGCGACACGAGATGCAAAGCAAGGGGGTGGAGGTCGGCGGCGGCAAGGAGGGCTCGCAGATGTCTCGCAGCGAGTCCACCATCAGCCGGTGCACTCCGCACACGCCGCTCGGGCCCCCGGACAGCGTCAGCGTCGACTCCAACCCCATGCCCACCATATATCGGTAACTGTATGATCGACGATCGCCGACCAGGGAGAAGACGTACCGCTACTGCCGCCACAGCCAGTGCCTGCATGACTACATTGCGCTGAGCGAATACCTTCCATTACAAAGCCGACAACAACACCACCGTACACAACATGCCTAAAGCGATACAGTCGGCGCGAACTGCTGTAATCATCAACACAGTTATGTCTTCTCCCAATGGCAAATAAAGCTGAGAGCGCACTCCGCAGCATCGCGCACCGCGATCGTCGCATGCGAGTAGGTATCACGACCCGCTGTTATCCGTGACCACTGCTACAGCAATGGTCTTCCATATCCCGTACATCTAAAACTTGTTGAGCAGTTCTCTAAGATAGCAGCGGGTATAGTTTTACGATCGCTTGGCTTGCCTCATGCTGTTCGACGAGTCAGATGGCGCGCGAAGGTCCCCGATGCACAGGTACGGTGATATACATTACTATTGTGTCACAATGTCTCTTCACCACCTTGCCTTACACCTTACTTCCTTGCTTTAAGTATTTTTCCAATAGTAATCCTTATTTATTCCGTTTTTAGTTTCGGATATTTTTATTCCTTAGTATCGTTTTAGGAATTTTAAAATACAATGCGGTCGTTTGTGAAACATTATTAAATGACAAACGTCATCACAACATAGAACACGTGCCTACTTAGGATTATTGCATGTTTTGTTCACTGTAGTGTTTCTTATGAATTGGGATAGTTTACAATTTCAACAAACTCATTATTTCATAATACCAAATAGAATATCACACAACACGGCAGCTAGTTGTTGCCGAAGTCGTAGCTCTAGAACCGACGTCCATGAAATTAGTTGTAACTTGTAAGCTTATTAATCTTAGTACAAAGTAGTACAATGCATAGAATGTCAATTAAACTGTAGAATGCGTAGAACAATCATTCGAGTACCAAGCACACTAACGTTTCGTACCGCGACGCAATAATCTAATATTATATCCAATCAAACAGCAAATATGTAGGTATCGGCGTTTTGAAAGTGAAAACACAAAATTTATTTCGGAAACTCTTCTCAAACAAACTTTACTACGCCTACGCTTAATAGGACGAAGGAGCGAAATGAATTGTAACAGAAAACAAAACTCCTGAAAATTAATTGCCAAATTTCAGGTAGCAACGATAACAATTAAAATAATAAAATTGGTTAAGAAATAGTTTAGGATTTTTATGCCTACGTTAAATAAAACAATAAAATAATATAATGCGCGTGCCTAATAAAAAGCGGAAAATTGGCGTAAATGAGATTACGGCTTAGTAATACAAACTACTTAAACTGAGTAGTAGATTTATTATAAAAAAATGTGGTCACACAAAACATTATGTTTAGCGGGGCGAATAATGCATATATATTTTTTTGTAACATGGTTTAAAAAACTCCAAGAGAGGCCAAGGATGAACATGTACAATAAAAAATATAACATTCGTTAACATTATCACAATTATTTGGAAATCGAATTTAAATTAACCGTAAATAATTATTTTTGTTTAGGTGTCGGGCACCCATCGCGTCCCTTGATTGTATGGACGACTTCAGTGCAAATTCACAACAGATGTTGGATCAAGGTAGGTCGTAGTTAAAGTAATTACTTACCGTAAATAAACAACACTAATTTCGAATCACGTCACACTAATTTCAATTGAATTATTAATTTTAGTTTAACACAATAGGAAGACTTGGTGGTATCAGCAACGGGATTAAATGGGAAATAGACGTTCTCTGTTAGGATGCGTGCAAAGCTAACACGTATTTGCAAGTCAAGATTCATCTCGTACATAATGCAAAATTCTTACTGATATTTCTAGAATGTTGTTGACTTACATTTTCTTGCTCGCGAAATTTACATAAAATATTCCAAGCGTTGACATATGACTTTTCAGGCTAAAATAAACATTGATGTTCTGATAAGTAAGGTTCAAGAAACGTTTCAATAACTAAGGTGCTAACAAGGACTTATTCAAAATGTTGCAATACAACTTTTGCTATTCTATTATGATCAAATTATGTTTAAGTTCGAGAATAAATTCGCCATTAGATGTTTAAGCACAAAATATTGTCACATTTATTCTTAACTATAAGTGGAGGCGTTAAAAGACACAGCAGCTGATTGGGCTTAATTACAGCTGGTGAAATAAACGTGTCTCGGCACATTTCAACTTATATGGGAAATCACTCCGCCATGCCATCGGTGGTGACTCCAGGACTGCGTTACAAGAACTTAGGAAAGTCGGGACTAAGGGTGCCTAACATCGGCCTGGGGATATGGAATATGCTAAATGAAGATTGCGCTGAAGACGTCATAATGACAGCCCTGGAGAATGGCATCAACCTTTTTGATTTATCTGAAGCACATTGCGGTAATTAACTCAATACCTTCTTGGGATTTTACTTTCTTCGTAAGTTTAAATATTAACGAAAAACTT